>NW_005841853.1:5517575-5527007 GCF_000455745.1 Alligator sinensis | reverse complement strand
TTCCTGCTGCTATTATACAGTTAGGTGATGCAGAACAAAGCTGCTCATTAACATGTGGAGGAGCTATTGCCACTCGGTCACCCACCTCTTGCTGCATATGGCAATGGGCTCCCCGTCCTAGTTGCACAAGCTGGGCCGGGCATGGGTCCAGGTGGCACGGGAAGGGCAGGGCACGGTCCTCGAGGAAGGAGGCACCAAGACTGCTTGTTGGGTCACACTTTCAGAGGTGTGTGGTGTCTATATCCCTGTGCCAAACTCTGACACAACTCAGGAGAGGGCTGGCAAGCTCCACATTGGACTACAAGAGCTGGGGATGCCAAGAGTCATGGCTGGGAGATGTGTGTTGCGTGTTCGTGAGCCAGCGGGTGGGCAGGATGCAATAGCAAGGGGGCCTGTGGGTTGGAAAGGTTATGTGGGAGCCAGCAATGGAAACAGCAGCACCACTGAGGGGCATTGGCAGTGCTGGGTGCGGGGACTGGAGCAGAGCCGTGCTGCAGGTCAGGAGCGAGGACCATTGGCAGGGCTGTGCGGACAGTCCAGGACTGTGACTGAGGAGCACCCACTGTGCCCATCCTGGAGTTACTAGATGCTTTGACTTTGGTGGTGCTTTCCTCATTACCTGCTGGTTTGATGCTAGTTGGTTATCATGGCGGCAGGAAGCAGACCTGGAGGGTGGGAGGAATGATGAGAGAGAAACTATTATGGCAGGAAATTGAGGGGTGGGGATTGAACCCCTCATGCCCTGAAGCGCTTGGCTCAGCCCGTTGCAGAGAATCGCTGCTGGGTTGGATCTGCCACCCTGGCTGGGACAGGGTTGTGTTGCAAAAGCACCATAGGTGTGTATTAACACACTGTTCATATGTCGTGCCATATCATGCCACTGATTTTGGTCCTGATTTCTTATATGGGCCCATCCCCTCCACCTCTCTCAACTGGTGTTCGCTTTCCAGGCCAGCTTATTAATGCTGACATCTCAGGGTGCCTACAGGTGAGGCACGTGCATGCACGGCATGCCCGCTCCCTCTCGCGCACCCCATCGCTCTGGGCAGGGAGGCCATTGCCTCGGCATGTCTGGGAACAGCGGGTAGCTGCCTCCTCTCTCCTCTTGCTGCTGGGAAGTAAATGAGAAGTCGGAGGCTGTAGCTTTGCTTCTCCTTTGCTGGGGCTGTAGGTGGGGGAAGGGGATTTTGCAGTGAGTCGTGGCCATTTGTGCTTACCTGGGGAGGCTGACAGAGCCCCCTCCAGCCACTGCAGCAGACATTGAGGTGGGGGAGGTATAACATAGCAGCTGAGCCTTCATCTCCCTTATTGCCCCGGTGCCAAAGGTGCAGAGGCAGGCACATACATTTCACCGTCATTTCTCCCATCTTGGTTGGTGGCCCCTTGCCCTCTTCTCCCTGCCCTTCCCATCAAGTGCAAGGAGGGGAAGCGCAGCACTTGGCTTCATGAAAGCAGAGCTCACACAGTGAAGAAGTGGCGTTGTGGCCACAGTGCTTTCTCAGCTGGGGTTAAGGGAATAGGCATGGGCAGCCTTCCCCTTGCCCGATGGTGTGTGCTAGGTTGTGATGCTGCCTGCAGAGGGGCTGGGAGTGCAGGGGACCCCCCAGCACTGAGGGCTGGAGCAGTCTGTGGCCTCACTATGTGCCCTCTGGGCAAGGACCCCATCGCCGGGGAGTTGTCACAGCAGGTTTGCCCCAGATCCATGCGGGATCCTCTGGCATCCTTGTCTCCTTGGCCAGGCTGTTAGTCCACTTGGTTGATTATTTTATGCACCATCTCCTGCTGGTGGGTATCATCCCATTGGTCCGTCAAGGCTTTTCTCCCTCTTCCCATAGTACTGACATAAAGTCAGTCCTTCATATCTCATCTTCAGCCTGCATTAATGACCAAAACTCTGATGAAGAAGAAAAAGAAAAGAAGAAAGCTGGGGTTGGGGCTACATGTGAGGGGTAGGTGTGCAATTCCTCACTGAGCTTGCAGGTTGTGTTACTAAAATGAACTACGAGTCTCACTATCTTACACCAGGCTGTCCGACTGTGGATCCCTGAGCCTGCCTGTAGCCGGTGAGAGGTTCATGTGCAGACCCTGGGGTGCTTATCAGGTGCTGCCCTGTTTTAGCACATCCTGCTACAGATGTTTCTAGCAACTGGCTGATGGGAGGTAAATGCAAAGTCTGAGGCTGCACGCGGGAGCTGGAGCTCTGCAGCTTTCCAGCTGTTGTTAACGTGTCAGCACTGGTGTGTGAGCAGACGATGTGGCCTGCGGCCAGGACTTCCACGGGGACACGGAGTCTGGGGCTTTGTCACACAGCTGTACTGTCCACGGGGAGACCTCAGCACTGCAGAGCTTCCCTGGCAGTCTCTCAGCTTCCACCTTGCCTCTTGTATCAGACACCTGGTGCACAGAGGCAGAAGCCACAGAGTATGTGGGCTGCCACGGTCCAACATGGGCACTGAACACTAGGCAGCTGGTGAAGTGGGCACATGTGCAGAGGTACCGAGCCCCTACAGCTGCCTCTGAAGTCCAGTGGTTTCCCATGGATGGCTCTGGATACAAACCCGCAGAGCTACAATGCCACCGTCCCAAGGCACTGCCTTGAGAATGGCCCACTGACTTGACGCTACTTGTGGTTGCCAGACAAAGGGGCCAGTTAGTGCTGATGGCTCGTGAGATGTGGCTCCCCGGGAGCTGGTTTGAGAGCCGATGACTGCCACCACTTGGGAATGGCCTTTCGTTCAGTATGACTTGGGCTGCTGCTGCCTTTCAGACTCCCTGAGTAGAGACTTTCACCTGTGGACCTAGCTGCTAGCCCTGTACTCAGACCATGCATCTCTTGCTTCAGCGCAGGTTTTGTGGATGATTATTAGCATGCTGAGTTTGCTGCTGCGAGAGGGAGAAGAGCCTTAGTCAGGTTCAACCCAAGAAGCCTTCTTCTCACTTGCCCATTAGAGTGAAATCTACTGGAAATCAAGGACAGTAAATGCAAAATGCAGTATCTGACCATCCGGTGGGAGGCTCCACTGCTTGGATGAAGTTTGGTGACTCCGTCCACTGGATGACAGATGCACAGACTATTTCTCAAAGAGGTTTGAGCACCCTCCAAAGAAAGATGACAGGCTTGCAGGGACGGTGAAGTTTTCAACCCTCCCATTCTTGCCTATCCTGGTACTTACGGTGGCATCCTGATTTGTACAGAATGAGTCTATGAGTAGGTTCACTCAGGCCAGCTCATAGGTGTGCCCCACTGCCCTCTTCTGTGTGTCCTAATCCTTAGACAGGGTCAGTCCTCATCCTTAGCTGATTTTATCCAGAGCATTCGTCTGAGTCTCATCGTGCTCTGGCTGGGGAGGTCCAAATGGTCCATGGCATGAAGGGATGGGGCAGTCACGCAGCCCCACTTGGCCAGATGTTTCTTATAACCCGTTCTTTCTTTTTACCTGCTGCTTCCCTTTTGATTTGTACACGCAACCTTTCCGAGAGCAGGGCAGCGTGCATGCGGGTATTTGCACAAGAGCCAACCCACGGCTCCATGATATTTCAGCATTTTCTCTGGGAGTCCCAGGGCTCTGACTCAGCCTCATTACCTGCACAGTCTCCTGGGCACCTTTTTTTGGAGTTTAATTCCTTTAGCTGCAGCAGGGGTCCTGACACTGCCTTAGTTGTCTGCAGGTAAGTAGGAGTGTGGTGCTGATGTTTTGGAGCATTAATAACCCTGGAAATATCACTAGGGACTCTGCAGCTTGGAAAGAGCACAGCCCTCTCCCATTACGTGGCAGGCTCCAAGTACAGCGGCCTTTAAGTTTTTATTAATTATAAGGAACATGGGAGTAGGCTGACAAGCTGCTGCATTAGAGAACAGGGGACGAGTTAGGAAACAATGGGTTTATTTATACCATGCGTCACAAAGTCAAGCTGAAATACGGCACGCTATGGAGAGAATGAGATGTGGCCTCAGTAGCATAGGGACAAAAACTCTCCCTAGCATCTCGCGGCCCTAAATTTACTGCTCTCTCCTTTCTCACGTAGCTTGTAGTTTGCTGCTCTCAATCCCTTGCCTTGCCTCTCCTTAGATCTTTATTTAATCTCTCTGCATATGCAGTTATCTTTTGCAGCCAGGGCTAGGTATGCTCCAGTAGATGGGCCTACCCTATGCTGGTCTGTTGTGTCTGCCAACTGGCAGCTACTTGCCCTTGCAGATTCAATGCTTCCTCCAAAGGATCAGCCACAGATCGGTTGGTGGGTTTATTTTAATCCAGAGATCCTTGAGGTTTTATTCATGGAGTGCCTTTGCATTCAGTTGTCTGTATCCTCCAAACAGGCGCTTCAGAGGAGGTGCCGACATTGAGACCCCTGTTTTCAGGTCATTCCTAGCACTGGAGGGCGACTGGAGTGAGCAAGCCCCTTTCTCTGGAGGCAGGAAAGAAAAGCCACCTCCAACACCCATTTGCTGAGGTCTCCCTGGGGGCTGGCATCCCACTAGCTGAGGACATCTGGTGTCACCAGTCATATTGGGAACACCTCTGTCACAGTGTCTAGACACCATCCTGGAAGCTAGAGGCTTTAGCATTGCTGCAGTTGACTCTTGAGTCTTAAGTATTGATGGGCATTGCCTGGCCCGATGGCCTACACGTGTTGACTGGCTGTTTCTTCTCTTCTCAAAGAGGAAGCCCACCTCAGCTGGAAGCACCTGCCATTGGTGCCCATGGTGTGAAGGGAGTGATTATCCTTGGTAATGGGGGAGTGTAACCCTCTGGCCTTGCAGTGGCCTCTTGTCATGGAAAAGCCTGCCGGGTACTAGATTCACCTCGACGAGCAAGTATCCTCCACTAGGATCAAGCAGACCGATTGCATGGTGTGGGGGCCCTTGAGACCTAATCTGACCCCCTCCCATGGGTGGGTACTGCTTTGCGGGTGCTATAGGAGGTGGGTCTGAGCCTGGGTTTCCATTGACCTGCTGTTTGCTCTGATGCCCTGGAGGCTGCCTTGCCAGGGACATCACAAAGGCAGCCTCCAGTGTAACTTAAAATATCTCTTCATTTGAAATAAAGGGGTGGGGAGGCAGGGCTCTGCCTGATGCACTGACAGCTTTCTGCTGGGGGGGGATAAACTCTCCTCTGTGACTATACTATGTCTTCCCGACTTGAGATCCATCAGGAAAGGAGGGATTCAGACCCTGCTGACCTTTTGGCCCAAGGAGGCTTTTCCAGGGCCGCAGAGCAGGCTGGACCAGAGAAATCAAAGCAAAGCAGCAAGCAAAGGCTCGAACCTCTTGGACTGGAGCAGGAGCACCTTTCTTGGATACAGCTTGCTGTGGGGGGCCTGCAGGGCCCGTCGGCAATTTAGTAGCATGGCGTGGTGCCCTCCATCTCCGTTCCAGGGTATTCCCTAGTGCAGTTTTCCAAGCCTGTGCATCCCACTAGAGTTGGCTGGGATGATCTAGTTGAGGCTGGTCCCGCTTTGAGTAGGAGGTTGGACACTGGACTAGGTGACCTCCTGAAGTCCTTTCCAACTCTGCTTTTCTATGAGTCTATGTTTCTAACCCAGCATTTCCATCAGTGACTGGTTAAGAGGACTAAGATGAGGGGGTCTCTGGTGTGTGTGTCCAGAGGAGATGTCATACACTGCCATCTCTTAGTGAGCAGCTAAGGGACCTGTGTCTCACTAGCAGCTGCCTTGCTGGGAAGGGTGGGTGCCTTGCCTGTGTGTATGGTACCGTTCACCCTGCACGACTGCTCAGGAATAAGTAGCTGGGTAAACGGCCCAGTGCTGTCCTGGCAGTGATTACATTCGTTCTCTCCTCTGGTCATCTGAGTGATATTCCCCTTTTTGCCAAGTTGCAACCTGCATCTTGTAAGTGCCCTGATCCTTGTCATGCACTCATAAATATTCAGCTTCTCGGCTGTGGGAGCCTTTGGGCTGAGGCATGTCACAGAGCACGAATCTTGACTCCGTTATGCAAAAAGCATTACAGTGACTTCCCTGACCTGACTCCCAGAGGGAGTCTGCCTCCAGTGCTACGTGCCCGTGGCCTGAAAACCTAACATCTTGTCCAGAGAAACCTTTGACAAATTGGGTTGCAGGCTGTTTGGCTGGCTAGCGGCGTGATGAGGGCAGGCACTGGACAAGGGTCTCATGCATAGGTAAGATGAAGCCCCTGATCTGGACCAGCCCCAAGGTCCATCCCCATGCAGCCTCGTCTCCACCACCATCACCTGCTGCTGTGCCAGTCCCAAATGGACCTCCAGGTTTGCTGCTGCACCTTGTTCATTTGCAGAAGCTCCTACCACATCAGCCCGGCCCCGTCTCCGCTGACCTCGCCATTTGATGCTCTAGTCAAACGAAGCCCTTAAGCAGGTATTTAATTGCACTGATCCTAGAGGGATGTATCTATGCACACTTTGGGAATTAGAGCCTGCTAAGGCCCCTCTGTCCTGAACTTATGATGCATCGTGCACTCAGCTTTCTGCTGGATCTGAAGCCTACTGAGTGCTCAAGTGAGACCATGTGACTCCTTCCCGGCCACGTGGCCCACTGTAGTGAGTGGCATGGCTGGTTCGCTGCTCCCCATCCGTTGTGAACCTCTCCCAGGTGTCTCCTTAGCATCCTGAGCCTCCTCCCATGGCCTGAAGGAAGCAACTTGCAAGCGAGTGGAAGGAGCTCTGCATATGGGGTTTGTGCTCAGTCTGCTCTGGGATGGGCGGCAGGGGCTGCTGAAGGGGAGCCGTCTGTATTTTGCTCATGAGCTCATATCGGCTCATGTTTCACCACTGGGTAGCTATGGTCTCTTGCCAGTTTATAGACTGGGCTAGTGGGTGTGCAGGTGCTCAGCAGAGTCCAGCCCTTCCTCCTGGTGCCAAGCTGGGAGGAAAACCTTTGATTTTGCCTTGCAGTGAATGGGGATTGTGGACGTGGTCAGAAAGGCTTCACAGTGGGCCACATATCCTACACTGTTAGCTCATGTGGGTAGTCCTGGGCTGGGATGCCTAAGACCCACATGGGCAGCAGTGTCCTGGGTGACCTTGTGTCCCCAGTGTGGACATGCCCAGCCCTGGCATCCCTTAAACCTAACCTGCAGGAACTGTCCAGTCCTCCCTGCTGCAAACCCACACATTTTCCCACTGGTTCTGCGGAGAAGCCTTTGTGCGGCGTCCCATTGTTCAGAGCCCCACGGTGATAAATAGTGTCTTAATGACTTCATGTTTTGCATTTGATTTGATTTTGGTGAAACAAAGAATGACCGAGCGAGCCGGCGTGAGGTAGGACTGACCCTGCACGGTCTGCTTGAATGTAGCTTCGATGAAACAGGGCAGAGGCCTGGTGGGGACGTCGTCCTTTCCTGCAGCAAGGAGATGGATCCTGCAAGGGTTTGTGGCCGTGGTGCTGAGGGGTGGCCTTGCGATGGACGTGGGGCAGAGGGGATGGGGGCTGTTCCACTCCGGTTTTACTAGCTCAGGTTGTCCTTTGTGGTGGTAAAATCTGTAAAATACGGTGTTACATGTCAGGGGCTCTGGGGTAAGAGTGATGGAGGATGAGGGGGCAGGGGTGGTCCTTTCCATTAGAGCAGGACACTGGGAGTCAGGACCTCTGGGTTCCTCAGGCACCGATCTCTGTGTATAGCATGCCTTCTCCCTCTCTTCCTCAGTTTCCCCATGTGTAACAAGTGTGGGGACGGTGGGAGTCATCTGGGCTTGCAGAGCGCTCGGCGGGAGTGCGGAGATGTTGCTGCATGTGAGGGGCAGAGGGTCCTTGCATGGACATCCATGGATAGGTGAACACGGTGGGGCTCCCACGTCCATTTTTTGCTGCTGCTGTTCGGGAAGCCCTGCAATCATTCAGCATCCATCTTCCTGGTCCCTGGATCCACCCAGAGCATCGGGTCTCATCCCTCAGCCTGGACAAGGCACGTTGGGAGATTGTGCATTGTGAACAACACCTCCGGTGTGGCAGGTTCACCTCCACATCAGCTGTCCCTGGGTTGCTGCAACCCTGGCCCTTCCCAGCTTGTCCTTTCTACCTGGACTCGGTGCACCCCAGGGCTCAGCTGCTGTTGTCTGCTCCCATTAATCCTGGGGAGGAGATGGCTGCTGCATCCTCCTAACTGGCCAAAAAGGCTGGTTCAGAGAGTGTCACCTCCAACAAGTCCCTGAATGAATGTCTCTTCAGCTTTTTAAATGGCTGGCTCACATTTGAACTGATGCACACAGGAGGGAGATTTATTCTGGCCAGTTTATCATGTGTAAATCTCCTTGCTTGACTCCATTTTCCATTTTAACGAGAAACAAGCACTTTATAATAACTGCAGAGATTAAACTCTGTCGGACTCTCAAACCATTAACCTGAAAGAAATGTAACAATAAATTAAACATATTAATGAAGCTGTACTACAAGCTCCAAATTTGTTAGGTAAATTGTACGGTTATTAACAATCAACTTGACTTCTCGCCATCCATCATGGGGGGAAGTGGACGCGAGCAGCCAATCTGCGACACGGGGCCTTGTGAAACTCGGGAGAGGGTAAATACAAACATCCGTCAGCTTTGGGACAGAGAGCAAAATTCAGCTGCCACCAGCTGCTGGCTCCTCTCTCTTTCTGGTGCAATCTCCCGGTGTCCCAAATGTTTAGCCTTGGAGAGAAGCTATTGCTTCATTGATCTACAGGCACTTGCATGTTGCAAGACGTGACCAGAAAGGTCCCGTTGTGTAAGAGGGGTCATGTCCTGTTTGCTGGTCATAGTGAATCATTTCTAGCTCTGGTAGCAGGGACCTTTTGGGCTATGACTGCATGCCAGGCTACCCCACCACTAATCCAGATGTCTCCGGATCAGGATGGGCCACTGCCAGAGTTGAGAGTGTGTGTGTTGAGGTGGGGGAGGGAAGTGGGCTTAGTCCCCTTGGCTTATTTTGGCTGATCTGTGGCTGCTGTGATGGTAGCCATGCATGGATGGATGGTCTGCATTGAAAAGCTAATTTGAGATACAAATCAAGTGTTGTCCTTAACTTAAGCCACCTCCTACCCAAGCACACCCTTAGCCAAAGTGGGATGATGCTTCTGCCTCTAGTTGGTTGTCCCAAGAGGTTGAAACTCCAGCAAGCACAACTCATTAGCTGCTAATCTGACCACTATGTTGTATGGAAGTAGACTAGCTCCACTTGGGTGTCAGCAGTCCTCCTGGACCTCCCCATAATCGCCTCTGTATGCCCAGAAGGGATAAACAAGATTATTGGCAAGGTATTCACAGGGTCTTAGTTGAATCCTCCAGAAATCGTAGTTCCACCAAAGCAGATTCAACCTCTCATTTGGTTGTATCCTCTCTGATTCGCTCTTAAAGAAGAGTGCCATTTTTACTCACATACTGCACATGCTTTCCTCCCCAAAATTAGCCTTCTAAAATTGGCATTGTGCGTGTCTGAAGCAGGGAACCTGATTTTTTA
>NW_005841853.1:5513025-5517544 GCF_000455745.1 Alligator sinensis | reverse complement strand
CCTGTTCAGGCAGTGCTGAGCGTGTCAATCGACTTCATAGCTCATTATAATCTACTTGATTCCTGCTAATTTGTCTTCAGTCCAGTCCACAGGTGTCAACAACCCGCTCTCCTTCTTAGTGGTCTTGATGTCCCACTAATCAAGCTCTCCTTTCTTTGACAGTTTTGCTGAAGAATTTGCAATTTAGCTACTCCTGGTTTCTCTATTCCTATTTCGCAGCCCTGCAGACTGGTCTTAGCCCTTTTCAATATCTTAGATCTGCCCATGAAGTCCAGTCTTCAGCAGCTGCTGCAGTGTCAGTTTGCGTTCCCCAAAACAAGGTGTGTGTCTCCTATGCAGGGGTGTGATATGTGAGAAAATACAGTAATTTAAATGCAGGTAACTTGAGTTAACTGCAGTGAAGAAATATGTGATGAGGGTCGGAGGAGGCAATCTTTCTTGCTTTATGTCCTCTCCGTGCCAACAGCCAGCTTAAAGAAGTTATGACTTTGCAGCAAGACCCATTCCTGCCCTCACCCCCCACCCAAAATTCCCTTGATGTGGTAGATGTTGAGCTGATTGTGCCACTCAGGACTTCTCCCTCATGCAGCCAGGGCTCTTGGGAGGTCACCTGCTCTTTCTGTACCAAAAATGGCACGATGCCCTTGAGGACCTCAGCAAATCTAGTTCTTTAGGGATGTGGCAGCTCAGGAATGGCTCTGACCTTATGTATCCTGGAAACAAAAGGGAGATCAACTTGCAAATGGAGTCCACCCATCAGTGCTCCCAGTGCCATGCGTCATTCAGACTTACTGAGCTGAGTATCCTGGACACCCCTAGGTGGAAGGTCCTGGGTGAGAGTATGGCGCTGGCGACTGGAGAGGGTGAGGGATGGGCAGGGAGGCTCGGGGGAGTCCTCAGTGGGCATGTCTACATGATACCCTTACTGCACATTAGCCTAATAACACTGTGCAGTAGCGTGCCACGGCAAAACACACGCTCATAGCCTACTGTGTAGTGTCATTAGGCTAATGCTCAACAAGGATCACTAAAAAACCACGTGCCGATGCTACTGTGCAGTAACTCTAGTTAGTACTTCATTAAGGAATGCACAGTATCTAAGGTGCATTAATGAACATGTAGACGTGCCCAGTGACTGGGTCCCTCTGCATGTGAGGAAAGTGATGGGAGAGTCTCTCTTTGCAGCCCCTAGAGCAGCCCCTTCCCCTCTTGCCCTTTGAAGCGCCAGTCAAATAACGGTACAATGATTTTTTTTTCTAATCATCTCTGGCCCTGCTGTATTTTCCCCCTAAATGCTCAAGTCTTCTCATGGAAGGGCCCTCTTTCCAGCCAGCCGGAGATGGGCATTTTGCGGGGCAGGGAGGCTGAGGCTCAGAGTTCACCGCCTCACAACTAGGCTGCTCTTTGGGGTCACTGCATGCACAGAGCTGCCCACTTCCCTTTGCTGCCAGTTCAGCTGCTGGCAGCCAGACAGCTGGTTTCACCAGCAGTAGTTGCCATTGCACCGGGCGCGTTGAGGTGGGTGGAGGTGCTGGGTGCAGGCTTGATTAGCCCTATCAAACCAGGCCCCACGGTGGAGGGCAGAGTTAAGTGCATGGATGCTCTGGATCCAACCCTGTGGACTGTATCTTTGACACCCCTGCTGCAGGGGAAACCAGTGCGGGATGCTGTAACTCGACGCACAAGGCGCTGAATTAAAGTGGGGCTGGCACCCTTCATTGTGGCTTTTCCTAGCTTTCCAGCATTCAACTAGGCAGCCGGGCTGTTCTCTTAACTTAATTTCTGTGTAACTTTAGATTTAAAATATGCACTCCGCAACTCAGCGGTGGGGATCTGTCCCGTTGCCCCGTGCTGGATGTGATTACGTTGCGGACAAACCAGCTCAGATGCTTCTCGGTTAGCTCGAGGGGGTGGGCGTCTGCTTCTGAAGGAGGAGAATCCGAGTCGTATCCCCAGGAAACATGATGACAGCTGGAGAGGGGTAGCTGGCGTCGGCTCCAGAGCTCGCTCTGTCTGCTCTTTCTGCACACCCGCTCCTGTGTGCCAAGCAGAAGGACGAGCTCGAGACCGCTGCTAACAGCTGGATCCTGTTTGGGAAGAGCCAGAAGGAACTGTTTGCTTTAAGCATCTTTTCATGTGCATCTTGGAGCTGATCTTTCTTTCTGTAGCATAATATTGCTGCTTTGAATGGGCTCAGAAATGACCCGGCTTTTTATTGGCTATTTGGGTAAATACTGGCCTCTATAATGCATCAGGGGCAGGCTTGGAGGGAAGATGTGATTCCCTTCGACAGACACAGATAATCCTGTATGGCAGGCAGAGCCGAACGGCATCTTTGATTATCAGGCCTAGAAGGATTTGGAGCTGGGACTGTACTAGTCACCTCAGTCCTCATCCGAAACCAGCTGGGCTAATCCGGGACTGAGACACCCCCTTCCTCCCCAAGCCAGCCAGCTCAGCCCTGACCCGCATTACCCTCTGCTAGTCCAAACAGCTCACCACTGCCCCCCGCGCCTGACCTGCACCCCTCCCTGCTTCACATCCCACCCTGCCTTGACCTGCAGCATCCCCTGCTCTGCTCCTGGGCTCCTCCTGGGCAGAGAACGGCTGCTCCTGATTTAAACTCAGGCCCGCGGAGGAGAAAAGCTCATGTCCTAATGCACTGTACCAAGGAGCCTCATATCACACGGATGCCTCGTTGTCTGTGCAGTGTCACACTTGCACTATGTCTCCCAGCCACCGCCCCACAGGCCATGCGGTCCCAGGGCAGGGCTGGCTGCGGGGCAGGTATGTGCAGAGTTTTTCTAGCTCCGGAAGAGGTTTGGAGAGGCTTGTGCTCCCAGCCCACTTCTGTTTGCTCTCTAATGTGTGTGTACACAGCAAACACACATGTTTGCACCAACAGCCCCACCGAGAAGCCCGCTGGAAACCCCTGAGAAATGTGCTGAGCAGATGTTGGGGCCAGCCTATGGCTCTGGGACGGGCCCCGTCAGGATGAACTTGCTTTGGCTCCAAGGGGGCATGCAGGGCTTTGCTGGAGGCATTGTGCCACGAGTCCTGGCTATGCAGACTTGGAAATCCCAGGTCAGGTTCAAGAGCGGGTGCCCAGGAGCTGAAGCTGGTGTGACTTGTGTGTCGAGCAGCTAGACTGCCCGTCAGTCTGTCTTGCTGCTTATCTGCCCAGGCACCCTCCCTCTTCAAGGAGCCTGTGCACTACATCACTTGAATGAATTCCCGTAGCCGTTTGGAGTATTTCGATCCTATACACTAAGGTATTCATCTAGGCTGGTCTCCAGAGAAGAGTGACAGTGAGGCCTACTAATCCCCTCCCAAACCCGTATTGATGACAGACCAGCTAGGAGAAAACTGGCAGGTCGGGGAGAGGCAGAGAGGACTCGCGGGAGCGAACAGGCTGGAGCAATGGACCTCTGCAGAAAGACGAAAGCCACACAGGGTGCATGGTTGGGTTTAGCAGCGTGGTGAAGACATGTTAACCGCCAGTAAATGTCGATGGCGGTTGTGGAGAGCGGTCCGTGGGACGCTGTGGGAAAGCCATGCTATGGGAAAGGGCCAGCCCCTGCAGATGGGCATTGCCTAATTAAGAATAGTCCCCATCCTTTGTTCAAAACTCCCAAGCCCCCCAAGGTAACTGGTTAAGATGCCATGGACTTGAGTATCGGCAATAAGCAGATGACACACCGCTCTACCCATCCTTCGCCAGGGCTGCTCAAGATGGTTAACCTCCTTCCCCTGCCGGAGCTCGAAGTAGAAGCTGATTCAGATCTCACCCTGGTCTCAGTCAATGTGGGCGCCAGTCTGATCAATGGGCGCAAAGCAGCATAAGGCAGGTGCAGACCCAGTGAGGAAGGGCTCCAAGGGAAGGAGCTGCTCTGCCATTCTTTCCAGTTTGCTGAGCAGGACGGGTTGGCCGCAACTCTCCCACGAACACTTCCAATGTGGTTTAGGCTCTGGAGAAACTTGTGTGGTGAGGCCCCCCCATTTTACAGAAAGGTAAACTGAGGCAGAAAATAGGAATAATCTTACCCACTTGCTCTTGAAGAGTGCACTTTCTTGACAGTCTACCTACTATCTCAGCTCTGCCCAGATGCAGAGGGAAGGCAGGGTTTCTGTCCCTTGATATGCACAGCTAGAAGTGAACAGTGGTGCTAGAGATGCTAGCTCAGCTGCTTCTGTGGCTTATACCCAGCTCATCTGTTGCTTGTCACGGCTCCTCTCTCTTCAGCAATAGTGGAGGCAGCGATCGCGGCAGGCAGGTGCGATGCCCCAGCTCTCTGATCTAAGGAGCTCCCAATGCACCAAGACTCAGTAAGGAAAAGCATAGCCAGGAGCTTTGTGGATCATCTCTACCATGCACGAGTATTTACACAGCTTTCTTAGACTCTAAAGTCTTGACCCACTGTGCCCTGGGCTTGCCATAAACCCTGGGCTGGTTTCTCTGGGACAAGGTTATTCTGAAGTCCTGGTTGGGAACATGACGGGGAATATCCCAGCCCCTGGG
>NW_005841853.1:5511207-5512994 GCF_000455745.1 Alligator sinensis | reverse complement strand
GTGGATGGCTTTCATATTGTTGCTGACACCCTGTGGCTGCTGGAGATAACTGCATTTGCAGAGCACTTGAGCAAATTTGAGGGGACAAAAATTCTTCCAAAAAAAAATAAAAATCATTATTTGGCTTCAAAGTGTTGCCTTGCACATTTTCCCACCTGCACATCTCAGTGCTAGCGAATGAATTCGGATGGCGGGGGCACAGATGGCTTTCTGTCTGATGCTGTCACCTGTTGGCACTAACCAGCCCCGTCAGACACATGCAGCTTTGAAGAGCCCTTAGTTTGGGGGAAACTTAAGATATATACAATCAGTATATGAAAAAAAAAATAGGCCCGTTGCATCTTTCATTGTCGAACCCGACCCTGCCTCTTGTATTTCCCTCCCCGTCATTACCAAGATCCTTGTGCACAAAGCAATATTTTCCTCCCTGCATTGCTTTTCTCCTGCCTGCCACGAGAGCTGTGTACAAACACCCCAGTTTCTCCCTTTTCTCATCAGCTGTCTTCTACTTTGAGAGCATCCAACAAAACCGGAGCAGAAAAGCAGAGGCCTGCTAATTTCAGCCCTATTCACAACCACAAAGGGGTGGGAGGGAACTGGCCAAAGACAAAATTGGCAGGGAAATCAGCTTGAATTTCAGCCTTTGAAGAGAGCGATGCAGCCGTCAGTTGTCGGAAAGGCAGAGCAGATCTCTTGAAAGTGCACAGCCCTCAGCAATAGCCTGGAGTCCAAAATCAGGGTTTTGTGCTGCCTGCCTCTGTCAGTCCAGGACAGAAATAGTACTCCAGTGGGAGCCATTACAGCGCTGATGAGAGGAGCCAATCTGTTTCGATTAATATGGTAGCTTGCTACGCAGAGGATCTCTGGGCCTGGAAGGGTGCGCGGGTGACTTATTGATGGCCAGGGCAGGAGCACACGAGCTGCTCGCAAGCGGTGGGGGATTTCTGTCCTGGCGCAGCCGGCCGGGATCTGGTGTCCTCCACCTAGACGGCTGGGCCGACTCCAGCTCTGGCAAACACGACTCCTCCTTCCCGCAATTAAGAGTGATAAAAAATGCACCGCACCTGCCACCCAGGCAGGATTGCTCCCCACAGTCCACTATTCTCCAGTTCTTTGTCTAGTTCGTTTTTCAAATGTCCCGAGGAGCGCTGGAAAGCTCAGGCTGTGAGCGGGGTCTGGATGCACTCAGCATCCCAGGAGGTTTTGCTGTGGGAGTTGGCTGCCCATCTATCTTTCGCGTGCGCTTTTGGAGCTGATGAGCTCAGTGGAGATGTCGGTGGGGATCTGACCCGCAGACTTGCATTGGTAGTGGTGCAAATCCGGAGCAAATTCCTCCCAGGCAGCAAAGATTCATAGATTCATAGATGTTAGGGTCGGAAGGGACCTCTATAGATCATCGAGTACGACCCCCTGCATAAGCAGGAAAGAGGGCTGGGTCTAGGAGACCCCAGCTAGATGGTTATCTAACCTCCTCTTGAGGACCCCCAGGGTAGGGGAGAGCACCACCTCCCTTGGGAGCCCGTTCCAGACCTTGGCCACTCGAACTGTGAAGAAGTTCTTCCTAATGTCTAGTCTAAATCTGCTCTCTGCTAGCTTGTGGCCATTATTTCTTGTAACCCCCAGGGGCGCCATGGTGAATAAAACCTCACCAATTCCCTTCTGTGCCCCCGTGATGAACTTATAGGCAGCCACAAGGTCGCCTCTCAACCTTCTCTTGCGGAGGCTGAAGAGGTCCAGGTGCCCCAGTCTCTCCTCATAGGGTTTGGCCTGCAAGCCCTTAACCATAC
>NW_005841853.1:5481372-5509635 GCF_000455745.1 Alligator sinensis | reverse complement strand
ACCATGTCATCCCCCGTTGCCAATACCAGATCCAGTAAGGCATTCCCCCTAGTGGGACCGTCTACCTCCTGTGTCAGGTGGAGGTCCTGGACACAGGTTAGAAGCCTGCGTGAGCCGTGGGACTTTGCTGTCTGTGACTCCCAGCAGATGTCCGGGTAGTTTAGGTCCCCCATGACTACCGCCTCTTTAGCTTTTATGGTCTCCGAGAGTTGCCTCAGGAGCCCCGAATCTCTTTCTTCCCCTTGATGTGGGGGTCTGTAGCAGACCCCTACCACCAAGATCCACTTGCAGTGTAAGTCTCTTGCATATTTGCTTTGCAAAGGACTGCTGGGTGGACACTGCTGCGAGTCCTGGTGCTGGCAGTGTTTAGTGGGCGGCTACCCAGGATCCCAGTAAGGTCCCATTCAGGGCTTGGTGGCAGAGGAGAGGGAACAGCTGGTCACTAATTGGGCTGCGCCATCTGGTGCCCACACTGAGAACCGTGGGCCGGTACATAGTGTCCTGGATGTCTGCCCTGTGTCAGGTGTCAATCAAAATGCAAGGGACCAAGCTAGCAAAGTGCAGATCTTAATTTCCCTTTAGCCCACTCTGTTCAGCTGTGCATATCATGCCCATCACCGTCATATCTGCAGGTATAGACTCCTCCCTTTCTTTCCTTTAATACTCTCCTCCACCCACCAAGCTTGGCCAGAGTCCGTTACTACACTAAGAGGCCTGTTTTGCATCTTCTTTTGCTGGGGAGACCAGTCGAGTGCAAACGTAAGCTGCGTCCTGTTGCAAATTCCCTTGATTCCCTTGGATTCCCTTGATCTCCATGATTCGACCTCAAGGGAACATAAAGAGCTCGGAAATCAGAGGTTATTGCTTTTTTGTTTCTGTTTTGTGAAGTTGCTCCAAGTTTGCGACAGCGAAACCTCAGAAATGCAGAGGCTTTTCACTTGATCAGATTTGGAAGATGAGCAGATGTTACCTCCAGAAACGGTCCCACCAAATCCCCAGTCGTTTGTGGCTGGTTCAGGCTGGTCGGTAGAAGATCTGCGTGTGCTTTGAAGCATGCTAAAAGACATGCAAAACTCTAGAAATCTTGGTTCAGAGATGATACCTTTTATTAGACCGGGGTGGGCAATTATTTCAGGCGGAGGGCTGCTTACTGAGTTTTGGCAAGCCATTGAGGGCTGCATGATGGGCAGCCAGGGGCAGAAAAATATTAATTGTCTAAATTTTTTAGGGGTCCCGCGGGCTGCATAGAATGGCTTGGCGGGCCGCATCCAGCACGCGGGCTGCATTTTGCCCACCCCTGTATTAGACCAACTAAGAAATCTCAACAAAAAAAAGCTTTTTCTGCAAGCTTTCAGGCACATGCTTGCAGAAAAAGATATTTTTTGGGTGATTTCTGAGTTGGTCTAATAAAAGGTATCATCTCTGAACCAAGAGGTCTAGAGTTTTGCATTTCTGGTTGTCTCAACCCAACACAGCTACCAAATACATCCTTGAAGCATGCTGGGTTTTTTCAGGTGTCTCTTCCAAGAAACACCCTGAAATTTCATCCAAAAGGCAGACTTTAGGGGTGGGAGAAGAGATCACCCACTGATATTTTTGGGTAAAAAGTTGGGGAGGGAATTGCATGGAGCCTGAATGGTTTGGGTCTCCTCTCCCATGGGTCGATTTGGACCAAGTCCACTGGAGTCAGTGCTGCTGGGGCTTTGCTGGTTCCTCAGGCATCAGCTGGGAGTAACTCTGCTGAAGCTAGTGCCGTTGTCTTGGCATAAGAGAGAAGACCCAACCTCTTGCATCCACAGTCTCCCAGTGACCGAGTTACTGCATGGGCTTTGCCAGAGCCCCCTGGCAAGCAAGGGAAGGGGCCGGAGGAGAGTTGCAGCCTGCGTTCACTGGTGTGTGCTAGGAAGGGTCCAGTAGAGCTGCTGGGAGTCAGCCGCTGGCTGGATGAGGATCCAGTTACAGAGCAAGGCGCCTCTTGGATGGTCCTGAACTCTCCCAGCCCCCTTCAGAACTGGGGTTTGGGCATGACACCCTCTTATCCCCGTCCTGCAGCCAGGGCCTAGCAGAGAGACCCGTGCAAGGAAGGCAAATCCAGGGAGATGAAAGCGGCAGCAATTACGCGTATCATCACTCTCTCCCAGGCACTCTCAGAGGTATATCTGATCCCCGCGCCTTTTGTGTAGTGACTGGCACTTGTTGTATTGATGCTGAACTCCTGACCTTGCCTTGTCCCCGTCTGTGACCTTATGTCACAACCACTTTGGATGGAGTTTCATTGACCGGGTTACCTCGGGCTCCCCGAGGAAAGCGATCGCTTTGCTCCTGCCGATGACATGTGCCTTCCAGCGCTCCCCAGGCCCGGGGAGGCAGCATGGAGAAGCACAAGCCTGTGCTGTTGTTTTAGGAGCTTCCCAGGTGCCAGCGTTGGGTCTCAGCTTGTCATGCGCTCCTTGGTTTTCTTTGGACGCTTTACATGGTTGGGGGAGAGAGGCTGGCAGGATGCCCCTGGGACCTGGAGAGCACAACCCAGGCCATGGCAGTGATCTTTCCCGGGATGATGAAGCTCCTTCCCCGGATCAAGAGGAGCCTCCAGCTGTGGCAGAATAAACCAGCTGTGGTTCTGCAACACTGACCCCAGTCTGCGGGGATGCAGGTTGAGAACCAACTAATTCGTCACCTGGAAGCATTAAGGCCGTGGGGGTGGGGGTCAGATTTGAGCCAACAGCGGAGATAAATGGCTCGGCCTCCCCACGCTCAGCCCCCAACCTTCAGTCCGGGCGATTCCTGACAGCTCCTGAGAGAGATGCTGCATAACCCCAGAACGTCCCAGACTTGAGCTCTGTTCCCCCCCGCTCCATGGTCTGTAGAGGTTGCCTTGCCTTCAGACTGCTCCCCCCTAGAGACAGCCCTTGCCTTCAGAGGGGCCTTGGGTTAGGGTTAGGGTGAGGGTTAGGGTTAGCTCTGGCAGCAACTCGGTTTGAAAGATATACCTGGATTGAAATGTGCCTACTTAATGGGATGTCCTGGAGTTTTTGCTCTGGTTACAAGAGCTAATTCTTCCATCTGATCTAACACACAGAGCTCCCTTGCTTGGGTGCAGAGGGTGAGATGTGCTCTGCTAAGGTGTCCTGCCGTTCGTCTCTCCGGGACCCAGGAAAGAGGTTGAACAGCAGCGCCGGTGAGGGGTGGGTGTCCTGGGACATCTCCCAGGGCTTCCTCTCTGGGCTGGGGTTGCTGTGCATGAGGAAGACTCATTCTCGGCTACCTTACGGACGCTCCACCAGAGCCTCATCCGAGCACAGCTTTCTTCAAGACAGGCTTGCTGCCCCATGCTGGTCAGGTCTTCCAAGCCCGTTCCCGGCTGATTTCCTAATCTGTCGAGTACACGGGGGTCTGTTCTCGTGGTGGCGCGGGCGCATCACTCCCAGACCATCTGCGGGAAGCATGGGGTATGCCTGTCTGTCTCTCTGTCTGGAAATTTCCTCCCGAACCTCCCATCTGGAAGCTTCTGCTCCATTATTAACATGTGTTTCCCACATCCAAGGGCCTTTCGTTGACTAGTTAATTTAATCCTCCATTTAATTGGATCAAAATCTCTAGAATCAAATCCTTTCTTTTAAAAAAAAATATACATTCTGCCCTTTGCTTTGATTAAGTCTGATCATTTTTTATTCAGCTGCTACGAGATAATTTAATCACTGGCTCTGAATATGCATTTGACAAGGAAGGGACTGATACAGAAGAAGCTCTTCATGATAAGAGAGCTAGAAACGTGCATTCTTCTCAGACTGATATTGGCAGTCATAATTATCAAGCGTATTCTGTATAAGGCTTCCAGGAGAAGTTGGTTAAGTCTCACATCAGCCCTGCATGGCAATGTGCTGACATGTCCGTGGGTGTTTCTGACCCTTAAATATGACCTTGCAATGCTTCAGCTGTGTGTCACAGCCTCTATAATGCTGATGGAAAATGGAGAGTCTCCTTGAGCTCCAGGGTGGTAGCGCGCTTTGGGATCTGCTTTTAACTTTATTGCATCCGAGAAGTTTCTCGTGCTCACAGCTTGCAGGACAGCAAAACCCTCGCAGCATGGCGGTGGCTATGGATGCACGTGGTGGTGAAGATTTACATTCTTTTAGCCTTTTTAGCATGGGTGTGATTGAAGCTGGGGGCTTTGTATGTGGGGTGTGGAGGGTTGTATGGAGCATTGTCAGTGCTGATTGCTCCAAGTGCATCTATTTAACCTCAGGCCCTGGGTGGAGATGGAGAGAGCCCAGCCAGGTCTAGGCTGGGTCCCGCGGTGTGCGTGCTTGAGCTGTATGTCAGCCCAGGTGGTTTCAAACTGGTTTCTTGCTGCACCTCAGAGGTGGCTGCATTTCGGTGGTGCTACGGGCACTCAGTCTGTGGGCTAGCCCCTCTCTGAGCAGAGCAGCAGGCTTTATTCATGGCAGGCATGCTCATACTGTGAGCTGGGGAGCAGCACCCTCTCTTGCCCAAGGAGAGAAAGCTCCTCTGATCTTTGCAAGTAGCCCTGGGAGGCTTTGCAGATATACCAGGGTGGAGCACAAAGGGCAAAGAGGAATTTTCTTCCTCACCCCTGAGACAAATCAGCAGGGAAAAAATCCATAGCAAAGCAACTGGGCAGCCTCCTGGGGTAGGAGCTAGGGCAGGGGTCGGCAACGTTTTTGGGCAGAATACCAAAAACACCTGCAACCTCCGACTGGGAGATGTTGCTGTGCCAGAGGAAGATGGCAGGGGAGGTGCAAGGGGCCTGATCTTTGTTGTGGTAGGGCAGCTCCAGCCTTTTCCCTGCTTTCCACCCTCTGCGGTGGTCCCTGTGTGCTGAGGCAGCCTCGCGCTGGCCTGGGATGTTCAGCAGCAACGAGCTGGCCCGGGCTCTGTGGACCCTGGTGCAGCCGCTTGCAGCTGCCGAAGCTGACCTGGGCTCTGGATAAGCCCCTGCTGCTTGCCAGGGAGCCTGGGCTGCTTGCAGCGGGCAGCGGGGATGGCGCAAGCAACTGCATCAGGGTCCCTGGAGCCCCGGACTGACTTGTTGCTGGTTGCACATGAGCCGCTGGGCGGACAGCAGGGAAGGAGCCGGGGCTGCACTGGCACAGTGATGATCAGGTCTCTCGCAGCTCCCCTGCCACCTGCCTCGAGGGGCGTGTGCCAAGCAAAATGCCGTGGTGCTCCATGTGCCGGCATGTGTGCTGGGGGTTGCCTACTTGAGCTAGGAGGGTCCTTGGAGAAAGGAGCCCACGTGATCTGTCAGACCTTGCAGGCTCGGAGAGACCCCAAGCACCCTGGGACAGACCTGCCCTG
Organism: Alligator sinensis; assembly: GCF_000455745.1. NCBI lineage: Eukaryota > Metazoa > Chordata > Crocodylia > Alligatoridae > Alligator > Alligator sinensis. The sequence goes on along the minus strand of NW_005841853.1, from coordinate 5,504,316 downwards.
CCGTCTGTGTGGGCAGGTGGGAGGGAGCCATGCGAGATGAATGCAGAACTGGTGTCCGGGAGCCTTTTGGACACGAGGTCTATGGCAAGGTGGCAAGAGACTGGATAGGCCATGCATCCCCAGGAGAGGGATTGGGGTCTGGGGGCTGCTTGCAGCTTAGCAGCCCCTTCTGGCTATGGGACCAACGGGAAAGGGTGTCCAGTCTCCTGTAGCATGGCACCGGCTCCACTTCGAGCTGCACGAACCAGGCTGGACCTAGGGGGCTGGCCAAGCTGTCTAACAGGAGTGGAAGTCTCCCAACTGAGGCTGGCTGGAGGCAAGGTGGCCCTAGGTAGGGCCTGGCTGGCAGGAGGGGCGGCCGGTGGCAGGAAATCGGGGGAAAAGCAGAACCCCCCATAGCCGATGGCCAGCAAACGTGGAGAGGAGTCGGAGGAGACCTGCGTTGCCGTTCCAGCCCGGGATCGATTTCCTGGGCTGCTCGCATGAAAGGGGAGAACGGGCAGAGGCGGAGCACCGTCCCCAGACAACACTTTCCTTTTATCTGAGGCAATATTGGAAGATAAGCTCTCTCTCTTTTTTTTTTTTTTTTTTTTGGCTGTGGATAAACATAGATTATGAAGGTTAGAAAGGCTTCGAGGGATGGTTTTTATCTGATATTAACTTCTTAATAGGTCACCTTGGCTGGAGGAGCCCAGGAACCGAAAGGGTCCACAATTGAATTACAATAACCTTTGCAGAGTGGGACCTGGGCAGCAGGGCTGGGGCCTGGGGCCAGGAGATAAGGAGGACCTCACTGTGCTGCCCTCAGCCCCGAGGGGGACCGGCTGACAAAGCGGGTAGGGCAGGGCTTGGGGCTGGGGGGTATCACGGAGCGCTGGTCTTTCATCCTCCCCGTGCTGCCCCTGCCGAACCTGGACCGCCCATAGCCTGCAGCGGGGCGATGCCCCATGCCCTGGCAGCCCCTCAGATGCAGCCTTGGTTGCATTCTCCATTTCCTTGGCCCCCCCATCTCTTCATTTAGCATCACTGCAAACAACTGCAAAGACTTGGTCCCAGTTAGCCTTCTGGGGCCAAAGGTTATTAAAAACCAGCCGTCTTTGACAAAACCCACTGAAGATCCTGAACACAGCAGGGGCCTGGCACCGAGCTGTCTTTTTGTAAAGGTTTCCTGGCAGGTTTCCGGGAGGATCTGTTTGTCCTGCAAGACTGGAAATGCCTGTGTTGTCTCTGTGTGCGTGCAGGGGTGTGCGCGTGCATCCTTGTGTGACAGGAGTGCACAACCGTGAAGTTTGGTTAGGTGCTTGTGCATGTGTGCATGTGTACATGTGTGTCCGTGACTGGTTCAGAGTGTCCCAGAGTGCGTGCCTGCCTGTCTGCCCGTGTCCCTGCCTGTCCATGAGTGATTGTGCGTATGGGATTGCTGCAGGATACTGGCCTGTCTGTGTGGGTGCCCGTGCCCCAGTGCATGTGTGTATCTCCGCTTACCAGAGGTCAATCCACTTCCTTTCATGGGACATTATTTAGCACAGAATCATGGGCATCTCCAAGCCCTTCCAGCTTGGCTTCCCGTGGATCACGCTTCAGTCAAAGGGCCCTTTGTGCCACCGCTCCGCGCACGCCCGCGGGGCTCCCCAGCTTGCCGGGTCGCTGCATTCCAGGCATGGCGGGATGATCTCATCTCTGTGACAAACCTCCGACCTCCCGGCCCCACGAACAAGCGTTTATAAAGCCGGAGCTTGGCCGCGACCCTGCAGGCTGCACAAAGCTTCATACGGGGTCTCCCCTTCTGCCAGCAGGCCAGCCCGAGTGCCCCCAAGAGCTGGCTGCGGGGAAGGAGGATGACGCTGCATTGTGCTTGGCATGACCACCCTGGCCCATAACCTTAGGCCAGATTCTTGTCGCTTCCTGGTCTTTCTGCCTGCAGTGAAGTCAGCTCGGGGAATGAGGTTTATGTGATCATGCAGCCTGAAGGATGTGGTGTGCGGGGCTCCCTGGGTTTGGCTTTTGAACTCCTGGGTTTGGCAGTCGTGCTGCAGCCAAGTAGGAGGAGTGCTACCATGGGCTCTGATGCATCCCTAGCTTTTGGGACTGATAAAGTCCCATAGGCTGCCTGGCCAGCCTATACCTGCCAACACTGCACCCAGGCATGTAGGGTGCCTGCCAATGGATTTGGGAGTATGTGAAGTCCCAGGGTGAGAGCCTGGACGGAGGATGCTCACCGGGTGCAGCACCACACATGATGCTTAGAACGACTGAGTTCTGCCGGCTCGATTGATACGGGTTTTGGAGCTATATCGATCGGATTTAGCTGATTCGCCCCAAAACACGAAATAAATTAATAAAAAAAAAATGAACTCGCCAATCTACTCCTAACTCTGCTGAGGCATATCCTATTTAAAACTGCTTCCCTGCCACATGCCTTGGACAACTCTGGGTTTTTTGTGCAATGGCTGGTGTCTCAGTGTCTTAAGACTAAGCGCTCTCCAGAGGCTGGCAGCCCCGTGGTGCTGGGCCCGTGCAGACCGCCACTCGGGATGTGCCCGTACGCCCCATTGTGCTCTCACAGAGCTGACGTGCCTCTTTCGGCTGTGCCATCGCCTTCAATGAACTAAAACTCGTTGTGACCGAAAGCATCTGTTGGCTCGCTCGGTACGGAGAACCAGAACGGGAGGCAGAAGCATGATGAATGGTGCAACTCAAGCCGTCCCCTCCCCAAAATGTTGGCTGCATACTAATGCACTTCCACCAGCTCGAATGACATCGGAGGACCCGAGGAAGATTGTGTCTGGGGGAGGGTGCTTGCACACTGCCACCCCAGTTGTGTGTGTGCAGGGGGCTCTGTACTGCCCACAGCTCTTGCCCATTCCCCTCTAGCGCCAGGGGCAGGATGCTTTGTGGGGGAGACGATCTGAGCTGCATCCTCTTGAAGAGTGGGCCCAGGTGCGTGGCAGGGTGGCAGCTGTGCACTGCTAGATGCTGACAGCACCTTAGAGCAGCAAATTGCCATTCCCCGGATGGTGATAATGGCACTGCCCTTCGGGATGTGCTGCCGTACCGGGTGACATCTCTTTTCTGAACCACAGGTTGCTGGGAAGCACATGGCAGTTCCCTGCCATAATGCCCGTGTCCTCAGCGGGCACCGAACCTCAGTCTGCGAGCCCGAGAGCAGGCATCCCGGCTGTTGGAGCAAAAGGCTGAGCCAGGGAGTGGTATTGGTCTTCCCATCTGCCCTTAGAAAGGGGTGGAGACACACGGAGCTCAAAGCAGTAATGGTCAAACCTCAGAGATTGGGGTTTCATTTGGACCAAAGCCACATGGCAGCACCCAGGACAGCTGCATGTGCACCTCAGCACCTCCACGTACAGCATCGAGCACCAGCGACCGGCTTAGGCCTCCTTTGGTGCTCACTGCCAAGGAGTTTCCTCCTCTTCAGAGATCACCTTGGTTTTCTTCCTCCAAGAGTTATTTTATCTGGCATAGTGACACATATTTGGGAACTTCGTAAGATTTAAACCAGAGTAGGAGCTGCTCCCCTCTGTGCTAAGGAGGCTGGCAGTGAGGTGCCGCGCAGCCAGGCAGGCAGGTGTGCAGGGCCGGGCTGGCAGCTTGCAGTCTGGCTTGGGTAATGGGATGGGAGGTAAGGACGCCCCTTTTCCTTCCTCTAAGTGCAGCTGTGCTGGCCAGCCCTACAGGGGAGGGTGAAACCAGCTGCTTGGAGCCCATTCCAGAGCCCATGACATTTGCTTTTGGCAAAATCTGAGTATACTTTTTTTCATCCGCTTCCAGAGCTGTCTATAAAGTCTGGGGAAGCTTTGCAGGGAGGTTTTGCAGGTTTGGGCTGGGCTTTCCTGGTCATATTGGGCCTTTAGACTTTTGTTACTTGTGGTCTAGATGATGTTGGGGGTGAGGGGGGGCACAGGGGGAACTAAGCAAGAATGAGCAATGGTAAAATCTGCAACGGAGAGAGAACACAGTGTGTGCGACTCCTTGAAACATGGGCCAGGCGTCTGAGAAAATGAGTGCAGCCTGCACAGTCGAGGAGAGAGCATGAACGTGTAAAGGTGTGGCGCATGAGGAGCCGCAGCCTTGGGGTTATATGCGTTTTACTCCTTTTCTCAAGCATAGATAGCACAAGTCCCTTTCTCAGGGCAGAGGCTGGAGAGCCAAGGCTACAGCCTCATGCCATAAATGCATGCCAGCAGCTTGCTAATGGATAGCCTGGCATGGCTTCTTGCTGAACACTGATCACTTGGCAGGCCATTACCTTGAAAAATGAGTTCTGCCGAGCTTGCCTTGTGTTGTTACAAACTAATGATTTGCATTGATTAGCACGTGGCTCGTGAGTGTCTAATTTATCAATCAGCTGGCGCCGGGGGAGTACGTGTAAACCACGCTTTCAAAAATTATGTCATCTGTCAATTGGCTCGTGAATGCTAATGCCGGTGCACCTGACATGCTCTCAAAGAAGGAGAGAGATGTCCCGCTCATCCCTCCCTGTGACAGGCAGCACGGGCTGGAGCTAGAACTGGGGGCTGAGGAGCACAAGACCCGGGGTCTAGCCTCAGCCCTGGTGGCTCTGCTCCACACAGTAGTGATGTGTGTAGTAGTATCATGGAGTAGCCTCGGTCATAGGCCAGGGCCCCATAGTGCCAGGCACTGCACATACACAGAGCAAAAAGAGGCTCTTTGCCTTATGCTCTTGTCTTGGTTGTGATCCTAAATCCCTTGGCCGCCTCTCTATGTAATGGCTGAGATACCCTGGCAGAGCTCTGGCTCTGTGGACATGGATTCAAGATTTTGCACCCTAGGTCATTCCCGATGGGACCCCATGCTGGGTAACACAAGCAGCTCTCCCAGCCCTGCCAGCTCTCCCTGGGCTCCCCGGCTTACGGCCTGGGGTGGGATTGCAGTCAGTGGTGTGCGGCTCTTACACGGGGGCTTTTTAGGGTCGCCACCTCTGTTTGAATCTATTCTGGGAGGTTTTGGAAACACCAATATGCCCGCGACACAACGCCAATGTGCCCACATACTTGCGTCTATCAGTTATGCATTATGGTGCGTAGACTTTACATCAGCAAGGCAAATGCACGTGGCTATTACATTTTAAAAACCCACTGGACTACTGTACAAATCAGATTCAGCGTTTAATATTTATTTTAATGAATCCCCTATCATTTATCTCCCGGGCGACTCTCAGCAGTCTCCTGGAGATTGATATCTAATTCCTGGAGACTCCCGTGCGATCCTGGAGGGTTGGCAACCCTAGGGCTTTTTCCTTGAAACCTTCCATTCGCTTCCTGGAAAAAGGCCTCAGGGGAGCGGGAGGGACTTCACTCTCCTCCCTCTGCCAATGCTGCGGGGAGTGATTTCAGTAAATGGCTGCATTGTGGTGACCACAGGGTTTAGGTCCTGTCTGCCCAAAAGGCCTGTGTCTGGAGCCTCTCTCTTGTCATGCAGGGTCTGCCGGGGGCCAGGGTTTGTGCTGAAACTGGGCCCGTCTGTCTAGCTGTCCTATTGCAAAGTGAATGGGGCATGCATATCCCTGCAGCTGTGGGCAGTTGTGAGACGGGGGCAATGGTTTCGGGGTCTTTCCAAACTGGGGAGAAAGGCCAGGCTCCTCGCCAGTCAGCCGTGGGGTTAGCTGGGATCTGGGGTGGGTTCGTGCTCTGTCCGGCCCTATGCGGAGTGGCTGTAGGCAATGATCCAGAGGGGTCTGGATGAGCTTTGGCACTGGGGTGTTGAAGGGAACGAGCCCCCACATCACCACGTGAAAATTCATATTCTTCAGGCCAAGTTGAGCCCTTGTGCATGACCAGCAGTGACTCCAGACCACCTCTGGACTGGGCTACGAAGGCCAGGCGGCGTTGGGTTAAGGGAGGGACCAGGGGATATGCATTTGTTCCTGACTCTTTGCAAGCTGCTGGACTACTCCATGCCTCAGTTTCCACAGCTAACAGTGCTTGTCAGGAAGAGAGAGACATGCTCCTTCATTCATTAGTGCTTGTTGAGGGCTTTCAGCTGGAGGGAGCTATGGAAGCGCAGCATTTTATTATAAATTGATCAGCTGCTAATGGGCATTAGACAAATTAGAGTGGATCGTTCGGCCAGCCGGCACATGCCAAGGCAGAGGGAAAATGGGGAAATGATGGTGCATTGCCTGCCCCCACCCCCTACCCCCTCTGCGAGATCGATAGAGCTCCATCGTGTAGCCAAGATCAATGGAGTAGCAGAGACGGCTCGTCATCTGAACGGCCTGCCATTAGCTCACGTGCTGCCTGCCGTCCCTCTGCCCCTGCCCCATGCCAGGAACAGCAGCCAGCAATGCCGGGTCCGCCGGGAGACATTAGAGCCATAAAACAGGGAGGAACTGATATTGGAAAAGCAGTAATGTATTCGAGAGGCCCCAGTGCAGTCGTAAGGCCGTGGCTGGGCACCACTCAGCACAGCCTGGATGGATGTGCTGAGCTCCACGGTCGCCAGGACCTCCTGGAAACGAAGCTCGAGGAGTGGGAAATGATGACGGCATTTTCCGTAAGGAACCGGGGGTGAGAATGGCCCAGCGGTTAGAGCAACACTTGTTCTCTGAGTCTAATGGGCTCTGGACCATGTGTCCAAAAGGGAGCAGCGGTCTTGGTAGTTTGGGTAAGTCGGGCTCTTTCAAGGCGTCTAGCACTGGGCACTCTGCAATTTGTTAAGACTTTGTCACACGGGGAGCGAACCCAGTAACCTCTTCCTGCCTCAGTTGCCCCCATATCCAGCCTCCTAGTGCACAGACCCATTGGTGCTGTGAAGTGTGTTGAGAGGCCAGCAAGGGAAAGGCGAAGCAGAGGGGCAAGGGGTTTCTAGGACCCGGCAGAGATGACGCAGTACGCTGGTGCAGCTAAGTAGACTCCGACGCAGAGCTACCCTGGGGGAAATGCAGCAGGAAAACACCACTGGTGCAAGTCATCCTGGCATAAGTGCAGCGTGTCCACAGTTAGTCCGGGATAGTGGGTTGTTCAATGCGCACAGACAAACGTTATGTGTTTCCCTGGGGGGTGCAGCAGCTACCCTAGGGTACTTGGTCATCGGTCCACTCGAGCTCCAGGTGTGACTTGCATCAGTGGACAGAGCCAGTCTGAGTTACCTTGGTAGTACCATGTTGTGTGCCCCGGCCTCAGACACACGCACAGCTGGCTTTGTCTCCTAGCCTTTTAAATTTCCCTTTTCTTTTCAAGCCTGCCTTTGTGACGCCTTTTTTTTTTTTTCCCATCCCTTTTCAGCCAGGTGGGGATGGTTTGGCTTATTCCTGTGACCTGCAATCCCCTGGCTTTGAAATGTAGTCCCGCAACCTTTGTTCCAGCTGCTTAGGCATCTCCCCTGGGAAATCGGGCGATTTCATGGCCCAAATCAAACATTAGTGCTACCTGAATGGAGGCCGTGTGGAGCGCTGGCCTGGAAGCGTTTGGGTTGCTGATGTTTGCCAGCTCAGGCCCTGCTGATGCCGCATTGTGCAGTGATCTACTTAGAGCTAATTGAGCTCCAGCCCTTGGGGATCCACTTCCAACTGAGATCATAGCTACATCGGGACCTCCTGCCTCTGCAGCTGATGGAGAAATTGTAAGAACAATAGACTAGAGGGCCTGCTCCTGTTCCCATCTCAGCCTTTATTTCGGTGGAGGAGGATGGGGTTCACTCACAGAACAAAGGGATCGAGTTGTGGTGGGGAATCCCTGCCAGTGAAGCCAGCTGGAAGGTCACAAGCTGGAGATGCTGGTTTTGGGGGATGGCAGGAGTAGCTGTATCAGTGGACCAAGAGGAAACAAGATTTTGCTTTCCTGCACATCCATTTTGGGGGGCTTTTGGGGAGCGGGAGGGAAGGGAGGTAGGTGGGATGGCTTCATTCAGGAACCGCAGGCCCGTGACCCAGCTGCACGGGGCTCTCTGCCCAGCTCAGCAGCTGGGCTGACCACTCTTCCGACTCAGTTTCCCCATCTGTGAAATGGGGATGTGTAAAGCACAGCATCTTCTGATGGCACGCGGTGTGTGAGAGCTGAGAGTTGACAGCGGCAGAGTAGTCATTGCTGCCAAAAGTGCAGGCGTTCGCGCTTCCCCGGTGAGCTTAAAAGGGAGTGTGTTGAACTTTGTATTGACTCTATTAATGGCCACGCACATGCAGCTTTACTCTATGTTCATAATATAGTCTCTGCTTGTCAGCTGGCAGCGCTCGTTCTCACTCTTGTGGCTGGAGTCATTTTATTTCTGGATGCCCTTGGACAAATGTGCAAGAGGCAAGAGTTCTTGTGGGTGATATTTTGTTGTTGGCCCAATTGGATGCTTCGTCTAGACTTAGGTAAGCTTTCGGATATCAGAGGACCCATCCCCTGGCCCGTGAGACAGATCTAATACTGTTTAGATTGACTCTTTAAATTATTGATTTATCATCCACATCATTATCATTATTATTATTTTCATCATTTTTTACTTTTTTTTTTTATTTTACTTTCTCCTCTTCCTTCAAGGACTGGCTTTGCCCCGGGTTGCTGTGTGCCTTCATCCCTCCATCTGGCTTCTCCCTGCCCCCTCCCTTTGGGCCTTGTAGACACAGCATCCCTTGCTCCCTCAGCCAAAGAGTAACTCCAAAACTAAGCCCTTTCCAAGGCATCGCCCAGCAGATCTTGATGGCACACATCACCCTGCTGCCAACCCGGTGCCACCTGGAGGGGCCGCGATATGACTCAGGGAGGCTCTCGCCCTCTCCAGCCTCCCCTTTCCTGGAAGAACGGCCGCAGCCAAGGCCGAGCAGGGGATGGTGCCTGAGTCTTTAAAGATTAATTGTGCTGTTTGCTCATTAAGGAGCTCGTTGGAGGCGAGGCCTAGCCAGAACGCTTGAGTGCAAGCATCTGTTTGCTAGTGGGAGAGGACATTTATCGTGTGCTATTTCAATGGCTGGAAATACACAGCCAGACCCAGATAATGTTCAAACAAACAAACAAGCAGCTGCCACGATGGGTCCCCCGACGGACGACCTTTGTGGAGTGCTGCACGTATGTTTTAATAGCAGCCTGCCTTCCCGAAAGAAGCCGAGGACCGTATCCCTCCCTGGAGCAGAATTAATATCATTATGGCAGGGGCATTTGCTGTGGGGATGGCCTAGTGCATGGTGTTGGGTGGGTGGGTGCATCTGGGTGCACCAGGCGTTAGGGTCGTGATCGCTGGGCTGATCCTGGAGTGGTGTGCATCTGTGTATATAGCGAGCATAAAAGTGTGCACACACTCATTGGAGCAGGTGGGTTCACGATGGCATAGGATTGCGGGTGTGTGCCAGGGGCACGTGTTCACATGCGGAGGGACATGTATATAGCGTGTGGGTCCGTGGATGAAGGTGTACGGGAAGGTGGAGATCAGCGGCCACTGTCTGTAGCAGTGCATGCGTTCGGTGGAGGTGGGGCGGTGATGTCTGTCGTGGGTGTTTTCAACCTCGTTATACTCCAGGCACCTCTCTGAAAATGCCAGCTCTTCCCTTTTGCTTTTTTTCTTTCTTTTTTTTTTTGATGATGGAAAAATACTGGAGTCATTCTGCTGCTGCAGAGATCTCAGAAAGACCACGGCAGGGCTGACTCTTAGATTCCTATTTGAAATCTCTGGGTTTATCTTGTGAAGCATGTGTAGGTGCTCTCACACCGTGCTTGCTGTAGCATCCTGGTTGAGAGTTGCCGGCACGGGAGCTGTGCACACCAGGAGGGCCTGGGTAGGTATGCACGCAGATGGGCACCTGCGGGGTCTGTGCCAAGGAAAGCTCTTGCTGTTTAGCATTCAGGAGCACTACCCGGAGAGGCCTTGTTTCCTCTCTCTGCCCGGGCACGTCCCCGGTTGCATTGGGTTAGGAAGGAGAGTGTTATGCCGTCTTCCCACTCCATGTGCTGCCTGCCCTGCATACCCTCGCAGCACCATCAGATCCCAGTTAGATGTCCGCTCTGGGCTTCCCAGAAAAGTTTCACGCCACCTGGCCCAAAACAGACATGCAAGGAGTTTGGCGTAAGGGTTTGACAGGGAGCTTTTCCTTCCGACATTCCTCCCTGGAGAGCCGGAGAGTCAAAGGCAGCACATCTGGGGCTGGTGCCTGGTACCCTGGAGGGGAGCTGACTGAGATCAGCCCGGCTCGGTTCATGCCCAGGACCAAGAGGAGGCACGGACCGAATGGCTCCCCTCTCCGCAGACATGGTGGGCATGAGCTGGGGAGCACGGGAGTGTACAAGAGGACTCTCCATCCAGCTAGAGCTAAAGAACCAGCCCCGTAGCACACCGGCAGTCGTGCCCAGCTGTGGTGGAGAGGGCCGTGCGACACCCACGAAGATCAAAATCCCCTAGCTGCCTAACCGCGGCGTGGCTGATCTTCCCTCCGAGATCTCTCTCTTCCACTCCATTGTTACCAGACTTTAACAAGAGATACTGATCCCTGCCCCTCATCCACCTGCAGGCAGCGTGCCCACCCAGCATGTCTGGTCTGAGGGCTGTTGGGGGTGTGTGTGTGTGTGTGTGTGCGTGCATGTGAGTGTGTGACTCTAGATCAGAGCTGTCCCTGCCTCTCTCCTGCCACAGCTGCAAAATAATGACTTTGCAGGCAATTAGGTTAGCAATGGCTGTTAAATCACTTCCTCGCTGTTCCCGTGGATTGTGCTTTCGTGCTGCAAAGCCACTGCTACCTTCTACCTGTATCAAGCAAAAGGGGGGCATGCTTCATGCCGGCACAGATTATTACCCCAGCCTGCTCTTTCCTTGGCCTGCCCCTTCTACCTTTCAGTTCTTCTCTAACAGGTGTCCAGTGTGGGTGAAGGTCTCTGGCTGAGGCTGGAGGTGGCAACCTCACAGCCTACACACCTGACCCTGATGGTATTGGAAACCTAATGCCAACACAGGTCTGGTCTAGGGCTCCCATGGAGGGAGCTAGGATCGGGAAGAGATAGACCTCACGGAGGAAGAGGAGGTAGCAGGTATAGCGCAGTGCCTGGGCAGATGGCAAGTTTACACCATTGTAGCTTTATGTGCCAGTGTAAACCAGCCCAGGATCTGGAGAGGACAGATGCACAGCTATTGCAGGGTTTCTGCATTCGAGTGCCTCAGCTCCAGGTGGCAGGGGAAGGGGTAATAGACTCTTTGTATTGTGCAGGCACCTAGCCAGTGGTGGGAGCAAATACATCAGACCTCCAACCCCTGATTCTGTCTCCACTGCATTGGGCAGCACCCCTAGTGCAGAGGCTTATGCCATCTGTCTGCTCCTTTTTGACATGGGTGGAAATGCAGATTGCATGGGTGTAAAGGTTTGCTCAGGGCCCTAAAAGCAACGAGATGAAGCTGAGCAGCAGAATGACACAGAAGACGGGGAACTCCATGACAGCAAGATCCATCCAGCTGTGGAGGAGTCTGCGCAAGGGAGGGCTGGTGGGGTCTAGTAGCTGGACCCTGGAGAGTACACAGCAAGGGGCAGTGCGGGGTTGAATGCAAAATAGGCCAGACAGCCTCCGAGTCCTTCCCACAGTGCTGCAGGAGTCTCTCCCCACAGGTTTTGGGATGCGGTTGTTTCTAAATTGGTGCACGCTGCCTGGGATTCAGCTAGAGGTGATGGAGCACAATCAGAGTTTGGGGCCAAAATCCAACCTCCTCCTATAAGGATGGCTCAGAGAGGGGCTGTGTCACTTGGTCCAGCACTGTGACGAGGTGGCTACTAGTTCTCCAGCTACCTCCAGCCTTCTCCACATCCAGTGTGTGTGTGAGTGCACATGTGCGTGCTCACACACTCTCTCAGCAGGCAGAGTGATTAGGAGGACTGAGCACAAGACTGTAACCTAGGCAGTCCTGACTCCTAAGCCCTTCTGAGTGTGTGTGAGGTCATGGTCAGTCCTCTTGGACTTCTCTGTGCCTCAGTTTCTCCATTCTGAGTTGCCTTCCAGGCTCCTCTGGCTGAGGTGCTGATGCTCAATGACAGTCACTACCCTCAATTCATGTCTGGACTGTCTTCTCCATGCCTCCCTCCTGCTCTCTGTGCACCACTTGAATAGGCAGCGTGACTCAACCATTGTTTTTCTTGGCTCAAGGCCTGAGTGGAAAGAAACAAGTGCTCGGGTTGTGTGGTAGGGACGTGGGAAGGGCAAGGAAGAGTGGGCTTCTTCATGTTATCAAGTATCCTGGTTGTTTCCTGTGGGGTGAGTGGAGGAAGAGGGAGGAAACCTGCTCCTTCATCACCTGGGACAGAGAACATAAGCATAAGAACAGGTCCATGCCTGACCTAGCTCAGGACTGGGGGCTCAGGGCTTGCAGGCATGAGAGTGGCACGGCCCTGAGTCTTGCACCGGGAGCCCTCGGTGTGTGCCATCCCACTTGCTCTCCGGCTTGAAGGAGCATGAGAGTTAGTGGCTTGTGGCTGTGTCTGGTGTCTGGGTGGTTCTTGCCGTGAGCATCCAATGCAGGGATGTGCATGAAAGGGAAAGGCTTTCACGTATGTACGGATTGGCAAGGGGCACCCTCTGGGAGGAGGGTTGTTGGCAATGAGTGATTGTGCATGTAGGTGTGTCGTGGGGTGTTTCTTACTGGTTGAGGGCATATATATGTGGAACTGTACCATGATGAAGAGGAAGAAACAGCAGCCCCATGGTGTTAAAGGCCTTTTCTTGGTGCCTCGCTACTACTGGCTGCTACGGGAGAGCCTGTGTGATGCCCTTCCTTTGGCTTACCTCTTGTAGGATGCTCGTTGGGGCGGAAAGTGGGTTTGCTATGTGGGCTGGGTAGATGACCCCAACAAACCTGGCGTGTGCATGTCCTTCGGTGTGTCCTGCTTCACACAAGAGAAGTAGCAGCTCACCGGGAGACATTCTGCCTTGAATGGAAACCTTGTGGAGCTGTCCTCTCCCCTCCTGTTTTTTCCATGAAGACATCGAACAGGGCAATACTTTGTAAGTTGGCTTGTGTCTAAGGCCATCCAGATACATTATGCGCTAATTCAACCTGGACCTATCCCTCCAGGATGCCCATATGCTCCGAGTGTCAGATCTTAGTAGGATGCAGTGAACATTTTCACTAATATGTGGGTTGAAATAGGAGCTGTCTCCACAGCCGTCCAGAGTGCTCTGGAGGGAGACAGCCCACCCCCCAACCTACTCATAAGCCTGGTACCAGGGAAAGATCGCTCACTTTCTCTCTCCCCGCTTTGTTCCTGCTTTCCAGATCCGCGTGGACGGGCCCACCAATAACGCCCTGGAATACGAGATCGTGCAGGTGGTGGATAACGGCCCCATATTACGGGATATGGCTTTTTCAATGGATGACGAGCACCTGTACATCATGTCGGAAAAGCAGGTAAGGCGCCCACGTCATTTATGATGCATTGAAAATCTTTAGCTTGGTCATAAGTGGCCACAACGGTGCCCAAATGTCTGAAGCTGCCAATGCAATTGCTTAAAGAGACGCTGATGCTTCAAGGATCATCTCCAGAGTGGATGTGCTTGGACGTTTATAACAGATAATTCAATTTATATATATAAATAATATGCTGTAGGCCCACATGCGTCAGAGTGTGTAAGCACAACACCTCACTATGTACTCTATTTTTCTGATTATAGGTCTACCTCAATTTTGGGGAAACACATTTAAAAAAAAAATCTGAACTGCAGATAAAGTCATTGAACTGCTCTTGCTCTTTCCAAATCCCAAGACAGAATCAAATATCTGGGGAAAAAACTCCAGGGGTCAAATGCCCTACAAATACCAAAAGAAAACTGCACTGGGGGGAAAAAAAATCCAATTTAATATTTTGGTTGCATGCACAAAAATACCGTGAGATTGTCCGGGGCCGGGTTAGATATCGATCCTTCAGCCAACTCAGATGGGATTGGTACGGTTCTTTTGGTTAACTCGTCATCGGAGCAATGTGATGCATACAGAGGGCAGGGGCAGTGTTTAGCACTCATAGCAGGGCATTTCTGAGGCTGAGGGACCTATTGTCTGGGACCTTGTAGAGGAAGAGCAAAGCTTGCAGAGAGCTCGTGTTGTGTTGCAAACCCCAGTGAAGCCCCTTGCAGGGTGGGGATGGTTTGGGTATGCAGGGTGGGAACTCAGTCTGCTTCCAGCTCCTCATTCTTTCAGACACGAGGAGCAGGCTGGGCCTACTGGATTTGGGAGCTCTGTCTTGTGGATGTGTGTTATATAAAGATGGCCACGGGGTTGTGCCGTCTGCCTAATGGGCCATCTGCATTGCGCAGCACTCAGGAAATTTGGGGCATGCCGTGCATTTTGGGGGTGAGGGGTTGGTATGACGTCTTTGAAGGTGCCCCTGATTTACCACTTATGCTTGACCAGTTCAGTCAGGGATGCTTGGGAACTGAATGGCGGTCCTAGGCAGACGGTGCGGTGGTGCAGTTGCCAGTCAAACCCAGCGCCCAGCCACCCGCAGACAGCGATGAGGGCAGCTCCCTGCAAATCCCGCACCTGGCGGGGCCTGCTCCCTGTGGACAGGACTCAATAACACTGCCCGGTGTAATTGCTGTCCAGCATGTGGTCTGGTCTCCTTTAGCAATAATCCAGTCGCGGGGTTGATCCAAAGAAGTCAGCAATGCCATTTTTCACTGTAAGGGTGGCAGCAACAGCTTCCATCCTGGCAGGTCCGGTTGTGTGAGAGCCACCTGGACCAAAGCCGCCGAGCACATCAGCTGCTACTGCCCAAGTAGTCAAGCATCCTCCGACTCGTGTCCTCCGCAGACCGAGACCGGAGGGGATGTGTAGCACCCTCACCAGTGAGTCATGCTACAAGACACTTCCACTTATGCCAAAGAGCATCTGTTCCTGGCCTGAGCCAGGGACGTGGGTGTTGTGAGGGGACAGACGGGACTAGCAGGTTATAGCTGGTCCTTTCCTGGGCTCTCGACCAGAGCCGGATGCTTGTATAACAGTAGCAAAGTGCTCGGTGGCATCAGCTCAGGTGTGTCAGCCCCCCGCCAGCTCTCTCCTGGAAGGGGCTGGTTGTGGTTCCCAGCTATCTATGACCGTCACTTTTCTGCTGCAGTCATTTCTATTTAAAATATTTTGCGTCTTTATGAGCCCTCCCGTGTTCTCTGCCCTCTTCCTGGGCTATGAATATTTATATCTCAAATATGAAGCGGGGAGGTGGGGGGACAGCTGCATGCATTTATCTTCATTAGAGAGGCCGTGAGCTATAACTCATGAGGGGAGATGTGGTGACAGCGCCAAGATTGCTTCACCCTTTGGTCCGCAGTTTGCCGGGGTGGGATGATGCCCCTGTTGCTGAGGTTAAGCCGTCCCGTGCCACCTTTCTGGTCGCTTGTTATCAAAGGTTCATTGCACAGCGCATGGGCCGCGGGCCGTGCGTCCAGACCACGCTGGACCCTGCTTTGGGATAAAGCCCATTCAGGACAGTGTTTGCTCGCACTTTGGGACCCGGCAGCTCGGGGCTCGGCCAGTCTGTTGGGGCCAAGATCTGCAGCAGGGTCTGGGCAACTTGCTTCTGTTTCCCTCTCCCATTTACTCTGCACATTTTCTGTGGCATACTCAGAATATGCATATGCATGATATGATATGCATATGCAATACCTAGCATATCATATATATATGATATACAGGTATCATATATGCATATATATGATATGCATATGCAATACCTATATATATATGATATGCATATGCAATACCTAGCATAGCAGCGCTCCAATCTCATCCCACATTTTCTTCCTCTGAGTAAGCTTTTCAGGAAGTCTCCTCAGACATCACTGTTGTCTCTGCACAGCCCCTACTTCACCCGTGGTAGATTAGGATGCTATTCTTTGCAGTGGTGTGGCAGGATTGTCGGTGTCGTTGTAGTAATAGGTGAGATGCGGATTTGCTTGGGGTGGTTTGGATTGGGATGATCCTGCTTCAGGCAGTGGGCTGGACTAGATGACCTTCAGAGTTCTCTTCCAGCCCAACGTTTTATAGTTTCATAGTGGTTAAGGGCTGGAAGGGACCTTACAGATCATTTTCTATGATTCTGTGAACTTGGAGCTTCTTGTTGCAAAACTGCAAGGCTTCAGTACCTGATCCACAGGGGCATCTCCTTTAGCAAGTAGAGAGCTTATAACACACAATTGAATGACTCTAATTCTAGCCACGCGTACCCACTAGGCAACAGAGAACAGTGGCATGGGCACCCACTAGGCAGTAGAGCTATAACATTAGCAAAAATATTATCCCATTTCTTTCATTTTGGGTCAAAATGTGACATTTCAAACCAACTTTTTTTCCTGCCGTGTCGAGCAAGTCATCACCATGTTATCACCAGGAAAATTTTATCGCTGGCTAATCTGAAACACAATATGACACGATGTTTAGGACCGTGGGGATACAACCCAGGTGCTGTAACTCGTAGTCCCGTGTTCCCATCTCGTAATGCCATGGATATCCAAACTACAGAGCCCAGTTCAAAGGAGCTGAGTGCTTTTATTTTAAAATGATCTGATTTGGTGAAACATCCCATGCAGCATGAGCTGTTCCTAGTCTGATATTATCTGTAGTGTGATGAACACTGCTGACAAGAGCATAACTCTCGTGGCAGGGAGGATGCTCTCTGTGCACTCGTGACATCACACACTTCGTGCCCTAGGATGAGTTAGCATGGGGAGGGGTGGGGGCAGCGAGTGGATCCCCAAGACGGAGGTATTTTTCATCCCGGAGATGATCCTGCTTATGGTGCTGAGTATCAACTGCACCATCCTGCTTATGGTGCTGAGTATCAACTGCATGGCATGGAGGAAATACGCCTGGGTGGGGACCCCCGGGGTCATCCAGTCCACTCCCCTGCCCTGCAAACAACCAGAAGGACCAGGCTTCATCTTCCTGGTGAAGGCAGGAGCCTAGGATGAAAATGGGAGCTGCTGAGCTGCATAAAGGTGTCTGAGAAGCTAAGTTCAGTCATGGACTCCCTGTGCCCACCCCTTGCTAAGGCCTGGATGCTTGAGGTGTGTGTGCCAGGGTAGCTGCACTGATGGAGATGCACTGCCACAAGGTAAAAGGGGCACAGATTTCCCTGGCATACACCAGCGGCGAGCGTCCTGCCTACCAGCCCCTGCTCTAACCACTGCTTGCACTCCCTTCGTGCTCCCTATGCCTTTGGGGCAGCCAGACCAGACAGCCAGGGCCTGTCATTGCAGCTGGATGCGCTCGCGTGCCGAGGAACAGGACGCAGCACCTTGCTAACCTGAGCAAGCCTTCGTTCTCCCTCGGTCGGCAGAGCTGGAGGGGGAGATTCGTAACTAAACCCAAGACGAGAAGCATGCCAAGGCTCCATCATTTCGCCCAGGTGCAGGTGTATAATAAAGCTGTGAAAGCATACGGTTCAAGTCCCTGTCCCTAGAGCAAGGCCAGCCCAGTGCACACGGCAGATCTGTCATGATTTATCCTGAGAGCTGCCATTTAGGCTGCGGCTTCACAAAGGGCACCAAGTGACGTATGAGAGGGGCAGCCGCCTCCCGTGAATGGGAGGCAGGGCGAGGTGCTGACAGGAAAGCTGCTGCTTAGAGGTGTCATTTCCTCACTTATCTGTCTCAGTGACATGTCCCCCTGGGTCCCCCCCACATCGCGCTCCCACCGCCATCAGCGTGGCAGGTTTTTAGCGGCAATTTCAGTGCGTAGAGATGTTCCCTGGGGTCACGGGAGTTTCAGTACAGGAGAGGCTCTCTGTCACTCCCACACACGCCTGCGTGCAAACACACACACACACAGGGCCAAGCAGATATGAAATGCTGCCCATGAAGAGTGATCGTGGGGGGCAAGGTTTGCAGAAGTTGTCTCACCCCCTCCCCCCCCACCACCCCTTTTTCCTCACCTTCATCGGCTGCTCGGGCTCCATCGCTCCTTTTCTTCACACCCCTTCACTCGCTCCCTTCTTCCCCCAGCCCTGCAAGGTGGACCTCACTGCCAAGCCCTACTGACTTCATGGGCGCTGCATGGGGCCAGGTATCCAGGTTGTAGCCGGGTCGGTCTAGAGGAAAAAGCAATCAGGGCTCAGAGCAGAGGTGATATATTTTAAACAAGTTCTTTGCAAAAAAAAAGGCTTTAATTGTAAGCTTTTGGGCACAAACTCATCAGGCATCGGAGAAAAGATTGTAGAAGTTCTTCTGCGCAGGGGGCAGAGCCTTAGTTCAGATACCTCCTCACTCCCTTTACAGCTGTCCTACATCTCTTCACTTTTACCCATCTCTTGCAATCCCCTCACCCTCGGATTTACATCTTCTTTCGTTTCACACCCCAAGCCGCCTGGCAAGCCATCCCGGCACCGATCAGCCTGCCGCCGATTATCTCCACAGCCACGTGAGGCTGAAGTATGGACGGGAAGCAGTGTAGTGGTTTGAGGTGAGGCCTGGGAACCAGCATCTGGATTCAGTCCTGATTGAGACACCGTGGCAAGTTGCCTGAAAGGCAACCACGAGCCTGAGACTCCCATTAGGCCATCAGAGCTACTGACATGTGCGTGCCATGGGCTCAGGTGTGTTTCAGTGTGCCACGCGGCTCTTGGAGTCGCACCGTTCCCTGCGGATCACAGCAGTGTGAATGCTAAGGCCTCCCCCCACAATTTGTAGTGCTAAGATCTCACGATCGTTGCACTAGTCTTGTGATTTTTGAGATGCGGGGGAAGCTGATTCCCATTTGAATGCCAAGAGGGTTGGCGCCCTGAGAATGCCATCCCTGCCACTAGTACCGACAACCCCTGTCTCGTGATGAGGATCTGCAGAGCCCTTTCCCCTCGTTGTTCAATATGCGTTTGCTTTTGGCACTGGAGTTAATCTCAGGGTAGCGGCATATCTTGTCTCCTGCAGGAGCGCTCGGCATTGCTGATCTGAGACTGTCTCCCATGCGAGAGGTGCCCGGGTTTTCAAGTGCCCGGTGCTGCAGAAGAGCGGCGGTGGGAAGGGCAGCAGGCAGGAGCGTGTGTGAGAGCCAGGGGGGTGGGCCGTGCCATCACAGATTCACACCAGTTTAAGGTTGGAAGGGACCTTATGAGATCATCGGGTCCAGCCCTCCTGCTCTGGGCAGGAAAGACCGCTGGGGTCAAATAACCCCAGCACGGTGTGCGTCCAGTCTCCTTTTGAAGGTCTCCAGGGTAGGTGCCTGCACCACTCCCGGCGCTGGAGAGCCGCACAAGGGCTCTCACGAGCGTCAGCAGGGAGGCATGAAAAGCTTGTATGAAATATGCATTAGAAAGATTCTCCATCCGAAAATGGATTTGTTCAAATTAGTCAATTCTACTCAATTAAAATTGACACCGTCCCTTTAATCTTTCAGCGCCTGTCTCCCACTCGGCGGTACGGGAAGGTTGACACTTACCTGCCTCCTGAGATTTATTATTCTCCCGTATACCACCGAGCCATTATAACCGGCAGCATTTTGCATGCAAATCAGCTCTTAAAGAAAAGGTAGTGATTGGCTGAGTTGCATCCAATGTCATGGCCTCTACTTAAAGAGTTCCCTGAGCTGTTGAACTGAGCTGGTCTGGAGCCTATACAATCAAAGCAATTTGCTACAACAATTGTTAATAACTCTAGTTTCATTACAGCTTAATTTCTTGAAATATGGCCTATGCACAAGATTTCAATTAATTTTAACTCTATGGAAAATGTGAAGAGTCTGTATGCCAGAGATGTGTCCTCAACTGTATTGCCAGGCGAAGCATCCAGCAATCATGAGCGGAGCCCTAACACCATTAGGTGTTTTTGTTAAAATAATAAATGCAGGTTTCTTGTGAATGGCCCAATGGTTTTTGAGCCTTTCAGCCATATTCAGGTCACATTCTTAAATTTTCTGCATGACCATTAGGGTTAGAAATAGGCTACTTTGAAAAATAGGCTAGTCTGAGACTCATTCCACAGTCCCATGACTCCAGGACCTGGGGCCTTAAGATAAAAAATCCCTAAAAGATTGCAAGACTTGGCATATACATGTCATAAGCATTGGCCTCACTGTGGGTAATGTCTGGGATTGGGCATCTTATTGTGTAAGCACGTGGGGCAGTATAAGACTGTAAGAGTGATACATGGGCTCCCAAATCCCAGACTCAGCCCGCACCCAGCTTTGGTGAGGGCTCAGTTTTGCCCACGCGTGAATGCCATACAAGGAAGGTCGGCACTTTGTCGCCTGCTATAGTTGGGTGTCTCCGTCCCTACATAGAAAAGCTGGAGAGGAAGTCAAGCAGCTGGAAGTTTTCAATGTGAATTCAGCCCCAGGTTCAGTACAGGTTTGGTGGGATTTCTCCCGCACCTAAATCTCCCCACTCCTAGCAGCCTTACCTCAGTGCTGTCTTGCCTTCTCCTTTGCCTAACCGTGTATCTGTTCAATAAAGTCAAGGATCTCTGCGGAGAAGCGGCAGCATCAGCCCCACGTGCGCCTGCCCCTAAACCGAGGTGCAGAGGAGCATTGGCTCCATGCGTTTGAGAGGGCTGATCAAGCCTGCCTGTGTTTCTCAGTCAAGAATGATAAAGGCTGCCTGGCCTGCAGGCAAAACGGCAGCATATTGAGTTGCTGACTCTCTTGAAATAATTTCTTTATCAGCACACCGCGTATTATGGAGAGCAGCCATGATTTAGCCCGGCTTTAACTCTTCAGCTGCCAAAGCCCTGGCATCCGAGGCCGTGTCCTGCATTATCAGCTGCTCTGCATGCTCTGCTTGGCAGCCTGGCAGGAGGGAGAGGCAGAAGCAATGGGGGAATTCAATACTGTCACCTTTTCTAGGCTGCGAAGGTGTGCAGCCAGCCCTGGGTAAGGGAGGAGAGGAGATGCCAGCTAGGGGTGGCTCCCGTGTCTCTGCTCAGGCTGGCAGGGCAGCATTTGCATTGGGAATTTCATTGCTGCAGCCTCCTCTAAAGCCTCCCTTGCTCTCATATTGCTCTTTTTGTTGTCATGGAGATGCTCCGATAAGCAAATTTGGTGCCGTATTCAGACGCTGTTTTGATCCGTCATTAATATTCCTGGGGCCAATGGAAAGGGAGGTTGGCCCTGTGCTTCAAGAGCTAGATCTGGGTTCACTTCCCAGCCCTGTCGCCAGCTCTCTGTAGGTCCCTGGGCAAGTTACTTCATCCCTCCGGCTTGGTTTCCAGTGTATAAAGCAGGTAAAATGGGATTTCACTCCCTTAGGGGCAGGAGGACAGAATCCATTGACCCCGGTGAGGGTCTCTGCTCCTACATGGTGAGGGCTGGCTGGGTATATAGATCATTTCTGAGCAGAGGGAAGAGCTCAGAGCAGATTTTCAAGGGGCTGAGGGTCCAGTAGAGATAGACAGGAGCATGGAGGCCATCCAGAGGGGATGGGAGACTCCCACCCCCACCGGTCCTGCAGGAACGGAGCCCTGGCACCAAGACGTGCACCAGATTAGTCAATGGGATTCACCTGGTAGGGCAGGAAGCTGGTGGGATCCTGCAGGGCTCGCTGTGTCCTGGCACATAGGTGGACGAGGGCTCCTTCTCGGCTTGTGCATGACAGTCCTAGAGCTCTTTGCCCGAGCAAGTCCAGCTGTCACAGCCACCCACCTCACAAGCCCCATGACACGTCTGTTGGGAAGTGCAGTGCCAATATCCCCATTTTACAGCTGAGGAACTGAGGCTTAGACAACCTAAGTGACTCGTCCAAGGCCACACAGGGCGGGATTTGAACCAGGGCTCACATGCTACCTGTTGGATCATCCTTCTGCTCTTTGTGCACCAGGGGAGGACAGTATCCTTTGGGTTTCCTGGTATGCCATTGAGTCAGGAGTCATTCAGTGGTGATGTAGTATTGGGTGTTACTGTCGGCATCGAGGATCCATGCCAACGTTTGGTGCCCTCAGGTTATGGCAGTTATTTCTTCTACTAAATGTGCTGCATTAGGTCTGTGTCCAGACTCCGCACTACGGAGCTCTTTGAGCTTCTTCAGCTCATGGTTACTCCCCTGATAGCCCATGTAATGCAGAAGTCAAGCTTTCAGCTCTCGATTCGCCAAGGAACTGTTGCAGCTCCTAGATAATTCCTCCGCACGCTGCTCAGAGAGGCGGCTTCCCCTCGCGAGGCAAGAATAAGATGGCCCGCAATGACATTCAAAGGCAGGAAGAAAGAAGAAAGGAAAGGAAGAAAGGCAACACTTCCTTGAACGCTGTATAATGAGTCGGTGGAATTCCCCGCTGTGGGATATTATTGAGGCAAACACATATATTAGTGAGATTCAAGGAAAGGGGCTATGAGCAAGAATAGCGTCGGCCGTGCCGTTCACTGGGAGGGAAATAACAACAGCTGATCACAGGCTGGAAAGTCAAGCAGACAGTTCCCCTGTAGCACAATGCTGCCCAGCCAGGTGCTGCATAAATCCTCTCCAGCATCCAGTGTTGGTCACCGATAGAGAAAGCACAACTGATGAGCTGGGCTGGCCTCGCCGCGGCGCGGCCTGCGTGGAAACAGCCCGTCCTGTGCAGCGTCGAGGCACCTGGGCAACCTGTAAGGAGCCTGCGACTTCAAACCAGAGCTCTTGCTCACTTTAATTCTCCCTCCAGCTCCTGCTTCCCCTCGAATGGATGCTCCCTGGCTCTGCTATGAGCCAGATTGGCAGGTCGGACTTGTCGTGGGGAAGAGGTCGGAGACTGGGCGGCTCAGAAAGCCACCTCCGTCCAGACCCTAGGAATTTCACGGCAAATCTGCAAATCTCCATCCTCCCCTCCCTGGCTCTGTAATAGACCCAGGAGAGGAGGAGCAGGGAAGAGGAAATCCAAGAAGCCCGTGATTACCCTGGCAGCTCTGTAATCCTGGGCTCCATTAAACACCTGTCTCCTCCAATTGCTCTGACAGTCTGGTCTCCTCCTCTCCCTTGGCGCGCACGGCCCTTATGTTTTCAGGTCACTCGAATTGCCCCCTTCCTCCCAACCCACTCCAGGCTCAGGGCGGGAGCTCAGGCAATGCAAGCTGGGC
>NW_005841853.1:5462095-5481341 GCF_000455745.1 Alligator sinensis | reverse complement strand
CTGAACTCAAAACTATCTGAGCACGTGAGTAAAGTTAAGCGCTTGTTCGGTGATGTCCTGATTTGCAGCCTGGGGCTGGGCTGGGGGAGAGGGGCCTTCTCTTCTGTAATTGCTTCCCGTCTGAAATGCTGCATGCTTTGGGGGCTAAGTACCAGGCTTTGCCTTCTGGGAGAACGCAGTTGCTGCCTCGGGGCATTTGTTACGCCGATCCGGCCGTGGTGGCAGAGTTAAATTCAGGTGCCTTTGATTTTCTCTGTGTTTCACCCGTAAGGTCTCCAGTCTCTCCCCACGTGTGGGGCTCAGCAGCCAGTTTGGTGTCAGATCTCAGTTCAGATTGTCTGGAGAGAGGTGCATATGTTGTGCTCTCCCACGATCACATTTACTTTGGTTTATTCTTCTTCTTCCAATGGAAGAGTCATTCCATGAACCAAGGTTTCTGCCTGGTTTTTGCTTTTTTTGCATGGAACAAGCATCCCTGCATGGTCCCTGACATAGTACATGCCTGGCCTGGCTGCTGCTTCGCAGAAATGAACCCGCCTGCAGCTCTGGGAGGGATTGAGCCATGCCCCCTGCCTCCATTCCCCTCACCATTTCAGGCTTTCTCTCCTGGAGCATTAGCTGCCCCTCAGGCTTTTGCCTCAGGCCATTAACCAGCAGCTGGTCATTACAAACCGCTGGCAGTGACTGATTGCGGTGGGCTGCGTCGCTTAGGAAAATGTGGAACTGATTGTCTGCGTGATCCCATTTGACCCCCGGAGTTCTGAGTTTAACCTGGCCTTAGAAATAATAAACTCCCATAATTAGCAGAGAAATCTCCCAGCAATGTGTCCGATTGATTGGAAACATCAGTCACCGAGAAGAACCGGCACGGGCAGAGGATGCTGGGGTAGCGGAGGCTCCATCGCGCAGTCCACCACCGTGCTAGGCAGAAGCAAGGGTGCATGAGGAAGGGGCACTTCTCTTGCCTAGGGATCCTCCAGCCTGGCTGCATCTCTGCAAGCCTGTCCCTGCAGAGAATGCGCCCTGAGGACAGGCCTTTCCCTAGCTTGGCAAGGCTCAGCTCCTTCCTGCAGGACAAGGCCTCCGATCTCAGCTCATTCAGTTCTGCCATGGGTTGGCAAAGACTCACCATCTTCCACAGCCTTCTCCCCCAGCTTGGACAATATGCCCCCCATAGTTCATGCTGCCACTGTGAAACGTTGTCAGATGAAGCGTCATTGTTAACACAGGTGGGTGTAACCTGGAGAGGGTCTGAGTTGCTCAGCCCAGTAGCAGCTCATGCATTTAGCTCTGGAGCTTTCCAAGCCAATACCCAGGGTGGCCATGAAGACTGTGGCTGGCACATCAGTGGCCCATGGGCTCAAGTGCAGCCATCACAGGGACTGTGTGGTTCTCATTCAGATGAGCGTTGCAAAGCCAGTGGGGTGATATATGTCTGTCCACAAAGAAGCCCTTTGTATGAACCTTCCTGAATGCAGAGGCTTTGCACTTCTACGTGTCATTTGGCCGGGGCCCCTAGATGAAGCCATGTCCTTCCCACTACCAGCCAAGGACGCTGGTGCACAACAGAGGAGAGTGCATGGGTAATATACTGTCAAGGCCTGTGTGGTATCCTCCTGTAATGGCTGGTCTGCTAGAGGATAACAGCCTGCCACTGCTACCAGCTAAAGTGGCACGGTCTGTGCCGGGGTGATGCAGCATTGTGATTCACCAAGAGCAGAACAGGACTCATCTTCTCCTTGTCTTACAGCACCGCTACTGCTGAGGTATCTGTTGGACTTACCACGTCCCTCGGCCACGGCCAGGAGTTCACGCGGCCTGTGTGCTTGGCTAGGGCACGGGCTTGCCTGAGGAATAGGCCCCCCCAACCCGGGAAACCACAGCTCTGCAGTGCTCCAAGGGCAAACCGAACCCAGTAACAACAAACCAGAGCAAAATCCTCCAGCTCATTTCCAGGCAGAGAGGAGCTGTGTAAATGAGGCGCTGGGTTTATTTCATGGAGGGCGTCACAGGCTCATTTACTGCCTCTGGCTCATTCGTTTTCATTGCTAAGCAGACAGAAGCGCTCGCGGCAAATATTCCCGGTTCTCCGCACTCCCACACAGCCCATTTCCCTCTTCTGCCTCCCCCAGCCTGTGTTTCTTTATAAACAGAGGAACCGTCCTTTTGCTACTAACGTGGCAGGTGCAAGCAGGTAACCCACCACATTCACTGTCCTGCCCCACCATGGGCTGTGCTCCAAAGTCATTTAGTGCTGTTTTCCTTTCTACCCAGGCTGGTGTCGGGCCGGACTGGCAGACACCGGGGCCGTTCAATCCCGACTCTTTTTGCACAGTGCATCTCCAGCACTGCGGGGCGGGTTGGAGAAGCACAGGCGTGGTGAAAAAAATGCCCTTTGGGAGTTGATTTTCTCCACAGGAAAAGGCCTGGCAGTGGGTTTCCATGCCCTCATCTCCCCCAGTGTGCTGCAAAAGCCATGAGCTTTTTTTATAGGGCAGGCAAGATCCTCTCGGAAAGCTGGCATTTGGTTCGCCTGGACTGGATTCCTGGCAGCGTGGCCTGGGTTTCCATGGGATGTTTTTTCCACTCCCATTTAGACATGTATTTCTGTCAGCCATCACCCCCCTGATTAAACAGAATTAAACAGAGAAAACTCACCTTTGCTTTAAGTTTGCGCCAGCTCCAGCGCAGCTGAAGTCTCCTTCTTGCAGGAGACAAAGTGGAGGGACCTCAGCTGTGTGTGAGATACCTTTGTGCCTCCCTTGGGGCTGTCTCAGGTCCAGGGGGAGTCTCTAGCCTGCACCCAGGTGTCTTGGCTTTGCAGGGGCCTTCCCCAAGTGAAAATAAATAGGGCGTAAAAATGCATCAGCATCGGCCGCTGTGCTGGGGGCTGGGAGGCTGGCAGGGATACAGCTGGGAGCTGAGCGGCTGCCTGCTCCTGGGTGATTCCCCTAAGAAAGGAAATTCCCTGCCGTCTGAGTCAGCAAGTTGCGGCTCAGGAGACAATCAGCCCCAGTATTTGCAGCAGGAAGGCTACGGTTTCTAGATGGCGATCCATCCACTAGATATTAGACCGTTCTTTGTGGTGCAATGGCATGTGCCACTCCGCATGCGCGTGGCATACAGGGATCTGCATGCCTACATAGGATCTCACAGCCTCTTACCAATGGGCGTTGACCTGCGGTCTCGGCCCTCTCGCTGCCTGTGGGGGCTTTGGATGCCCTAGGAGAGAGAGGAACGACCTTCCGCACCCCAGCACACGCGCGAGCTGGAAGGCAGCATCTGTTTGACAGCCCGCATCCCCATTAGCTTAATGTGTCCGCAAATGCACCGGGGCCTGAGCGGGGGGCTCTTTGGGTGAGGGAATGCTAGAGCTAATTGAATTAGGACCGGCTTTGTAGCGGAGGGGAGATGTCACAGCCAGTCTTTCCAAGCATCTCCTGATGTCTTATTCCCCCCGCCCATGACAATCCGGAGAGGAAGGAGCACCACTCCTCCTTGTGATCCTGGTGCAAGGATGGGGAAACTGAGGCACGAAGTGGCTTGCTTATATCCCTGTAATGATGGGACACAAGCATCCAGTCACCCTGTTCCCATGCATGTGGGATCAGGGCGTGATACAGATGAATGGGGCGTCGCTGGTGATTGCACAGACGCAGGGGTCCCTGAAAGCTGATGCATCGCAGCTCACCTGCGGCAGGATCGGTGGGGTGGTTTGCTGTATACAAGCTTGTTTTTTGCAGGGGGAAAGTCACTTTGGTTGACTTTGGTCGAAGATGTGTGACGTGCTACTGCCTCCCACCCTGTCTTGACTCAGAGGGTGTCTGAGTAAGCCCTTTGCAAGCAAGTCAGTATTTGTCGGACGTTTCAGGGGATAATGTTGCTTTTCTCTGAATTTCCTCTGGATTCTGCTAGCTTTTATCCCTTCACTGCCCAGAGCCTGACCCGCGCTATAACCGCACAGCTAAAAGGAGACATCCCCTCAGTCCAGATTGCTGCTATAGACTGTAGGATTTTGACCCTTTTCTGCTCGCTCCTGCATATTCTTCGCTGTACATGGACAGCAAGTCCCAGCTGTGGCAGCTGCTTAGCTTTGCTCTCGGGGTTTTGGCAGACTCACTTTTCCAGAGGGTTGGACACTGCTGTTCGGTTTGGGTTCCCAGCTCAGCAGGCCAATGCCTCCAGCTAGAAGTTAGGCATTCGGAGGCCATGGAGCTGGGTTTTTCACATACACTGCAATCAGTAGAAAACTAAGATGGCTTTAACATGCCTGGCTCCTTATCCCATTGAAGAGCACGGCAGATCAGCCAACTGACTTAGAAATGCCTCAGCATCTGGCTCTTTACCAGCGGAGCTGATTTTACATGGGGTTTAGCTATATAATAGGGGAATTTTTACATGTACCTCGGCCTGCTGTGCTGTAGCTCCCCAGCTGTTCACTTAAGCCCTACTGCTATGGGGAGAGACCTCTGCCCTCCAGGGCGATCTGCTCAGGTCAAGACTCAGATGAACTGCTCTCCAAATTATTAGCAATAGAAGGTGCATCAAATTGGGGCAAAGGTAAACACATTTCACACAGATTACATGATTTTTCATAGGATCCAGCTGCCAGAGTACCAGAGCTATTGATGCACATGGCTTTATGAACTCCCCATCCACTGGGGACCCAGCCTGAGCTGATCGTGTCTCATAAAGCAGAAATTATTCCTTGAAACGTTTGAGTCCAAACTCCTGCTGCCCAGGCAGGGCCTGCCCTGGACTGTCTTTAAACCTCCTTGAATCTCCGTTTTCAATTGGACGCAGTGTAAATGCTGGAAAGAGTCATAGCTGGAGTGAATGCTTCTGTCTGCTGGAAGTTGTAGGAGTTAAGACCAGCCTGGTGTTATTCATTATAAAATGAAATTATTGCCCATGGTAGAATGAAAGCTGCAGATAAAAATAACGCGGCCAAAGCCTTTTATTCCTGTACCACCAGTTCAGCTTCCAGTGATTGGCAGGTTGCAATGATTGACACCTGATGCTACCCCCAGCAACCTGGGGGTCTTGCAACCCAGATGTGTGCCATGAGGTCAGGGGAAGCTGTCATTGATTTCACTGGGAGCTGGGTCAGAGCTGTCATCCACTGCCTGCTGGATGTGTAGTTTGTCATACAACCATCAGCTGCCTGCCTGGTTCTCATCTAGCTGTCCATGCACCAGGACTGACGTGGGGACACCAGGACAAGGCGGGGATGCCACGTACAGGGGGACCTTGCACTCGTCACAAGCACCTCCACGGACACCCTGATGGTAACAGCCAACTGAGCTGTAAAGTTGCAGGCCCCTTGGGTGTCCGTGAGGACTGTCACCCCAAGAAGGAAAAGGAAACACTGGTGAAACATTAATGAAAATGGCAAATTATTTATCCAGCAGACAAAGAAAGCAAGTAGTGGGTAGGACCTGCCGTGTCCTGTTCAAAATGTCTCCACTTCACTGGAGGTCACACGCTCCTCTCTCCGCAAATGGCATCGTCGTGTCATATAAAAGCTTTCCCATTAATTAAAATCCTTTCACCTTGCATCACATCCAGGCATGGGGAAAGAAGCTCCATTTTTCCGATCGATGCGTATTACCATATTTCCTAGAAAGGAGCTTGCCTAATTATCAGATGAAACTAATTGTGCACATTTGAAAGCACTTTGTGCCTCTAATATCCATTAACCAGATCAGAGCTGCGATCGGCCTGTCCTTATGGACTCTTGTCCATATTGGTAGCCCCGGAGAGTAGAAAGCATTGTTTGGTCTCATTGAAGTGGCATTTCAATAAATGCCAAGGGAAAATAATGATCCGGTCCCATCTCAGGGATTTTTTTTTCTCTCTCTTTATGGATAAAGGGAAAGAAGACAGGTTTGAAGCTCTGGGAAAAGCCCAAACCTGGGAGTCGGGAGGAGGCTGGGTCCTGCCACTCCTATAGACTCTGGGCCAGTCATGAAATCTCTTTTTGTCTCAGTTCCTCACCTAAAAAATGTGTGACACTTCCCTTCTGTCCGCCTTGACTAATTAAGCTGTCTGCTCACCAGAGCAGAGGGCTCGCTGGGTACAGTCCCTAGCTCTGATCTTGACTGAGCTTTCCGGGCACTGTAATAATGTAAAGAAGAAGTCAGAGGTGGAGGCAGGACATGTGAAACTCTGAATCCTCGCCCAGAAGCAGGGTCCTAGCCTGCCAGCTCTGAACCACAGCTAAGCCCAGCAATATCCATTGGGATGGTGGGGGCTCAGCACAGGGCCTTGCAGGCAGATGCATGCACAAGGAAAACCTTCTATCATTCCTCACTCTCCGCTGGAATTAATATTCCCCTTCCAGTCCCTGTGAACCAACGGCCCACAAATTAATTGTCTGCGCACATGAAAGGTGAGCGACCAGGTGCCTGCGAATGCACGACACAATTATCAAGCGCCTCTGCTTTAATTAACCGCGGCGGAAAGCTGCGATCGGCTGTGCTGGCCGCCGTGCTCGGAGCCAGTGGTGGCTGCCAGGAGATGATGGAGCTCTCCCCAGGAATATTTTAATGCCGGATTCCTTTGAGGAAGCTGGAACAATAGCCAATAACCATAAAACCGCTGGGGCAAAGCTGTGAATGTGCGAGGGGCATTCCTCAAGCACTTAGTGCCGGGAAAGGAGGCTTTTTATCAAGGAGATGTGAAAGCACAGTGGCGCTGGCAGCTCGAATGCTCTTGTCAATGGGGAGGCAGGGAGAAAAAGCTCAGCTCCAAACCAGATCACCACCCAAACTCTCTCAGCGGGAACGGGGTCCCCAGCCCTTTAGGGCACTAGGAAGGGGACGTGGGATATGCAGGCTTGGGTGGCTGAGTGGCTTGTTTCAAGGCAGGGGTTGGACACACGACATGGTCACACTAGTGTCAGCGGTTGAAACACTGCATACAGCCTTATGTGGGTGCATGCCTTGAGTCACCTGTAGAAGGACCCTGGGGGAAATCAGGGGTAAGTTACACCAGTGCACGTGTCGTGTGCCCAGAGCTGTTCTGGGTTAGCTCTTTGCTCAAAGCAAGGGGCAGCAGCCTACTCCTCTACCACCTAGTGACAAGGCTCAGTGCCTACTGGTAGTGCCTCACTAATAGTGCCTACTGTGAGCAGCTACCCTGGAGCAGCCGCTCGCGTGTGCACTCATGATCCTGCCGTAGACATCCAATATAGATTACACCAGTATCAATAAGGGGTGTGCCCAGGCCATATTAAACACCACCCAGGTGCCCGTTGGCCAGGGAGGGAGCTCTGCTGCTGCAAGGAGTTTGTTGACCCTGTGACCCTTGGGATCTTGTCCCTTGGGACATGGGAAGGACAGGCTGGGGTGGTGGTATTGGCCGTTCTTTGCAGTGCCGTGCTATTTGGGATCGGCTCCAGGGGATCAGGGCTGTTGCGGTCTTTCCCCTGATCGGTCACTCATGTTCTGAGACACGATGGGCAAAGTATTTAATTATATGCCTCAGTTTTCTTTGTTTGGTATAACGGTATGAGCACATCTCACTGGGTGTTGTAGGCTTTTGAAATAGTCTCTTTGTGCCTCCACGCTCAGGCTCATCAGCTTCCCTCCATGTATGCAAAGGGCCTTCAGCTGGAGGATGCTAAAAGCTTGGTCCAAACCCCAGGGAAGGCAGTGCAAGCCCTTCCTTTGGCACTGAACTGGCAGACCACTACTTTGAAGTAGCTGTTTTTGCAGAGGCAGGTGTGGAGGGGGACTAGTGCTTCGGAGGCACAGGGGTGCTCTTTGGCCTGCTCTTTCCTGCCAGTCGCTGATCCTGAAACAATTCAGCCAGCCATGCTACGACTCATTTTGCAGAGCCGGCCTGGCCAGCCGGGATATCTCTGCTCAGCAGCACGTGTCCTTGTGTCCATGTGTACCTGGGCTCTCTCCAGCAATGTGACCAGACATGTGCCGTGGACCCCCTGGGAGGACAGAGGGCTCGCCAGGGATGGGAAAGACCCACTTACCAAAGTGAAGGGGCTCAGGGCTGAATCCCACTTCTCTGCTCTGGTTTGCTGCCGTGGCATTGATTTTTCTCTCCAGTGAAGGTGAATTAGACCCCGGATAGTCCATCATTGAATAAGGTCCTTTCAATCTCAGGCCACTGATCTCTTGAGCCAGGAGATGAGACATTTTTCCATTGGGGAAAGCTCTTCTCACCCCCTCAGCAAAGCTTAGCGCCCTCCCCTGCTTGTTCAAGTCTATCCCTCTCTCCCTCTTCCAGACTTATCTGGGAAACTGAGGCAGGCTGGATACAGACCTCTGCTCTTCCAGAGTGGCCAGAAGGATCACTTGGGAATGACACACAAGTGCTTCTTCCCCCCAAATATGTGCCTAGAAATGAAAGATCGCACATGATCCTGTGTAGAGCCAGGTGCTTCATACAGCATGTATTACACAGCCACAGAAACATTGGGCCTAGTTTGGGATTTGCTTGGATGCCCACCTGATGGTGAGGGCACCACGAAAAGGAGGAACCTCTGGCTATTGTGGGGAAGAAAGAGGGCTTGGAGGCATGAAGTCTGGGTTTGGTTTTAAAGGCAAGGGGGTGGTCCAAGCTGAGGAAGGAAAAGCAGAGCATCGCATAACCCCGTCTGCACTGGGCTGCAAGGACCAGGGGGGTGGCTGGTGGAAATGCAGGTTCTGAACATGCATGGAGAAGATCCTTTGTTCCCTGCAGTGTTATGGCTTGAAAGCCTGTGGTTTTGAAGCTCTGTTGAAGGTCATGTCTTTGATGCCTTGAATGTCCAAACCTTGGGCCCATCACTGAAGCTCCCTTGACTGGGGTTCTGCTCGGGTGTCTTGTCTGCAGCTAGTGAAGAGCATGGACAAGGGTTTGGTGGCATCTCAGAGATCATCTTTTTTGCCCATTAGCTTTACAGTCCCCGAGGATCCTGGGCGTCCCCCTCTTCTGGGTGGTTGGGAGGTCCTTTCGTCTCTTCAGGGCTCATCAGTGCAGCTGATGGGTCAGCTGGGGTCTGAGCACACCAGAGCTGCAGGGGTTGCAACACATAGCACCCCAAGAGAGTCTTCTCTGCCCTTTAAATGAGAGGGTGGGGAGCTAACAGCATAGCTCCCAGCTAAGACTTTGTTTCTGCTGGCATGAGCACCAGTTTCCAAGGGGTGGTTGCCAGGGCTGAGAGGTGGAGCAGAGGCGGGATGGCTAAGATAATCCCTGGGTTACTGAGCTGTGCGATGCCTGGCCAAATGTATTCACCGTGGAGAGATTAGTCCTGGGTATCTCGGCCTTTAATTCAACATCTCCCAATGGGACATGCGAATTCCTGGCAGGCAGATGGCTTGGGGCAGGGTGAAGGGCTTGGAGGGAGCAGGCATGCCAGAAGAATTTGGGAGTAATCGAGGAATGAAATGAACCATGAAGCCTCCGGCTCTGGAGATGAAGCTGCAGTCACCGATGGGTGCAGAGCTGGCTGTGGCACACGGACTCAGCAAGGCAGCTGCCCTCGGTGGGGGCCTTTCAGTGATGGTGCCAGGGCAAAACCTATTGGGGACTTAAGTAGGGAGGGCACGCGACTGGGAACAGTCCATGGCTGGACATCATTGACTGGATCAAAGCTGCCGGTGTCCGTATGGCAAAGGGCAGGCCCACCGCAGACAGCTGCTGTGCCATTCTGTAGTGGGCATGCGGGAAATAGGCCAACCATGCAAGCGACTGAGCAAAAACTACACTTGTCAGTCCCAGGCCAGACCCTAAGGATTGCTCACGTCCTCCTGCTAGATGCTGGGCCGGGCTGCAGTGCACCGTACAGCAGTCGCTGTGCTCCACCCTGGATGTGTCTGCATTTCGTCTGCAGTAGACGGCACCCAGCGAAAGCTCCTGACATATTCTGTAGCTTCCTGACTGTCACCGTGCTGCTAGGACCATCCCTGTGATATCAGGGCTGGACTTGCAAGAGCACAGAGCCTACTGATTCAGCTAAAGGAGGATCGCCATTACCAGTCAGCAGCATAAGGCCTATGACACAGTGCTGAGCTGGTATTCGTTCATCCACTAAAGGGAAGCAATACACATGTGAGGGGTTGTGCCTGGCTTTATAGCAGGGGCATGGCCTGCTTTGTGGGATATCTTGAGTGTATATTAACCATCTTTTGCAGAAGTTGGATGTTGGCTGCCATGGTCCCTTTTATCTGTGGCAGGTTAGGGGGTTGCGTCTTGTGTTGTGTCAGGTTTGACTGGATAGATTTGCTAAGAGGTTAGACAATGGATGTGTGTAGGATGGTTTGGATAGGGATGATTCTGCCTCAGGCAGGGGTTGGACTAGATGACCGCCGGAGGTCCCTTCCAGCCAACTTCTCAACGATGATCTGTATGATGCCTGCTTGCCATCCCATTGCAATGTACAGCCAGCCCACCTAAAAGTCCCCTGAAGTCCTGTGGCTAACAGGTGCTATACACTTAAAGGCTAGGCACAAACTAAGCAGTTTGAGAGCACTAGGATCTGGACTCTGACTTCAGGTCTGAGAGTGACTGGTGCTTCCAGAAGAGCCCGGACTGGACTTTTGCAGGGTGCAGCACATCAGGTGGGTCAACCTCACTTTGTGCTCTGGGCAAGGCTCCTTATGGGCCAGATCCAAGCTGGGGCACACAGGGGTGGTGGCAACTCTGGATCTGGCACAGAGCACATGGCAGTGCCGCCAGCACGGGCCGGTGGCAGTAGGACTGGCAGCTGAGGATGCAGGGCTGCAGCAGTGGTAGTGGGTGAAGCAGCCAGAGGGAGCTCATGGTTGTAGCAGCCCTTGCTCATCCTCCTGCTGCCAATTGCCATGTCCACTAGGGTCCAGAGGTCCCAGATTCAGTGGCAGGCCCCACTGAACTACGAGTTGCCCACCTGCTAGCTCAGTGGGGCAGGTAGAGCGGCTCTGTGAGCTGCATGTGCAACACCCCTGACCAGGAACAACAGAAGAGCTGTGTCTGGCGTGGACCTGGAATCACAGTGAACTCCGGTACAGCAGTGGCAGACGTACCTGTGTGCTAAGTCCAGCAGTAGGTCAGGCACATTAGCAGAGTTGCACGTGGTCTGGTAGCTAAGGGGAGCAGTATGTCATGTAAAACCCTCCTGGCTGGAAGGCGTTTGGTGTAGAAACGGAATAACAAATCGCAGTGGATCTAAGAGCCTGCATCTAAGATCATGTGCAGTAAAGACTTGGCTGAACATCAGTAAGCACCGCATACGCAGGTCTGCCATTGGGACACACATCTAGCTGCGTATTCTGCCCCTCCCAGTGTAGCACAGATGCTGTAGCATCCCAGGACAGTTGCCCCAGACTATGCTCACAGCCTGGTGCCCCAGGCTATGGGGGAGGCTTGCTAGCAGAGACGCTTGGAGTGCCTCTCGGCACACATCCCCCATTCAAGCCTCACGCTCTTGCATCTTCCCACTGTGTGGAGAACTGATCTCTACCTGCAGCTCTGAGGATGAAAACAATAAATCCGGCCCTTGCAATGTGGGCGAAGATGCCCGATTTCAGCACTGCTGCTTTGATATTTGTGGCACTTCATGCATTTCAGTGGCTCAAATAAACTTGGAGCCTGCTTTGCAGTTAGAAAATCGCAGCCTTGCCACCTAGGTATAATCTTTCTGATTTTGTATGGAAAGGAGCAGTCATTGGATCTTTTTTTTTGTTGTTGTTGTGGTTTGTGCTACAGGGGGGAAAAAGTCCATCATAAATATTTGATTGCAATAATGTTATTACTTACTGTACCGGCGGCACAGCGCAGGGGGAGATGTACTGGCTGTTATGTTTAGCACCTGGGCTCCTGGACAGCTCCTCTTTATTGCCCATGGTCCTTCATGTGTTTGCTTTGGAGAGTCGTAATGGCTTCCTTGGGTTCAGGGTCTGTGTGTGTGCAGGAGAGAACGAGAGCGATGGCGGTGTGACCATAACGTGCATTTTTCTTTACAAGTGGATACATGCACACATGAACACACTCATTTGTCCTGTGTGTATCTACTTGTATATGTACAATTAACAGTAGAGGGTCATCAGTGATTATTTGCATTTTGCAAATCTATATATCTATATATAGATATATAGAGATATATATGCATATATATATATATGCATATATATATAGATCTGTGCATATATATAATATCTGTGCATATATATCTATATATATGCACAGATATTATATATTATTTGCATCTGAGCACATGCACATATATATATCAGATTTACCCAAAGAATCTTGTCTGCTTATCTTCTCAGACCAACAAGGCTACAACCTCCACCCCTGTATATATATAGACGCACATTTTGGTCATGTATATTGTATGTGTATGTTATATGTACAGGCACAATTTATGGTCAGGTGTCTTTAATTGTGTGTTTGCCATGTGCGTATACACACACGTTACACAGTCATGTCCAGACCCTGATTTTTGCTCTGGATGAGTAGTGGATGAGTTGATGTGAATTTTAAACTAAATTCAGACGGTTAGTACCTAGTATATAATTCTCTCTTTTACTGTTATTATGTTCCCATCAATTCAAAAGTAATGGTTTATGATTTAAAGAACATACCATTCTGGATGTTAAAGAGGGGAGATAACTTCTGTATTTTGTAAGGAATATGGTTGGCCTTTAAGATCAGCTATATCAAGTTCTGCAGAAGGAGTAGGTTAAGTTTGATGTTGCGGTTATTGTGCCATTGTGATAGCATCTAGAGAGAGATCTCAAATGAGATGAGGCATCTACTCTGGAGATCTGTAAAAAGAGACTGGATGCACATCTTGCTGGGGTTATTTGACCCCAGGTCCTTTCTAGCCCTAAGCTTCTGTGAATCTGTGAGGCTCTGTAGTGGTAGGTGCTGTACATGCACTAGTGAAAGACAGTCCATGCACTGAGTCAGGATAGGTGCAGCGCAGAGGGGAAGAGCAAGTAGTATTTATATAAAGTATCCCACACATGTTATTCTCTGTGGGTCCGAGGGGTCCTATGGTTACATCATGGGAGGTGAGGAGTGGGGAGCTTGGAGGTGGGAACCCGGAGCTGGTCAGGACTGCATCCCGAGCACGGTGGGGAGCTGGGTTCATACCTAGTGTGGTTTGGAGGAAATCTCTTTGAGAAGCTGTTTAGACGGACCTGTTGGGCTTGCTTTGATTTTGCATGCAGCTGGATAAGGAGACCCTGGACTAAGGACATCTTTAGAGGAACACAAAGTAGGGGCGGGTTTGTCTATCCATTGTCTATCCATCTATCCAGATGTCTATCTATCTATCTACCACTGAGGTCCTAGTGCCCCAGGTGAGAGGCTGCCTGGCAGGTGGAGTTCAGGGTTAGCTCATGAAAGCTGTTAATCACTGGATAACATCAGGTATGAGTTATCATGGTGCTTCATCTTATGCAGTTTACTTTTCCTTCAGGCTCCTGGTTGTGGCTGGACCCTTGGGTTGTAATCCTGGCTCTGCCGCTGTGATTGTGATCCAACCCCAGAACGCACCTTTGTCCTGCTTACACTGGAACCAGGATGGTCTTTCACGATATGTCTGCACAGGGCCGAGCACAGCATGACCGTGATCTCAGTTGGGCGCTGTAGGTGTTCTTGTAAGGCAAATAATATGGTGCATAGAAAGGATTAAGTGCTATATGGTGCTTGTCCTGCTGTCTACACCTATAAAAATGGGCCTACGAACATAGGAAATGCCATACTGGGTCACATCAGTGTTTCTTCTAACCTGGCATCCTGTCTTGAACAGTGGCCGTAGGGGATGCTTTCGAGGGAGAGTATATGAACATGAGCAGGGCATGTCTAGTGTACTCCATCCCCTGTCATCCCACCCTTGTTGGCTTATGGATGATCCCTGGTTGTTCCACTGATCCATACCTGGGTGTGAGTAAATGACCATCCAGGCAAGCCCCAAAACATGTGCTCGTTACTCACTGAGCATAGCGAGCTTGCCTGAGTTAGGCGCAGAGGGTGTAGCAGGATGGGGACAAGATTGCAGAGAGGAAAAAGAAAAGAAGGTGAATAAACAGGGCTCCTGACTACTGCTGCTCTTTATTGGCTTTGCTGGTGGCTTCGGCACGCTCCACACAGTCACGGCTCGGGAGTGGGTTGGGGTCCGTATTTTGCTTAATGCAGTGTGCCTGATTCCCCTGACCTCTGCTGTGCTGCCTATTACCTCGGCTGAGCCTCCTGTCTCCTGATCGAATTATTAAAACACACAAGCAGCGTCTTGTGGCTCAACACAGTGTAACGATGGCGACGAGAGAGGCTGGTGCTTGCGTGAAGGAAAGATGAAGCGACAGCGGGAGTTAAGAAGTGCAGAACTGCCCAGCAAATGGGCTCTGGAAACCATTCAGCATCCTTGTGTCAGTGGTACCCAGTACCATCTGTGGCCACTGAGACCAGCGGATCTGGCTTCGGCCTGGGACATGAGACCTGTGTAACATTGCTTGCTCTGCCACTGCCTCCTTGTGAGAGCTCACTTTTCTTCCTCCTCCTCCTCCTCCTCTTTGCCTTGTCAATTGAGATTGGACCAGGGATTCCCCTGTTGTGGGCATGGGTGTGTAGCAGAGTGGGATCCTGATCCCAGGTGCTGCTTGGATGTATTAATGGGATCCAAGTGATGAGCCTTGATGATGTGAGCTTGCAAACTTCGAGCTGGTATCTCAAGGTGCGTCTGTGCTACCTCCCAAGTAAGACTGCAGATAGGGCCAAGAAAGAAGCCTTGTTCACTCCCTCTGGGCCTGCATGTGCCCAGCCCTTCGATACAGTATCTCATCCTATTCACGTAGATAAACTGAGCGGCTGTGACATAGATGATTACACGGTCAGGTGGGTGGCAAATTGACTTAAGGGTTGCACCCAGAGAGTGGTGGTGGATGGGTCGGTATCGACCTGGAAAGATGTGGGTGGTGGGGTGCCCAAGGCTCGGTCCTTGGACTGGTGCTATTCAATGTCTTCATCAGTGGCTTGGATGAGGGCGTGGAGAGCACTCTGTCCAAATTTGTCGATGACACAAAATTATGGGGTAAAGTTAACACACTAATGGGAAGGGATCGAATCCAGGCGGATCTGGACAGGTTGGAAAAGTGGGCAGAAAAGAATAGGAGGCAGTTCAACAAAGACAAGTGCAAAGTGCTGCATCTAGGGGGAGGGAATCACCAGCACACCTATAGGCTGGGGGATGACCGTCTCTGCAGCACAGTGGCAGGAAGGGATCTCGGAGTCATAGTTGACTCCAAGATGAATATGAGCCGTCAATAGTGATGAAGTGATCAACAAGGCTAACTGCGCTCTTTTGGACTCGATGATCTCTTGAGGTCCCTTCCAACCCTAACGACTATGAAACTATACCCAGACTTGCCCTGGGCACAAGATAAGGCCATAAGCTCAGGCTCACTTGGTGTGAACAAAAGAAGCAGGGCTTATTTCTTTGAGACATGCTCAGGCTCACTTGGGAGCTGGGGTATCTATATCCTAAAGCAGTGGTTTTCAGCCTTTTTTCATGTGTGGGCCCCTAAAAAAAATTGAATGGAGGTGCAGACCCTTTTGAATTGGAAGTGTGGATATTCACATACTTTTGATTGATCGTAATCATCTTTCACGGACCCCTTAGACACAGCGTGTGGACTCCCAGGGGTCTGCGGACCACTGTCGTAAAGCAACTCTAGCAAGGGCTTCTCTTTTCACAGCATCTCCTCTGGGCTCCCTGGGAGGCACTGAGTCCTATCAGCTGGTCTGACACCAGTGAGTGATTCCTGCCGAGGCTAACTCCGGTGTAAGACTCTTTGCTCTTTCCTTCCTTGGCCAAGTAGAGCAGCGAGAGCTGGGGCAGAGTAGGTCTCCTAATCAGGCTTTAAGCTCCAATGCTGGGATCTTTACTGGCAGAAAGAGCCCAGCTGGGTTGTGGGGTCTTGGGTGTGTCTTTTGGGGCTTTTTTCTGTAAATCCATCTCATCAGAAGCTGCTGAGGGCCACTAGACCAGACTTGGACACCTCCAGGCCTCAGGTGTGTGAGGAATGGGTTCTGGACTTCACAGCTGTCCCAGATGTGTCTAATGGGCCACACCAACCTCCTGGCACCAAAATGGCCTGTCGCGTCCTCTCTACAAACAAATAGTTGTGGAGACCCGGTGCATCAACTGCTGCATGTGCTTCTCTGACTCTTGCCACGCTTCGTAGCCACACAATAACTTGGAGCGGTTGCTGGTTAATGGGAATGCCTGGCATTAAACACCCTCCTAATTACAATAGTCTCCTGTGCCTCTTCCCTCCCACCAGGTTGTTCAGTTGTTAAGCGTTGGCAGCACGGGTCCAAGCAGCAGAGCACGAGGTGCTGAGCTTTAGTCGAGACCTCCTGCAAGCTCCACAAATGTAAATGAACGTCCTCAAGAACTTTAACTAGGATGACTTCACGCCGCAAGAAGGAAGGAAAAAAAGCATCCCAGGCGGCTTTGTCAGCTGGTGGCCCGTGTTTTGCCAGAAACAGCTGTTCCCACTGCAGGAAGCTCAGACGTTAGCACTGAGCCGAGCCCGACAAAACCAGGAGCTTGTGTCACTCAACGCAGGCTCCAGCGGCTTCTGCATCCGATCAGGAGGGGCGTTGAATATCCACCCTCCCAACTGGGATCTGTAGGAGTACAGGGGCACCCAGCGCCTCCCAGAGAGATCCCCTGCAGCTCTCAGGATTTGGCCTTCACTTGACAGAAGAAGAGGGGAGAAGGATGTCTTCAGATAACTTGCCTTTGTGCATGTCGATGATCTCCTTCCTCTTCTCTCCTTCCTGGAATCTGTCTAATGGGGAGTTGGCGGTGAGCTCCGGGATGTTTTTGTCCCTGGATGGACCTCAGATGTCCCGAAGGCAGGGAGTAAGTCATATTAAAAGAACGTCCCTAGTCTCAACACTGCATAAAAATATGGTGCAAAACTGTAAATGCAGAGAAATCACCAACAGTCAAGGGCTGTGG
Organism: Alligator sinensis; assembly: GCF_000455745.1. Taxonomy (NCBI): domain Eukaryota; kingdom Metazoa; phylum Chordata; order Crocodylia; family Alligatoridae; genus Alligator; species Alligator sinensis. The sequence continues at coordinate 5,464,381 of NW_005841853.1, read as the reverse complement.
TCACTGCTCTAGCAATAGGCACCTTTCAATGGGACATCACTATGAAACACCTCTCCTGAGAGATGGACCCACTAGAAGGATTGAATTGAATGGCTTGGGTTATGCAGAAGGGCAGTCTGGCCCAGTTACAGGGTGTCTTAACATGCAGGCATCCGAGGCACGACCATCAACTACAATTAAAAGGACCAGGCCTCTTGATTTTGACCTGATAACCAAGGTCAATGCTTTGTCCTATCTAGTACTCTGTGGTTATCCAGCTGCATGTACATGCACAAGGGGTTATGGGATTAGGATCGAAGCATGCCGTAATCTGTAGACAATGCTTCCTAACAGCAAACTGTTGTAGTCAAGACACAAGGGAAGAGGGAAGACTGTCTGTGTTGAGGAGTCTCCACCTCGAGGGCCATGCAAGGCATTCAGGGGAAGCCTGCTCAGATAATATGGTGCAAAACTGCACGACTAGACAGTGGCCCGCGGTCTCTCCTCCCACTGATGGAGCCTTGCTCTGGATTCACAGCTGCCTTGAGAAGTCCCAAATTGGAGCCTACCTTGCTCAGTGCATCTGCCTTCCAGACTAAAGCCATCCCTGTAACCATATTACACGATCCTTAAGTCGTATGCACCATTAGCCGAGGTCACCTTACCTCGAGTGGAGGTGGGTATAGCAGGATTTAGACTTACCTCCCAGTGGCGACTGCTGGTCGATCATTCAGAAGCACATGCTTTGTAGACAGTGAAATGCTCATGTGATGGGCTGTTAAGCAAGGAATAAAGTAGCAAGGAATAAAGAGACCCAAACTCTTCCCTGAAACTTGCCCCACAAGAGACATATGCTTGGGTCTAACTTCTCTGTCTCACCGTATGATTGTCTTGAGCTTATGAAAATGCTGCTATTGTGCCTTTCTCCTGGGAAGCCGACCAAGGTGACTTTGCTTCCCATGCTGGTGCACAAAGAGTTAATTTTGGCACTTTCCAGGGCTAATTCATTGTTTGTCACCAAGCAGAGGCGGGACATGTAGGGCCTTGCCAGGCGCCCTATCGATCCCCTCACTTGATTAGTCAGTTTATTGAATACCCCTGCTTTTCTAATCTAATTAAAGCAAGATAAATACTCGGGGCTGGGGCTCGGAGCCCAGTGCTGGGAGGACTTAGGGAGGCGGACGATTAAAAATGCAGTAGGCTTCGGGGATAATTTATGAACTAGCTGCCACTGCCGGTCAGATAGGCTGCTGTGAACGGCTCTGCTAGGCTTGCGGCGGAAGTTGGTACACTTCTTTGCAGAGATCGCAACATCCTCCTAATCATCCAGCTCGCACTATAAGAGCTACAGGCTTGAGGGAGCATTGGCCGGCACTAGGCTGGGACTTGGGAGGTCTCGGTTCAGTTCTCAGCAGCCGCGGATAAGTCACTGAATCTCTTGGCGCTCAGTTCCACATCTGTACAATGAAGACAGTCGTATTTCTGGGTCCGTCTTGTCTATGGAGGTTGGGATCTCCTCTTAGCAGGGCTGAACCACACCTAGCACAGCGGGGCCCTGATCTGAACTGTGCAGCCATCAGGTGCTACTCTTCTAGAAGTCATGAATACGGGTCAGGCGTAGCTCTAATGCACCCTTGTCTTTGCATAGATGATGATCAGAGAAGACAAGCTAATGCCCCGGGATAGAATTTGCAGCTCGGCCCGCGACAATGGTAATATTTAGCACTTCGCAGCCACAAAGTAATTGACCCTCGCGGTCGTGCTGTGAGATGAGTCCCCGCCGCGCGGAGGGGGAATAGCAGCATGGAGGGCGAGAGGGAGCGCCTTCACCGCCTGGTCCCCGAGCTCCCTCCTGCTGATTGGGGATCTCCTGATCTGGGGAGGAAGACTATTCCCAGTGTTGCCAGTCCGGTCAGGTGAATCATGAGAGAGGGTTTTGCTCCTGCCATGGTGTTCACTGGGCTCTTCCACAGCAGCGCACCAGGCTCGAGAGCCCAGTGGCCCGGTCTGATGCGCTCATACCTGAAGACACCGGGTGAGTGGCCTTCATCACTCCCGTGTCTCCCCTGAACAGCACTTGACACAACCCTTGGCAGATGATCTTGGTCCAAGATGATGCACGTGTCCTCTTCTGGAATCAGCCAGCATAGCCTAAAAAGGGGCGGGGATGGGGGGGACCAGCTGGGGAGGGGATTTGGGTAGGAGACTAGGAGATGCACGTTTGCTGGGCCAGATCCTTTCATTAGCTTTGATCAACTGGAGCTCTTGAGGGGTCCTGGCACAGCTAAAGCCTGGGCTGGGAGCTCC
>NW_005841853.1:5456988-5462064 GCF_000455745.1 Alligator sinensis | reverse complement strand
AGTGGCCATATGCCCCTTGATTAGAGACTTATTTTGCACGGGGCAAAGGAGCTAAAAATCAGCACTGGACACCAGAAGACGCTTCATGGTAGGCTGGGGCAGGGGACTGTGAAGCAACAACCATGGTGCCATTTTCTTTGGTCTTTCTTTTTGCATATGATGTGACTTCTCCGGCACACGAGCGCCAGCCCAGGCAGAGGAGGAAGGCGGAGCGAGGAGCAGTTCAGCAGCCAAATGTAATTGCATTTCCTTCCACAGTTGTCCCCAGGCCTGAGCTGAAGTCTTCCCATGCCTCCCTCTCCTCAGTGCATCATGTAGAATTGGTGTAAAACCCAGCTAAAAGGCCACTTCTGGGGCTCAGCTGCTGAAATGTAAATCATGCGAGAATCTTCCTCTTGCAAGCACCTGATGGGTTTTGCAACGCGGCCCTGCAAGGCTGGGTCGTATTTCATGCTCCTTCCATCCCCTTGATCCCTGATCTCTCATCAGGAGGCCTGATAGTTACACGTGTGAGCTCTCTCCCGCCGAGGCTGTGCAGCAGGCCCATGGTTTACGGCGGCGTCATCGAGAAAAGGTATCTCGCCGCGTTTCTAGGAGGGAGCTGCAGATTGATGGGGTGTTGGAGCGGAGGATCACAAATCCAGCAGCCCCCCGCTAGCCAGGAACAGAGATGCAGGGGGAAGGAGCGTGGACCATCGTAGCTTCCTTAGAGGATGTATGTCTTGCTTCTGGCAGAGGAGTGCAATTTATATGGCCAAGGGGTAGGATGTAAATCCTCCCTGAGCTACGTGGGGCTCTCTGGGCAGCCGGAGCACCCGGCGCCTGGGGTCTTGTGCAAAGCAACAACGACAACCATCCAACCATCCAGCTTATCCTGTTGTCTCCTCACACTCCCTGCTTCTCCAGACCTGCTCCTTCCTCTCTCCGTGCCTTCCCCACTGCATCGCGGCCTTCTCCCTTCCCCAGACTAGTCTATAGCATCGATTGGTGTCAGTGGCATGTGCTTCTTGTAACCAAGTGTCCAGGGACTTCCCAGAGCTGCTGTTACCCCAGGTGACCTCTGTGTCAGTGGTGCTGAGCTCACGGAGGGACCTCTGCTTTCACCTTGCTCGGAGAGGCAAAGTTATTAACTTTTAATCATCCCTGCTCCGTGTTTCAGCCCGCTGTCCTTGAGGAAGCCTTGATCAGGAGTATTCATCAAAGGAGCCAGTGGTTGCTATGAGATGGCGGTGACGCTACAGCTCTTTTGCTCTGCTCCTCCCGCCACAGAGGCTGGGAACAAGTGACTTTGGCTCCGGCTGAATGTGGAGGCACCAAGGGAGCTGTGCCCAGCCATGCACACGCTCTGCTTGTGCCCATCACACCCTTGTCCTGCTGCCATGCTAACACCCGCTTGCATTGTCGCTCACCTCTCAAAACATCAGGCAGACACCCGGAGCTTCCTCCCCACATTTTGGAGGCCCCACAGTCTTACTACAGCAACAGGTCATCCATTTCCCCCATAGCCCGGTGTTGCCCATGGGGTCTTGCAGACAGCTGGCCCACCTGCTGTCATGCTTGCACATAGACCGTCTCCTTGCAGACACACATGCCCCTACACTAATGCCTTCCCCAGCCCTCAATGCATCATGCTCGCCTAGGTGTCACCACCTATTGGGGTCTGATTCCCCTGATACATCTACACTGTTGAAGGGGTGTGCTAGGGACTGCTGTAATGAAGCAAGGCCTGCCCATTGCACATGCATTTTACCCTGACATGGATGTAATGGTGTTGGTGGTATTGACATGATGCCGGGCCTGTGCCAATGTGCACGGTGCTTTGGGTATACTTGTTGTGTATGCAGCATAGGAAAGGGTGCTATATCATGTATGTTTTGGGGGTGCAGCACATTCCCCAGCCCTCAATGCATCATGCTCACCTAGGTGTCACCACCTATTGAGGTCTGATCCCCCTGGTATGTCTACACTGTTGAACTGGGGTGTGCTAGGGACTGCCGTAATGAAGCAAGGCCTGCCCATTGCACATGCACTTTACCCTGACATGGATGTAACGGTGTTGCTGTGACACGATGTCGGGCCTGTGCCAATGTGCACGGTGCCTTGCGTATACTTGTTGGTGTATGTAACATAGGTAAGGGTGCTACGTCATTTGTGTTTTGGGGGTACCGCACACCTGGAGCATACTTTGCTGCAGAGCTCCCTAGCACAGCCCATCGCCAGGCCCTCTGTGCCCTGCCCGCCTCAATTTGGAGGAGCACTGCTTCTCAGCATTGTGCTGCCTCTCTTGACTGCTTTTCCTTGTTGCCTTTCGACGGAGGGCTTGTTATCTCTTTCCCCCCACTTCTCTGTCAACGTTGGAGTAGAAAGTCCTAAGTCCTTCCTCTGTCACAACCATTGCACAAATTCCCTACTCTGGTTTGGGCTGTATTTTGAATTTCCCCATTTCCATTTCCAGTTTCTGGTCACTGGTTCTGTATTTGGTGAGAATCTTTTTCTCTCTCTCACACAGAGTAGATCTAAGAGTTTGAAGTAAACCTTGGGAGAAAAAAATAGGGGGCTCCTTTGCTACGTGTTGCTTCTGCAAGCGTTGAATAAATCACAGAGCTGTGCAGCAATAAATCTTTCATGAGATTAGGGCCATCTGAACTTCGTCGATTGTGCGGGAAATGTATAAATTTCACACGCAGATATATTAGGGGGAAAAAAGTCTTAAGATTAGTTATTAACTTTGGAAACACTTGATGAGTTTCGATTCATTAAGTGTTTCACAGTCTTGTTAATTTAATAAGTGCCGATGAGGCCGTAATGTAAGACAACAATCAGTAATTTGGAAGGGGGAAAAATAATAAAGCAGTCATTACACAGCAGAATGTTTAATCAAAGAATGTAGGAACTTACAGTTTCACATTAATTTGAAAAGGTTGGAGATTTAAAATTAATATTAGCTCTGGCGCGGGGAGGGTTTCTGTACAACAGGTAGGGCTTATATAATTGCTTAGAACAGAATTAAAGAGCCTGTAATTTTAATGGCTTCATATGCGTTATTGGTTCCTCTGGCTTCGAAGGTAACATGGAAATAAAGGTAGAAGAGCTCTGGTCCTTCAGAGCCCTGATTGAGGCTTACCTGTGGCATTATGGCTACCTGCGGTGCTAGGGCTCCAAATCCCGTGGCAATTAGGGTCCTGTTGAGGAAACCACTTAAACACTTGCTTTAAATTGAGCTGGTGCTTGGGGGCCAAATCCAAATCCATCTAATAGGCATGGTCATGCTTAGAAAGTAGCCTCTTATCCCACAGAGCGAGCTGCACAGACAGAGGTAGACACCTAGGATTCCTGCAAAGGACATGGTGAGGCGCCGGCATCGCATTCAGTTCAGCTCAGGACCCGTGGCAGCCTTCCCGTTGGCACGTGGGCAGGGTAGAGGTGCCACGCATTTCTTGCACAGTAGCTTAGTGGTTAAAGCCCTTGTCTGGGAAGTGGGAGAAGTGCGTTCTAGCCCTCCTTCACCTGAAGGACCTCAAAACCATGTCTCTCTGTTTATGCACAGCTCTTAGTAACCTGTCTCTTTGTTTGCATCGTTGGGATTTGATTGAAGAGGGTCTCAGGCACTTGGGACATGATGCCTGTGGGGTGGAAGGTGTTTGCAGAGAGAATAAGGCTCCACTAGAAATTTCTGCTGAGTTTCCAGCATCCGCAACATGGCAAAAGCAAGTCACTGCCTGAGTTTGGGTTGCTCATGAGCTCAGTTGGATGCAGCCATACCCCACTGCTCTCATGCTGCAACTGCTTGCAGTTCGTTTGCTTGGAAAACAGAGCGTGTTTCCCTTGCTAATTAGGCACATGCTCCTCATGAACCTGCAAACCAGGATGGAGCACAGGGAATAAGCCTCAGGGACTTCACTGCCTCTGAAATGCATCTGGGGCTCCTGCCTCCCCCGCCATCAGGCCCCATAGGGCATTTGGCTTCCTGAACTTTCTGAGGGAGTTTGCAGTGGGCATATGGGAAGGCAGGGAGGGAGATTTATGAGGCTTTTGTTCCCTTCTGGTTTAGCTAAACTACTGTGCCAAGGGACAACCCGAGCAGCTGCGATGAACTACTTGATTAAGCTGTGTATCTTGCCACTGCCCCAAGCCTTGAACAGACCCTTGGGTGGATGAGCGTCTTGGGGAGGCCCTTTCCCCTCCAGTTCAGTGAGGACAAGGTGTTGGCCAAGTTCAGGATGAGGTTGTCAGCAGGACGAGGTGTTGGCCAAGCTGAAGACGAGGCTGTCAGCAGAACAAGGTGTTGGCCAAGCTCAAGATGAGGTTGTCAGCAGGACAAGGTGTTGGCCAAGCTGAAGACAAGGCTGTCAGCAGAACAAGGTGTTGGCCAAGCTTGAGATGAGGTTGTCAGCAGGATGAGGTGTTGGCCAAGCTCAAGACAAGGTTTTCAGTAGGACAAGGTGTTGGTCAAGTTTAACACTCTCCAGGCCCCAGCGGGCTTGGCTGATGCAAAGTGTTTGCTAATCCTACGGCCATTGGGATTTTTGCCCACCGTCTTGACCATGAGAGGCCTCCAGTGTGGGCAGGGAAGGGGCATAAGCACTGGCCACTCTTAGGAGCACTCTTTGCAGTTTGGGAAGCACATTCTGGAAACCACTGGCCTCAGGCCACCTTGGGCCTTTTCCTGATAAACTGGGGTCTCTTGGTTAGCATGCTGCATGCTTGTTTTCCATCTCCTGGAACCAGCTGTGGATTGAACAGGGACATCCAAGTCCCTGCCCCTGAAACACACTGTTACCAGATTTGAAAGAGTCTTGGTTCTTTATGGAGAAGTCCACAGACAATATCGAGCACTAGACGCAAGGAGTTCAACACGCTTTGAACAAAACAAACCCTTCAAAAGCAGCTGGGAAAGCAGCTAACTGGAACAGATTTTCTTTGTTCTAAGCTAGATACAGATTCCTCCCAGCCATGTGGATCTTGATTGTAATTCTGGTCTGTCCTTTCATTTTTTTTGACCTACATATGCAGGTGTAACCATCACTAGCGCAGCTGTGCACAGCATCCTCTTTGAGTGGAGGTTAACAACCCATT
>NW_005841853.1:5450155-5456978 GCF_000455745.1 Alligator sinensis | reverse complement strand
GACGGCAGAGGTGCACGCTGCCATGCGAGCGCCCTGCGGCTCCAGCCCGTGCGGAGAATTGCTGCGCGCACAGTTTTACATGACAGTGATGCGTGTAGCATAACTCCCTCCAAAGAGTTGGTGTTTGATCCTTTTAAGTCTCCTTTGTGCTTCCAGAGGAGTAGGATGGGATTTCGTGTGTAAACATGAATCTGGCCTTCCTGAATTTATTCTCACAGCGTTCCCCTGAGCTGGGAAGTGTTATGAGCCAGATAAAGGTGCTGAAGCACTAAGAAAAGCCTTCCTGAAGGTTAGGCAGCAAGGGACAAGACAAGAAGGATCCCTGTCCAGCGCCTAGAAACAAGATCATCCTTCCCCAATTTGGTTTGCTTTCCTTGTGGGAGGCCTGGCATGAGAAAGAGAGACTTCCCAATGTGGAGTTGCAGCCGTAATGCCTGCCCGTTCTGCATGTTGGAGCATTTATGACTGCAGCCTTCATCCCCAGTCTAGGCCTCGTAATGCGAGTGGGCTGAAAGCTTTTTACAACAAATGCAATTGTACAAATTAAGCTTGAGTTTGCTAACTAATTTCAAGGGGAAAGCTCCCACTCCTTTCAGGCCTGGCCTCAAAGTAGCCCTGTCTCCTTTTTACCCGGGCAAGGTTCTTTGAGTAGATGTGATAACTTTTATTAGACCAACTGAGTACGGTAGTTGGGGAAGAAAAATTAGCTTTCAGGTGCAATCACCTTTCTTTAGGCATAAGGAGGTCTAGCTCAGAGTACGCATCTTGGCTGTGCAAGACTAGGTTTCAATTCCTTCCTGGGCTTGTGGAGATTTGAATCCACATCTTTGCTTTCCAAAGAGGGAGCCTTAACCACCAGGCTATCGGGTGTTTCAGAAGAGGGGGCTTGGAGGCCCTCTCAATCCCTGGCGTGGTTGCCCTTTGCATAATTGATTAAATTCAGTGGGGAAAGGTTTGCACCCATCTCTCGGGTGAGGGCTGTGGCCACCAGGCTTAGAGAGTCATTCTCATGCTCTTGTTCTCTGTCTCGGTGACAATTTAAGGACCAGTATGGATAGAAGGGAGACCTACCTTTGTGCACTTCGCGGAGGGCTGGGCAGGGCACTCCCTTGCTAAGCCCATGTTCGAATGAGTGTCTGGTTTTGCCTGGGGGTCTCCCACCTGCTCATCAGCCGATGGTATAGCAGTGATTCTCAGCCAGGAGAGTTAGGGCACGTCCTCCTGATGGGTCCCAGTGCCCTAAGGTGGGAATGAAGTGAAGCCAGATTTTTTCCTAACTCCTGACACCATTCGTACCTGACAGATTTGGGGACCTAACTCTTCCACCTCTTGCCTTTTGCAAGCAGAGAAACATTTTGTTTCAGCTTGAATGAACTAACACCGTTCCGATTTTCCTCGCAGGAAGAAAAAAAGCAGGGGGATAAAAAATTAAGTTCAATTCAAAGCAAAAATCTGTGTGTGTGCGCGCGCGCGCGTGTGCACATGTGTGCATGTGTGCGTCTGTGTGTATTTCATTTTTTGGATTTACGAAGCCAAATACAAAAAAAAAATCAATTCTTCACAGAGCCACACTCCTGACCCCCTTTGCTTCAGCCTCCCCATTGCCTCCTTTATCTTTTGTCCCCACGTCCCTGCCTGACAGATCACGTTTTTAAATTACTTACCTTCCCCACAAATACAGTTCTCAATGCAGTTTTTTTTATTATGTACTTTCATGACACCAGGAGCTGAATAAAGATAAGGAAGCAAATACGCCTAATATTTATAAGGCTATTGCAAGCTGCCATGTATCCTCAGGTGGTTATTTGCACAGTAAAGAGATTATTTGGGTGAGAATATTCTATTAAGTAGTTTCCAAATATACATATAGGGATGGATGGATCGCTTGTATATTCTACTGATTTCTCACAAAGGAGGAAAGCAGGTTTTCTAAGAGGACCTGAAAGTCTGAATTTCACGCTGCACCCTGATGCTGCTCTGTGCTCTGCTCTTTCTCTAACGAGTGTGCTAATCGAGTGCCACAGCAAACCATTGTGAAGGCCAAGCACTGTCCACTGTGTCTCCGCGTTGCCCAGCAGCTGTTCACATCAGTCCAGTTTTGCCATGCCCAGCGCTGCGCTGGGGACAAGGGGTAAAGAAGGCAAGTGTGTATGCAGGGTGAAAGTATCCCTTGATGGACCTCATCCAAAGTCAGTGAGATCCTGCACTGTGAGGGGCAAGAGGACATCACAGGGGGGATTTGAAGAGGGAGGCTCAATACATACCATGATGAAAAGATAGGAAATAAGAGGCTATGGTCAAGGAAGACAATGGAAACGTGGAGGAGGAGAGATCACACCGGTCACGGGGGAAGCGTGCATCGCCCCAGGACTTGGTGCCCAAGAGTAGGGCAGCAGGACCCGTGTGCTCAGTGTGTGGAGACAGAGCCTTTGACTGGAGGGCTCCTGGGGTGCGTGGAGAGATGGGCTGAGTGAAAGGTCGGGCCTGGCCGAGCAGGCAGCGCTAGGACTTTATGGCTGCTGTGAGTTTGCTTTGGGACAAGGAACCAGGCACCTTTTCCCCTGCACCGAACCACGACCCAGTACTGGGCCAACTTTTGGCCTTTGTGCCCATCCCTTCCATTTCATCCCAAGCCTTTCACCTGTCCCTCCTTCCCACCACATCCCAGAAAAGCTGTAAGTGCAAAGGGCCCCCTCCCAGGTAGTTGTATAACCATTGCTGTTGAACTGACTGCAGTTCTGAACAAATTGCCCTTCTTTATCCAAGGTGTTCCCTACAATCCCCAGTGCAATCCTTGTCACCACCCAGGTGTCACCACCTAACCTCTTCCATATCAAGCAGCCCCAATGCAATGATACAGTGAGAGGGAAGAGTGCATGGGCAGGTAGGTGTGAGCCCTTGGTCTGCAGAGGCTGTTTTAAGAAATACTTCTGCAATAAAGGAAAGCATTTAGGTTGGCAGAGAGCAACTGGGCTATGCCCTGGGACAGCCCACATGGCACTGAAAGCAGGCAGCAGTGTCTGGGGAGGAGAGAGAAGCACTGTGGTTAGGATATTCTAGCTAGCTATTTCCTAGCTAGCTATTGCTAGCTAGTGATTATAGCAATGTCCTGTCTTATGTAAAAAAGGGGGAACGCTGTGGTCTCATAACACATTCAGGCTCATAGCTGAGATCTGGGATCAGATCTGTCTAGGGCAGTGGAGTTTGGCTTTTTAGAGCGGCAGACCAGGTGCCACCTGGCTGCATTGCAGACCACCACTTCCCTAGGGGAGGGGAGGGGGAAGGGAAGTGGCTGCTAATGTGAGAGGGAAGGGACTTACCTGGCAGGGGAGATACCACCATGAGGTGGTTTTTGGCCCAGGTGGTTATGTTTGCCTGGTGGGGGGATGCCCTTCTTCTCGGCTTTGGGTGACTTGGTGTAGTTGAGGGTGGCGACCTGCCCATTGCACTGCAGGCGGGTCCCCCTGCGAGAGTCTACTAAAGCCTCCCAATGCCAGGATCTCAGCTACACAATTTATAGCGATGGGGGATTGCTGCCGGGCTTTCCCTCCAGCTTGCACTTGCAACCTTTGGCTAGGGGTAAGTGAGACTAGGAGGTATCTGAACTCCAGGTATGGGGCTTGCATGTATAATGCCAGCCATGGATTTGGGAGTATCTGAGGCCCCAGACTGAAGTCTGGGAGGGAGGATACTTGCTGGTGGTAGCGCTGCACAGATTTGAACGATTGAGCTCTGCTTAGTCGATAGAATTTGGACCTGATTTGGCCCGAGACAAAATTAAATACAAAAAAAAAAGGACCCTAGGGAAAGCAGCTGGCAGCTCACATGGGCAACTGGGGACGCTTTGCTCAGTGACTGGCTTCTAGATGGAGCCGTTGTGTTCAGCGGGGACTTAGCCCCCAGCAGCAGTGCTGCATTTCAGGGGGGCTTTTTGCTTAATGTTTGCAAAGTAGACACTGGCCCAGAAATAATTCCACCTGCTTCAAAAGCAGGGAGGGAGAGAGTGAGAAGGGGAGGCGAAAGGGCTTTCTAAAAAAATTTAAAAACCATTATTACACAAAAGTTAACAGCAAAAAGGTGAAAGTGCAAAAATGAGTAGCCCTCCCAGGGGCTGAGCATGAAACACGTGCCAGTGACAAAAACCCCATCTCACCAGAGATTGAAACCCCCTCCGCACCATGCCCTTAGTGGTTAGGCAGGTAGGTCTGGCTGTCTGCCGTCTTGCAGAGCGTCCCCTCAATGGCCTCGTGTAGCACAAATGGGTGCACGCTTTGCTTCAGGGTGAATTTTCCAAATTCAAATGGGGGACGTGCCTAGATGAAGGAGTGGAAGAATTGGAGGGTGTTGTCAGAGCTGGCCACTGCAAGATGATTTCTGCATCTTTTCAAGGTCTTGGCCTGGCCAGACAGATTAACCCCCCTTCGCTGCTCGCTGTGGGGATAGAGAAGTCATACGCAGTGCTGGAAAAGTCCAAGTCCAACACGCCAGAGAGGGCTTGGAGGATAGCAAAGAGTGGCCGCACTCAGAGGCAGTACAGATGGGTGCGGGATAAAGTCTCCTTTCTCCTCCTCACAGAGAGGCCAAGCCGCCAACACCGCTAGGTCTGAGTGTGAGAGAGACTGAGAGAAAATAAGTGCATGTGTGCGTGCACCAGGGATTGCACACAGCATGCTGAGCAGTCTCAGGCTGCTTTAGAGCAGGGGTAGGCAAAAATGGCGAATCTGGCCTGTGGCCAGACTCCATTTCCCAGCAGCCCCTGTCTGTGTCGCTGTGGACAGTTTCTGTGGAGACCCCAGGAGCAGCGGGGCTGTGACAGCGGGGGCCAGAGTTTCCATGGAGATTGGCCCCAGCAGCACTGGCAGGGCACATGGCTGGGCAGGGAGCTGCTCCGGGGCTGGGATTTTGCAGCGGTGACAGTGTAGTCCGGAGTTGGGGCAGAGCTGCGATCCGCTGCCTGCAAGCCCCTGGCCGGGGTGTGCGGGCAGCGGATCCCAGCTCTGGCCCACGCTGTCACCGCCACAAGGTCCTGACCCCAGCTCTGGCCCTGGAGTAGCTCCCTGCCCAGCCCTGTGCCCTGCCAGTGCTGCTGGGGCCGGTCTCCATGGAAACCCTGGCCCCAGCCCTGCTGCTCCTGGGGTCTCCATGGAAACTGGCTGCAGTGATGCAGGCGGGGGCTGCTGGGATATGGAGTCCACCACAGGGCACATCTGGCCTGTGTGCTGGACTTTGCCCACCCCTGCTTTAGAGCCTGCCCTGCCTTCTCTAAACCAGCGGTTCTCGAGCTTTTGCACCTTACGTCCCACCAGCCATTTTGTCAAAAAAACCCTGGTCCCACCCCGATAAAAACAAAACCCCACTTTCCCCAAGAAGTGTATTTTTATGTTTGCATGTATTTTAGCATGATATTCATCATTCATGGAAACTTTTAAGGACATTATGTCCCACCTACATGACCTTTGTGCCCCACCAGTGGGACGTGTTGAGAAACACTGCTCTAAACCATCAAGAGACATTGCCTCTGTAGAGAGCAGCGACTCCTCCTGCACCAGTATATATCGTGGGATCCAGGGCATTCCTCATTAAACCATGCAAGACTCTCTTAGAGCTCAACATGGCCCAGTTGCTGCCCACTCTGGAGCGCCCACAAACACATGTACACACGTTGCTGCTCCTGTAAATGAAAGACATCCAGGGCTTGGTCGCACCATTGCGCAGTCCTTGTAGGGTCCCCATGTCCCATTCATAATGCACGCAGGCTCTGTATTCACTATCCACCTGCCTCCCCCGGTCCACCCCATATGGCCTTTCCCTTCCTGTGACTGTGTGGGAATGTCTCTGTGGCCCAGTTATCCATGTTGGATAACTTACAGAAAAAAAAAATCATCTTCAAGCAAATAAACAGTGGGAGCAGCCAGCAGACGAAGCTTAAGGCGGTGTGGGCTTTTCCTATGAGAAAAAGGGAAGTGTTTACCGAAAGCACCTTCATTCATGTTTTCCTCGGCATCCAGAACACAGAAGCCTGCCAGGAGCTACCGCGTGTAGTTTAGGCTTAGGTACCAGTGATGCGCGTGGGATGGATACATAAGCAATATTTCTGCCATGCTTAGTGCAGAAGCAGTGGCAGCTGATGGTATCAGCAAGTAGACATTTGGTACATCTAGGAGAGTGGAGCGGAGCAAAGTATAGTTCCAGATCTGAACAGACACTCAGAACATTTGAGGTGCTCAGCTCTTGTCGACGGGAAGATCTACCGATGACGCTACATCTCGCTGGGCTGCACGCGCAGAAGGGGGTTCATTCTGCACTAGCCATCCCTGCTTGTCATCTCTGGGATGAAGCACACACCGTTGAAATGCTGTATATGCATAAAGTTAGTAAAACACAGAACCACGCAGGGGAATGACTGAGAACAGTGCTACGTCCACAGCTGGCATCTTATCTAGTCAGGACACCGTTACGTGACTTGGGCATGAACGGCACATGGCTACATCCATACGTGTTCCAGTGTTGGCGTGATCTCAGCGTGACTACACAAATAAATAAATAGAGGCCCTTTATCCCAGGGTCTTAAAATCCATTATGGGCATCAGTTTATTAGCGCTCACCATAAGCAAATATTATCAACTCAGTTTTATACAAGGGGAAACTGAGGCACAGGGATCCAAGTGATTTGGTTGAGGCTGCGTGATGGGTAGGTAGCAGAACGGGAGGTAGACCCTGTGCAGGCCGGCTCCCGGTCCCGCCCTCGCCGGGCGCGAGCCGGGCCCGTCTGTGTGCAAGCGGGCTGTGGCCGGCAGGCCGGGGACGGGGGGGCGGGGGAAAG
>NW_005841853.1:5446032-5449865 GCF_000455745.1 Alligator sinensis | reverse complement strand
TGGGTTCGAAAGGACCCACAGCGCTTAGAGATCCGTCTCTCTCCGTCTTTCTCTCCAACTTGGGCGGAAACCACCCAAGCCTTTTGTACGGCTAGCAAGCCAATAGCTAGCCGCCACATGTGCCTAAATTAAGACCAGCCAATAATGTGGCTCAAATCTTAATACAAATGGCGGGAACTCCTTTGCAGCGTGCATCACTAAATGCAAAAGTCATGCACAATGCAAAGAAGGCTACAGAACGGCGGGAAACACTTTTCTGCACGCGGGCTCTCCATAACAACAGAACACTCCGTCGTGCAAAAGAGCTGCAATTCGGCGGGAACATAATTTAGCGGTGCCGAAGCACACACAATTAAAAAATCCACAACTTTGGGTTGTGACAGACCCGAGCGGTCTTGGCTCTCACTATACCCATTAGACCCCACTCCCCTGCTAAGAGCACCATAAGAGCATTGAGTGCAGGGGAACGATGTCAGTTTAACCCAGCTGAGAGTCTGGGTCTTAGTCTTTCCAGATAATGCACACGCATCCTCAGGATAATATTGTGCCTCCAGGTGCCCAGAGCAGATTCACAGCTGCGTTAGTCTGCACCGTGGGCCCATATTTTATTTGGCAGTTGTGTTTTCCCTTGTTTACATTAATAACTTTCTCCTTTGCTCGTTCGTCCCCCCCCCTTTTCTCATCATAATTTTTTGGAAGGCGGAAGCAAGCGAGGGAAGGCTGAGTGAATTGCATGCATGCAGGGTTTTCCAGACTGCTGCTTTCGCCATTTGTATCTCAGAGATTAGATCCGAGATGGATCTTCTTTTGTCTGAGCTGTTTGACAAACTTAATGTGCAGCTACATAAATTATTCTCCCTCAAGGCAGTGGCAATGTCGGCCTGTCTCTGTGCCAGTGAAACAGCCGCATTTACCCAGAGTACTTTCCTACCAGACAGCGTTCTCAGGCCCTATTTCTCTCCATGTGCTTGCACGTGCATGCACACACGCACACACACAACAGGCAGAGTGAACCTAGCACACACAACACAACCTATATATAACCTGTCTAGCACAAACATGCATTAGTTCATACATATATACAGTATTCAGAACATGTAAGATGCATAGCATGCCTTGCACAGATGTGCTTTACACAATGCATAAAGTACACAGTGCATACAACATGCACACATTACGTGATACATAGCATGTATGAATCTTTTTGCACATATATAGCTCCACATAAAACATAATAAAGCATGGATAAATCATACGGTTGCATGGATGATCGTGAGTACATAAGAATTGCCATTTACTGGGTCATACCATAGGTTCATCTTGCCTGGTATCCTGTGTCGCACGGAGGCAGGGTATGACCAAGGTTTTTTTCCACTGTTCTTCTCTCGCTGGCAGCCTCCAGCATTTAATGTCTAGGAAGTTCTGCTTCAGAGGCTGCATCCCTAACTCTCATGCTCAATAGCTACTGATGCACCTTTCTTCCAAGAATTCGTGCAATCCCTTTTTGAATCTATCTGACATAGATACATTACACAATACTTGTAACAAATAATGCCGATAGCATAGGGAAATACACATCTGATAGATGATATATATTTTTCACAATCCACACACTTCAAATACATATATATTTATCATCATCATAACGCAATAGGTACATGCCATACATGTAACACACACATGCGCACAGCAGGCACACCGTCGACTGTATGCACATGATGTATTTTCATGGCAGTCACACACACAAATTCATAGTCGAAGCACAACACATGTAGAGCATGAATACTTATAACATTAATCTGGGCTTGAGAAGAGCCCTAGATTTTTTTTCTCCCCCAATCTGCAGTGCAGGCTGCTCCTCAAAGTCAGCTTGCTTCGGTTTCATTAGTTTGCTAGGAAAAGCAATGCATTACATATGTCATCTTGTGCTGCACAGCGTGTTTCTTTCCCTTTTCTTGAAGAAAAGAAAATAACCGCCCAAAAGAAATCATTTATCTTTAAGGACTTTATGCAGAGAAGGAGGGGCACGTAAACAAATGAATCTTATGGAAAACGGGGAAGCACAAATGAAAGTTCATCGATCTTGGGTTTTTATTGCAGTCGCACGGGGTAATATGCACCACGCCAACCTTTCCAGCTGCTGCCAGTGGTTGCTGGACAAGTCCAATGAGATGTGTGCCTTCCTTTATTTTGACCATCTCTCCCCCACTTTTTCTGTCCTTCCACAGCAGCGGGTTGTTAACCCTCTTTTTTCAGATGTCCCTGGGGTCGACACGAAGGCCTGCACCGTTGTAGATAGGGGTTTTTTCTACTGACTGTGTTGAGTCTATTCAAACTTGAGCTGAGTCTGCTCAACGTGGTGGACACTTAGGCTGGTTTCAACCTGGCTTCTGTCTATGGGTCAGGTTGGTATTGGCCATTTTACTGGTGCAAGTTAAACTAAGCAGATCAATTTAACACCATGACCAGAGTCCACACACAAACATCACTCTGTTTTCACTAACCCAGCTTAGGTTGAATAAGGGCTATATCTATGAATAGATATGCATCTCAACTTGTTTTTTGCTGGAAGGAGCCATTGGAAAGATTCTCAGTCAGCATGAATTGGCAGTGTGTCATTAGTGTTGAAGGAGCGATGCTGATTTATACCAGCTGAGAATTTGGCTCAGCAGGTGTTAATGGCCAATTTCAGGCATTTCATTTCAAGCAAAACCAAAGTTTGAATGGAGCTCTCCCAAGACAGCCCATTTTTCTTATGTTCTTTTCCATTATCAGAAACACGCAGTCCTTTGATTCTTGCAAGCCAGGCAAATGAATTGCAATTCAAGGAAAGAAGCACAGCAAACATTCAATATGGCAAGTGTGGGGGAAGGAACAGCTTGATAAACTGTGTTTGCAAAACAGCCTCCACAGGTTATATCGTGGGTCTTATCACCAGCTCGTACAGTAGATCAGCATTTCAGAACAACCCGGAACATATGTTTTGGGGATTAGATATGAGGAGGCAACTAAATGGGAATCTATATGTAATTCTAGATAAAGGAGCATGCAAACCCCAACATGGTAGCGATTGGCTTGAATGCAGGGGGGATTTCCTGAGAAGTTAGCTCTATGGAGGTCTTCAAGCCACGTGGTTTGGCAGGCAGTCAAGGTGTTTGGAGCTTAACATTTTAACTCTTCATTTTACATGACTGTGACCTATTACTTTGTATTGCAAGAGTGTTTCATAGATTTCATAGACATTAGGGCTGGAAGGTGTGCGGGCCGGGAGCGATCCGGGCCCTTTTTCGCGCCGCGCGGGCTGTGGCCAGCAGCCCGGGCACGCTGGGTCGGAGAAAACAGGCGACACGCTAGAATTAGGCATGGATGCTTAATGGTTGATTCAAGATTGTTCACTTACACCGAAGATGGTCGCGGTGTAGGCAGGAAAACTTGCTTGAGTTGCAGTTACAGATAGAAAAGAAGAGAGGCGGACTAGAGTTCCTTCCCGTGAACACTCTTCTAGCCCATCCGGTTGGAGGCTCTAAACCGCGAGCCCGTCGCGCCAACCGAAGAAAGTACTCGAAGAAAAGAGCTCTGAATAGACTCACACGAAGTTTGCTAGGCTCCGTGGAACTTGTGCGCGCAGGGAAGAGGGATACGTCGAGGACTGCGCTCGGCGACGGGGAGAGGCTAGAGGCTGATCAGACCCCTGTTGCCTTCTTGATATTCACGCTGGGTCCAATAGGCTCCGCAGTGCTTAGAGATCTTCACGAGACGTGAAGTTTCCTCCTCCTGGTGTTCGTGGAGTCCTCCAACTTGGGCGGAAACCACTCAAGCTTTTTATACGGCTA
>NW_005841853.1:5431044-5446022 GCF_000455745.1 Alligator sinensis | reverse complement strand
GCATTTCTGTGCTGCAACAAAGAAATGCACCCTGCAAAGAAAGCTACTGGTGGCGGGAATTCTTTTGCACCGGGGTTTTCCTCTGCAGCAGAAAACTCCACCGTGCAAAGAAGCTGCAATTTAGTGGGAACAATTTAGCGGTGCCGAAGCACTCACAAAACAAAAATCACACCCTTGGGTTGTGACAGAAGGGACCTCGGAAGATCATCGAGTTCAGCCCCCTGCCCAAAGGGCAGGAAGTCAGCTGGGGTCATTAAGCTAAGGGTCTGTTGAGTTTTCCTTGGGTATTGGAAGGGTTTGGAAGGGTTTCCATTGGGTTTGGAAGTCTCTCCCTTCTTACTAACGAGTGATGGATGGTGCCCGGCGGGGTCTTCCCGTTGCTTGTTTCTGATCTTTGCTAAATTTTACAGTCAGGTTGATTTCTTGCTTCCTTCCGGCCTGCTTGGGTCAGCCTAGGTTTAAGCTTGCTTCTTGACTATCCCAAGGCAGCAGAGCAAGACCTCTGGGTTCTCCGAGATCACCGAGATCGCCACCTTCTCCGGGGTTACATTATCATTCTTAATACCCAGAAACTGCCAGCATGGAGCAGAGGCTTAATGACTCGCTCTGCCAAGCAAGGGAAGGAAGTTTGCAGCTTTATTTAGCACGGTAGAAAACCAGCTGTCAATAAAAGACACATGACCTAATTTCCCAAGGTGCTGAGCAGCGGCGACTCCCCACGCTGGCAGGAGAGAGGCAGGTGCTCCGAGCCTTAGGGAATCAGGGCAGCCGCTATTTGTACAGAATTTGCAGTGCCCATGCTGACCTCCTGTTGTTCAGACCCCCACCTTCTGGCCTTTAGCTTTGTATCGTGGTCTGACACCCATCTTTTCCTTTGCATCTCTACGCCGGGTTGTATTTTAGCGTGGCAGCATTGCCGCCTCTGAAGGCTGCCTGCTGTCTGCCATACCCACGTTATACATCCTCTGGCCACAACAGCAGCACTCCCATAAGCCTGGTCCCCTTGGACTAGCTTGTTACTGCCATGGGATGGGATTAATTGCAGAGGAAAGAAAACAGGGAGAATCATGGGCCTTTTCGAGTTGGCTTATAGGTGGCTTTGGAAAGTAACATCTTGCAGAGGCTCATTAAATTTAAACTTCCTTATCTGTCTCTCCAGCTGGCTTTGAACAGCTCCTTTCACTTGTATTCTTAAGAAATGTTTTTGGAACATATATGTTACTAATAATGTTTAACTCCTTTCTTCCTGGATCTGGGGCAGTTCTTCCTGCCTAAGCCCTTTTTTTCGAAGAGAAGAGAACATTTCACTTGCCACCCACTAGCACAGTTGTCACTTGGTATTTCGAAGAGTAGCCCTGATAACTCAGGCAGTTACATCTTGCAATATTTTTGGATTGCAAAATGAATCAATGCATAACTGATTAACTGATGTGTAATTAGCAGACGGTAAATACATACTGTAGTAAAGTGATTAATACTTCAACCGCTAGGAGCCCTGAGTGAGTTTTACAGGGTCTGTCCTCTGGCAGAGCAAGGATTAAAACCAGTGGGAGCATTGCCGGTGTAAAGGCTATGTGAGCCGAGAACAGGACGGTGAGGTGTTGGAACGGCAGTAATTAGGCAATGACTCACACTGACTAGGTTCTAATTAGGTTATATGTACCAGATTTTTTTATGATGTTTTTCTCTGTCACTAGGAATGCAACCACAGGCTCTAAAAAGTGTTCAAATATCTGATCTGGGTGCTCCAACTGCTTTGCCAATACATGCAAATCCGGCGTTTTCTTAGAAATCCAGACAGTAGTCATGCATAACATGGGGCGCATATACACATACGCTTTAATGTGCAGTAGCCTACTTTACTGCGCATGAAAGCAGCCCAGAAAAACAGTGGAATTATGCTAATGCACAGTAAAATAAGCTACTGTGCCTTAAGTGTCACTTAAAAACCATGTGTATTCATTACTGTGCATTAAAGCATCTTAATGCACATTTCTTTAGTACCTCATATTGAAGGTACTGCATTTAATGTGCAGTAGAAAAAGTGTTTTAATGCATGTGTAGACGTGCCCATGATGGACAGCAACAGTACGCATGAGGTGGAAGAGACGGCTGTAGCTCGCAGGGCCAACTGCAGTAAGACTTGCCTTTTGGTCATTCATTTCCACGTAGACCTCTCTGGATTCATTTTCTCAAGCAATGTCTTGGTTAACTTGGACCTTGTAGCCTTAAAATGTATCCAGGATCACTGCTTTGGTCTGGTGATGGATGTGCTATAGGATTTGGTCTCCTACAAAGCTTGTGGCACCTGGTGGCACAGTTAACCCTGGATGTTAGGTGAATCTCAGCATGGGCATGATGTATGTGATCCAAAAGGGTTACATGTGACTCCCGAGTGTTAACTAGCTAGTGAGTATTAGCATGCTTTATTCTGGTCTTGAAGGCACTTTTGAAATTATTCGTGGATGTGCAAAATCTTTTGGGAATACATCCTGACTTCAGTCTGCAAAGCACTTTAGGAATATCCATTAGACCTGTCTTGCTCAAACATATGTATTGAACCTGTCTGATGTCTACACATTTGGCGTGGGTACCCAGTCCTGGCTGATTTTGGAGTCTTACTGGGCCAGGAAGGGTGACGTGTCAAACTGCACATAGGTATCATTCAGTCAATAACTGGCACTGTTGAACTGATTTCAGCCAATACATGTCACGCAATTCAGCATAAGGCAAAATGATCAAAAATACCAGTTTGGTCTTTCAACACTGATGGGGATCGGAAAGGCACGTTCTCGACTGTGTGCGACTTCAGCTTGCAGAGGGTTTAGGTCCACCCCCCGTGGTGAGATTTCCTTTAAGATTTCCTCCAGAACCTCCTGGGCAGCTAGAGATGGTGTCTTGATTTCAAGCAAGCCCTGAAGGTGTGCTGATCTCACTCGGCACCTGGAGCGCTAACTCTGTAACTCGCGGGTCTGTAGAGTGAGCTTTTCTGAGTGCAGCAATCTCTTGAGCACCATGGGAAGGGCTGCTTGAAGGATAGGTGTGGAGATTCACCACCACTTGTGTTTTATCCGGAGATAGTCTCAGGTTCACCAGAGCATCCTTCTGCCTAAGGAGCTGCCTCTGGATTCTTTCTATATTCTTCAAAGCCTTCATATTTGAGGACAGAAATAAGGTCAAGAGGAGGGATTGCCCTTGGTAGCAAGATGATAGCATCATTGACTGATGAGTCCAAGGCAGAGACAAGACTTTCCATGGGCTGGAGGTCATCCCCATCTAGTTGAATTTGACCTAAATAATTTCTTAGTTGATTCATGTAAAATTGCACAAAAGACTTGGCATACGTCCCACACTTGAGGACCCTCAGGCCTTCAGCTTTGCTTTCCTCAGCCAGGAGATCTCCAAAGTATGGCCTGAAGGTAGGGGAGAGGTCCAGGCTCGGCTTAACATGTTGAATAGCCACTTTGGTGTCAGTCATCATGAATCCAGGATTTTCACTGCAGTGTCTTTGTCTTCCCAGGCATCCAAAAGTATGTCCAGGAGGATAATATTAATCTGTAAAACAAGGACAAACTCATGTGTTATGTTGTTTGAGCGCAGTCTCTGTTCCCCATCTGCTGCACAGCCCCTCCCTGAGCGGATGAAGGAAGATGGCTTGAAGTTTATTAATCAGCATTCAAAAATTCCCAGTGAAAGAAAAGCTCGGCATGTAGACTAGCATCATCGTCAATGTGGAGAGTGCCAGTTATTGGCTAGGATTCAAAACTGTACAAGAAAGCGGTCATTTAGGAATCTAGGCATTGCCCTGAATGGACCTGGAGTCCATTTAGTTCTGTATCCTGTGTCGGACAGTGGCCAAAAGTAGGAATCCCTTGACCCATCACTGAAATGGCAGCACTCTGGAAACAGGACGGAGTCAGTGGCACATATGGGTCTTTGACCGAAGGAAGTCTGTAAAAGCCTTTTGATCCCCCATTGTCTGACAGAGCACAAAGCCTCTCACCGTTTTTTTTTGACAGGCCTCATTGTGAAAGACTAGGATACCTTACTGAATTAAATTGACCTACTTCCGAGGGATGAATTGTCAAGTTCCTCCTGGCAAACTTTGAACGTGCAACTCGAGGGAATTAGGGTAATTCAAATCAGATGTGTGTATCAGGCAGCTGTTCTTTCTGGAGTGGGTTGAGGTTGCTTAAAATGGTGTTGAATATCACCAGATATAGAGCTCTCAGGAGGAATTATAGGAGAGTATGAAATTATAGGGCATTGGGAGAGAAGGCACAGGCTATGGGACTCCTCACTGAGCTAGAGCTGATGTACCACGGGCTCTCTGATGCTGGTAAAGACCAACCATCCTGAACTCTATATAAGTGTGTGCTCACTTTGGGGACAGTGCATTGGTCCTGCTTGACTACGGTGCAACATTTGCTGCAGTGCCGAAAGTCAGAACAACTCCTTCCCCCCCTCCCCCTGAAGCTCTTAGTTACAAGGAGCTTTTGTACATATTCAGCTGAGAAGCTGGCAGGGTGCAGCACGGGGCAAGAAGAGCACAGCACTTTACAGCTGTGGGTCCCAGGAGAGCCGTGGAAGTTGTGGAGGTCTTTGTGAGAGTCCTCTACCCTGGAGGTGGTTTTAGGTTTATCTGCCTTGCATCTTCTTCTTGGTTCCTTGACATGCGTGCTTTATCATCTTAGGGGCTCTGTTGTCTCCCTTTGACTTGAGGCTATTTATTTACATCGCCTAAATTTGGCCTCTTGAATCTATAAGGGAAGCAACCCATACATCCACTTTTATTTGAACCATCTCTGCTAGTGCTGCATTTCACCCAGGCTTGCAGTGTTGGTGGCAGCACTGGTATATACCTGTTACTGCTGCCACCAGCATTGTAAGCCTGGGTAAAGCCTTTTAGCCACCCTGGGTGCCTGTACACGACGTTGCCTTTTTCTAGCTAGAGAGACTCTCTAGGGTTAGTTCACTCTCGCAACGTACCACAACAATCCCCGTCACTATTTTGCACATTACGTGTTGAACACTCATCATTGGTTAATGTGCTATTCCCAGTAAAAAAAGCTACAGTGCACCTGGTGGACCAATCGTGTCAGAATAGAGCAAATGGCGATTTTAGCTGTGTGTGGGCATACACGTAGCGAAGCTTCACAATAAAATGAAACCCGGTGGAACAACTGGCCGCGGTAAAAATAGAACATGTCGGAGGTGGTTTAATTTGCCACGATAAATCGAAAACTACCACAATAAAAAAAGTCAGCGTGTATTTTCCCACGTGACTAATCTAGCGAAACAGCGATCTTTGGGGTCGTTTGGTAACGTGTATCTAAACAGTACGTGTTGTGTACAAGCGTCCCGGGTGCTGCTCAGACTGAGGATTACCATGACAAAAAAACCCTACCGGGGAGACTGAACAGGTAGCAGGGAGCTTAGCTGGTAGGATCCAACCCATCGCCTTTGAATTGGGCCCATGGTGGTTTGTTAGTCGTTGTTCATGGGATGATAAGCACAAAACAGTTCTGTAAAAAACAAATGCGCAGTCTCTCATAAAAAAAACCCCCAAACCAACTTGCAACTAAGGTTATATTCTCCAACGAGAGAGTGGGATCCAAATTGGAACTCAGTGAATGAATCTTTAGCAAAGCAGTGGATTAAGAAGCAAGAAGTCTCGTTAATAGGTCTTCATTGCTGCGAGGACAAATGTTTAGTCATATCTCCCTTGGCAAAGTCCTGGTAAGTACCTGATTCAAAAGGATGAAGAGCTTGACTTGGATTTCAGCACGTATTTCCCCAACATCAAGATGGAATATTTTATTCCCCCATCATGAATCCTTGGGCCAATTTTTTAAGTAAGCTAATGTCTAATAAGTGGTAGATATCTTCTATAATGTAAAAGCAGATGCAGGAGTGAACATGCCAATGCTACACAAGTAATAGCTAAGTGAGAGACTTACATGCAGCAATGTGCATATGCCATACAGTTATATGCATCCAGGGATAGACTTATATGACGAACGCACTGTATAGGCTGTCTCCTGGATTTGAACCTGGGGCAACATTAGATCAGTAATAAGATGTTTATTTCCTGACACCTTTGAGCAAGATGAAGACATTTGTACATAGTTCAACAATGTTCACAAACATTTTCAGCTTTCAATAAAGAAGTAGCTGTTAAAAAAAACGAAGAAAACTGTTTGCTGTGTTTAATATCTCTCCAAACTGCACAGTAGGTCCAATAAAAGATTTTGCCAAATGAAGCCTGTATCAAGAAATACAAGTAAGCCCATTAGCTGCTGCTGGTTTCATAGATTTCATAGACATTCGGGCTGGAAGGGACCTCGGAAGATCATCGAGTCCAGCCCCCTGCCCCAGGGGCAGGAAGTCAGCTGGGGCCATAGGAACCCAGCAAGATAAATAGTGGCAGGTGGTGGTGGCTCGCTGTTGTGCTGTAGTGGATCGGTATACCATATATACTCTACTAGTGTATCACACTCACTTGAACACACACAAAGCTTTGCAGGTGCAGTTACATGCAGGCATTGAAAAATCAAATGTTCATGTTGTGTTCGGCTGCCTCTGTGCCTGCTTGCTGTACAGCCCTGTTTGAGTTCCCCTAATTCATCCGTGCTGGCCTGAGGCTATGTAGATGACAAGCAAACAGAAGTCAGCTTCTCCCCATACTCCATCGGGCCGTGGAGCTGGTCTCTCTGTCCTGGAGCAGCATATGAGGCAATTGCCTTTCTGTGCTCCGTGTCAAGTGTTAGGGATGCTATGGGGAAAACAGAAAAATGCTCTTTTTTGGAGAGGGTGTTTGCAGCAGGGTGTTTGTGCATTCAGGCTTCTTGGCACACTAACTGATCCTTCAGCTGGTGCCTGCAGTCGGCTACAGCGGGGTTTTCAGAGGCCCCCAGCTGAGACTGAGCACCCAGTCCATCCTTCCCAGGTCGCCGCTGGGCATGGCAGATCAGACACCAGCTATAGGCGCTGCAACCGCAGGGACACATGCCAAATATCCAGGAGAAGAGGGGATGTGGGAGTTAGCTCTTCTAAGGACGGTGATGATGTAGCACTCTGCAGGGCTGTGGCTTGGAGCCTGTTTGTCCCCCAGAGCTGGAAGCGTCGTCCCCAAACCTAAAGTCCAAGTGCTCAGCTCAAGGCAGTGGCACCGTGTCCCCTGCCGCTGTTTGCTGGGGAACGGGCGCTGGAATTAGTCAGGGGAGACCGTGGCTGCCTCCCAGCAATGGGCGCTACCTCCTCTCCTGTCCCCGTGGCCGGCTGGTGGGAGGTGGGGAGCATGTGGCTCTTGTCACTTGTGTCTTCTCTCAGCTGATCCCCTTGGATCCCCCCATGCTGTACAGTGGCCCTTGCCCTTGGCTCCAGCAAGACCATGCAGCCGTCCTTAGAGGAAGTCCTGCCGCAGAGTTGCTGGAGACTCCCTAGCCTTCGCTCCCGGTTGCTATTGTCTCTAGCCAGTCAGTGGCTTGCTCTTTCTCAGGACTGCTGGGGATCCCTGCCCGGGCTCACAGATAAGCCATTGCTCCTTCCTGCCTTGTGAAGCCACCGGCTGTTTATTTTCTAACCAGCCTGGGGCAGGTTAACCAGCAAGGAATGAGAGCAGGAAGGAGAACAGCCTTGATTTACAGGCCCCTGTTGAGTCGGTTCCCAGGTGCTTAGCGATGAGCTCATTAAATGCAGCTGTTTTTATCTGTCTCTCATGCACGACCTTGAGCGGCTGCATGGGCTCCGCTGCTCAGGGACGATTCAGAGAGCTGGGAGCACTGATCCTTCCTGTGCCCAGGACACTTGTGGCTGCAAATCCAGGCCACTCATTGTACCTGGGCAGGAGGCAAAGAGTGGGCCAAAATTGCATGCTCTTACTGAGGGCGGGCTGGGGTGGGGAGACGGCGGAGACGGGGACTGAGTGACCGCTACTGGACTGAGGTCCAACAGTGCTGGGGGGGATTTTTCAAGGGTGTCAGCACATCTCCAAAGAGTAATGGGCCAGTGCTTAGGGCTGTGCTCCTCCACCTCGCTAGACTCGCGGCACTCCTTGGCAGACTCAATAGACTCGAGGCACCCGCAGAAAATGCCAGCTCTTCGTTCTCGTCCCTTTTGTGACTACAGGAAAATAGTAGAGCAATTGTTGCGTTGTGCAGAGGACTCAGAAAGACCACGACAGATCACAATGTTTTTAATACTGTGGATGCCTGTTGTGAAATCTCTGGTTTTGTCTTGTGAATGATGTTAGTGGCACCGCAGCCCCCTGGTTGAGAAACACTGGCTTTTGGCACCAGTCCTGAGAGAGCTAGGGTCTTTCTCTCTAGACTTCTTTAGGTCCAAGGCATGAAGGCCAGACCCATAAAGGTATCTAAGTGCTTTGCTCCCATGCAAATCCATGTGAGTTTGGTGGCTGGAGACCTTTAAAAATGTGGCCCCGGTTGATTTGGGTGGTTAAGTCCCATTTTCAAAAGTATCCTAGGTAGCAAAAGCCAAGGGGGCTAGCTCAGCTCCTTCTCAAAATGGGGCTGGGGCTCCTGAGTCACTCAGGCTGGGCGATGCTGAGCAAAGCAGAGCTTAAACCCCTTTAAAAGGCTGGGCCTTGGTCTCTCTGGCCCCAGTCCTCAAGGGTATTGAGGCACTGGGATTGGACACCTCCATGGGTTTGAGGGTGTCTTGCAGGAGGACCTAGGGGAGAAGTGCATGCAGGGCTGGAGCTGTTGGTCGATGTAACTGGAGTGAGAGCGTCTGTGGTTGACACTTGACTGTCTGCTGAACATGTCTCCTCCTCAAAGCACTTCACCTCTTTGTCCTCCCCCTTGTGAGGAGAGGGCTGTTCTCGCAGGTGGAAGAAGCAGGAGCATTTAAAGGACTCTCCTGGTTGCAGAGCACTGTTAGATGGAGGAAGCTTGTGCCCCCAGCCTGGGCTCAGATGGTGCTGCCATGCACCGTCCATTGGTAGCTGGTCTCCATCCCCTCCACTGCCCTCAGGGTGCCTCTACAAATTGCCATGTCTCTCTCTCTCTCTCTCTCTTGCTGCCTCCATGGGAGTTGCCATAACTCTTTTTCTCTCAAGCACCATCCCACATGCTCTTGGTGCTGCTTACTCTCAACCATCCTGAAATCAGCCACCTCCCCATCAGGGACCATGCCCCTCATCCAAAGCCAACAGGATGCAGAAGCACCATCATCCCTCCTTCTAGCAACAGAAAGAGAAAAGGCAGGTTCCCTGCCATCCCGTGGCTGCCAACACCGAAGACCTGCTGCTCCAAACCACCACGATGCTGAATAGGAGTACCCATACTATTACTTCTAATTAATTAATTAATTAATTAGAAGAGCCCCTGTTGCAATTGGAAGCATGATTCATTGTGTTGTCTCACTGCGGTCCAGTTGGGAAGGATTAATTAGCTTTCCTCTATGCTCTTTGATCAATCGTTTATCCAGAGAGAGGAGACACAATGAAGAATTTTTTCTACCCTCCCCTCCCACCAAAATATAAAAAATGAGGGCTCTTGTCAAGAGGTCGCTTGGAAATCAAGTTACAACCAGTGCGATTTGTTTAAAAAAGCCTCAGCTTCCATTCATCACCGTCTTCCACCATTAATAATACAAAGGATAATGGTGGTGATGAATATTGCCCAGCGAAGGCAGGAGCCCAGCCTGGTGGGAGAATGAGTTATTATCTCCCCACACCCCACTTCCAGGTGTAACCTTCCCTCTGTAACTTAGAGAGGCCTGTGGTGATTTATTGATACAGCAAACTGATTTTTATAATTAAAATTGATTTTCAGCTTAAGCTTTGTAAATAGACCGATCCATAACATTGCAGGTCATGTTCCCAAGTGATGGGAGAGGGGAAATCAGAGAGCGGGGTACTGAGAGGCAGAGAGAGAGAATAAGGCAACGCGTGGAGGAGAAAGGTTGGTGGTGAGGGAAGGCTGCAGGAGGCAGATGAGATGAGACCTGCAGGGGCTTTGGTGGGGATAGGAAGCGGGGATGGTGGGTAGAGGGAAGTGGACAAGGAAAAAGAGTGGGGATGCAAGGCGACCAGCTGTGTTTGTGTGAACTGCCTTTGGGCGGCTCAAAATGGCTCTCCTGGAATCATAGAAAATGAGGGTGGAAGGGACCTCAGGAGGTCACCTCTAGTCCAACCCCCTGCTCAAAGCAGGACCACCCTTAACTACATCATCCCGGCCAAGGCTTTGTCTAGCCCATCTTAAAAACGTCTCCTGGAGGTTGTGTGGGTTGCATTTAGCTCCATCCAATTCAACTGGCCCTTCAAGAGCAGGAGCTGCATCACCAGCCATTTCCTGAGAGCCTTTCTGGTTCTTGCAGTGGGGCTGAGCCCTGCCTTTGATGGGAGAGTACAGCATCCATGGGCCCATGCAGAGGGAGCCCGGCTGGGATGGTGGCTTGAGGGACATGAACACTAGCCCATTTGGAATTGGGCAAAAGCCACCAGCTGTCCCCCTGGACTGTCTGCAGGTGGCCGTGTCTTGCTCGACCCTTGGCCCTAGGTTTGGTGGTGCTGAACTTACTGGAGTCACCTCGTTGCAATGCAATATGTACTGGAGTCACCGCATTGCAATGCAGTACTTACTGGAGTCACCTCGTTGCAATGCAATATGTACTGGAGTCACCTCATGCAATGCAATACTTACTGGAGTCACCTCATTGCAATGCAGTACTTACTGGAGTCACCTCGTTGCAATGCAGTACTTACTGGAGTCACCTCATTGCAATACAATATGTACTGGACTCACCTCATTGCAATGCAATATGTACTGGAGTCACCTCGTTGCAATGCAAGATGTACTGGAGTCACCTCGTTGCAATACAATATGTACTGGACTCACCTCATTGCAATGCAATATGTACTGGAGTCACCTCGTTGCAATGCAAGATGTACTGGAGTCACCTCGTTGCAATGCAAGATGTACTGGAGTCACCTCGTTGCAATGCAAGATGTACTGGAGTCACCTCGTTGCAATGCAAGATGTACTGGAGTCACCTCGTTGCAATGCAAGATGTACTGGAGTCACCTCGTTGCACTACAATATGTACTGGACTCACCTCATTGCAATGCAATATGTACTGGAGTCACCTCATTGCAATGCAATACTTACTGGTGTCACCTCGTTGCAATGCAATATGTACTGGAGTCACCTCATTGCAATGCAATACTTACTGGTGTCACCTCGTTGCAATGCAGTACTTACTGGAGTCACCTCATTGCAATGCAATACTCCACCGGTGTCTTCCCATTCAGACACCAGTGGAGGAGCCCAGTGCATCAGGGGACCTGCCCTTGTCACTGACTTTCTATGTGACACTGGGCAAATCCCTTCACATTTCTGTTCCCCTTTGTGGAGGTAACAGCCCTCACCTTTCTTTCTAGCCAGCTGCGAGACCAACACCCAACAAGTGCCAGGTAATCTGACAGCCTCCAAATGGCTCGGCTTTGGCAGGGTGAAGGGCCCTGATTTCCCAGGCAGGGATACTGCCTCCCAGCAATGACTGTAAATCCCCAGGGACAGCGGTGCTGAGCATTGCTCCTGACGGGGATTCACAGGTCGGGAGCGGATGGCAGTTCATGCTAGCCTGAAGACATCTCAAAGCCTCAACCCCCTCCAGGCACAGCACTGCAATCATTTCCCTAACAAACCCCTTGGAGCTCAAGCACGTACCTGCCAGCGCATCGTGCGCGTTGCCTGATTTCTGCTGTTGAGCCACTTTTCGAAGGCAACCCGCTTTTATACCATGACTCCTTCCATTAGCCGGTAATCTCGCTGTACAACCTCCCCGATTGCTTTTGGGAAATCGAAGTGCATAACATCTATTACATTTCCCTTGCCTACCTTGGCAGTAATACTGTACCTTCAAAGAACTCCAACAAGTTAGTTAAGCAAGGAGACGCCTGCTTGTAAATCCACGCTGGCTGTCTCCTCTAATCCAATTATGCTTTACAAGGTGCTCCCTCACTAAATCCTGCAAAATTGTTTCTGATATTTTTCCTCACAATTTATGTTAAGCTACTCGGTGTATAATTGCTTGCCTAATCGCGTGCTCCTACTTTTGAATAATGGTGTCAGGCTTGACATTTCTTCAGTGTTCCTGTGTCATCGGAGAGCTGCTAAAATATTATTACTTAAGACTTCACTCAAGTCTGCCCTGCCTGCTTCTGCAACTTCTGGAGTTGGGTTAAGGCCACCTGCTCATTGCTTTGCATGGAGAGGGGCTCATTCGTTGTACTGCTACTTGCCAAGTCTTTAAACATTTCCCTAATAGGCCAAGGAACGAGACCCTTTTACCAGGGAGGCAGCCTTCAAAGAGAGGTTGGCTTGTGTCCAGAGTAGGTACAGCGTTGCTCGCTTGGGGTGGGCCTTCTTCCAGGAGTGAATGATGGGAATGCTGCTGAATTTTGGGGCTTTTTTAAGTCAGAAAATGCAGTGATGTAATGTAGGGAGATTCAAACTACAGCCAGCAGGCAGCTAAGTGGGAAGGCAATGGGTAGCAGGAGCCTGCCAGGGACAGAAACGCAATAGGTGGAGCATATGTGTGTTTCTGCTCTACTCTGATCTCATATATGATGACTATTGGCACGATTGTTACCCCGTCTTTGAATGTTGGTGTCAGCTCTGACGGCTTTATTCCGGCCGCGGAGGCCATTCAAGGAACCTGTAAAACAACGGAGGCAAGAAATTGAGTTGTGATGTTGCAGCATCGCAAAGCCAAGACACGATGGTGTCTCGGTGATGTCTCACAGCGGGCACCGGGATGATTTCACCTTAAGTGGCGACGATTCAACTCGCCGAGGGACGGCGATTCATACGGGGAAGCAGGGTCTGCCCTCCAGTCTTGAACAGCCCAGGCTTTTCATATGAGGGGCGAGGGAACTCATCTCTCAGCCACCTTTCTTCCCGGAGAAGATTGCATTTTCAATCTGCAGCCTTTGTTCTAAGTTAAAGCAGAAAGCTGACCTGAGCTGACCCTCCCTGCTCCCACCTTCCCTCCCCCAGACCTGAGCTTTTAATCTTTTCCCAAGGACTAAACATCACCTTCCCTTCACCAGGTTTTTGTTTGAGAATACAACAGTCTCTGGTATTTGGAGCCAGTTTTTTTTTTTTTTTTTTTGCCATGGGCTCCACATAATGTAAAATGGATGAATTATAACCCCTGGAAAATGAGGTTTATAATGAAAACCAACTGACCTTTAGCTACAACACAGAGAAGGCAGCTCCATTCTCTTAAGTGAAGAGGACACAAATGTGGGTACTGCAGAGACAGCCCTCCCTTGGTCCCCACGCACACATTTCCTTTCTTATAAATCTTGCAAGCAGTCGCTCTCCCTCCTGTGTGATCCTAGAGGCACTCCAGCTCGTGTGATGGGTATCCAGCTGACCCCAGCAAACATGATTTTGCAGCCTTCCCGGGCACCCAGGTTTGTGCAGCAAAATGATTTGATTTGATTTTCCCTGTGGATTCTCCTTTCTTTCTTCCCCATTTCCTTTTCTCCATTCTCTGTTAGATCATTTCTCAGGCATTCATGCTTTCGGCGTGCTCATCGATGTTTATTTCGGTACAGGAAGGCAGGGGGCTAGTTTAATTAAGGTGACCGGACTGAGATGTGAAATCTTGTCTTGTTGGGTACCTCGCTTAAATGCAACCCCACTTCGTGCCCTTACGATGGTCATATTCAGGTTGTCGGTGGTCTCAGTCCAGTCCCCAGCAGAAATCGGTCTATAGAAATCATTGCAATGAGCACGCCTTGGCCATCTCAGGAACTCATTTTGATAAAGGGATCATTGCTTGGTCTGTGGAGACTAATCTCATCTCTTACCATTGATCCCTACAAGTCAGGGAGAGGCATATGGGGATGGAGAGTGGGGTTTGTGTTTCCTGCTCTTCAGCCAATTGATATAATATGGAGGGACCACATAGATAACCACCCCTACTAGCTCTGGACCGCCAGCTAGATGTAGCTAAGCATACCAGGGCTATGCTGTTGATCTCCTAGATTCAGAGTAAGAGTCAGAAAGTGTTTCATTTCCTCTGTGATTGCATCTGTAAAGGCAGAAAGGCTTCAGCAGTTTTGGGAGTGGCAAGTTTGTGGACCCTCCACAATCACAGCGAACGCTTAGTCCGTGGATATAACCGGCCCCGCTAGGCTGCACGGCAGGTTAGGAGCAATTTATAATGACCATCTCATCCTCATCATTGATATCCTTAGATAGTCAGCCCTTTTCCGTCATCTCGACGAAGATGGGTCCAGTCCTCTACTGAGCTACCACACGTGCCCATATTCCCTAAGCATTGAGACATATTAAATGACTTTATTCCCTAAAGGAGCAGGGTGCTCACAGCTCCTGTCAGTTGTGTGCCCCCTTTGCTACTCCACTCTGTTCCTGGATTAGACTCTCATCTTCATTTTACAAGCTAGAGGCTCGGGACGTTAATCCAGTTACACGCTGAACTAGACAAGGACTATACAGGCCTCCAGCAAGTAAAAGAAAAGGCCACGCTGGACTGTTGAAAGCAGAGTTACCCTTGCTACAGATTTCCTTCCTGAAGATGCATTCATTGCTTTTTGTGTGGGCTCATCATTAGCTGCCAGCAGTCTCCGCTGGTCAGTCGGAGCGAGCAGAGGCCCTGGGGTTGTAGGAGTTTGCACGATGTGACGTCCTGCCCCTGGGGCGGGGGGCTGGACCTGATGATCTTACGGGGTCCCTTCCAGCCCTAATGTCTATGGCCGGGTGGGTCATACGGGTGGGTCATACGGGATGGCATTTCTCCTACTTGCCACCCACTGCTTGGATAGGACTTTTAGTCTCAGACCCTTCACCCCAGCCAATTTCTTTTGCATCTTTTCTCAAGTCCCAACACTTTTCAACTGCTACCTTGGCTGCTTGGGTCCTAATAGCCAGACGTTTACTCGTTACCCTTCCTGGGATGGTTAATTGGGAAAAGCTATT
>NW_005841853.1:5402956-5431034 GCF_000455745.1 Alligator sinensis | reverse complement strand
CTACAACACTAGCTTAGCCGTTTCCAAATCCAAAGCTCATGAGCAGAGGTAATACCTCCTGCCTTCGGGTGGGAATCTCTTGCCAGCCAGGTCCTCTTAACTAAAGCAAACGTTTCTCAGAGAGAAGTTTTTCTGGATCAACCATCAGCTACCTCCTGTCCTTACGAAACCAGGTGTCTTCTCCCGATACAACTGTTTCACTTGGATGCAATCGCCCGGTCATCGCCACCTCCCGCAGCAAATCCATCTCATCTCACAGTATCCCTGGAGCACCGTCTTCTTGAAATGCACCTCTCCGTGTACGAGCAATAGGGTTTGGTCCTTCAATATGACATATAATCAGCTCCTGATGCCATTCAAAGCTTCCACCAACCTCAGGGAAAAAGGCAACCAGACAGACTCTAGGGGAGTTTCTTTGTCCACCTCAAGCAACTCATTTTGTCGGCTTCTTAGATATACCCCGAAGTCCTGAGGGATGTTTTGACCTGAATGAGATGCTCATGAATTAGGCACCATGCTCCCCCTCCATCCCATCAGTTAAGAGGGTTATAAATATCTCATTACATAGGCTCCTCACAAGCCCTCTCATCTATGACCCGGGCCTCAGACCACAGGATCCTGGGCCAGGAGATGCAGGCATCAGGGCTCCACCGTTCAGGGATGGACCTACTGGTGAATCCAAAACACCATTGAGCCCAAGACATTTCAAATGAAGCATTTCAGGCTCAACACACTGGCATTTTCCAAGCAAATCTAACACAGATGCTGACAACTCAGAACAGGACGGCTGCAAATGCATTGGGTGGCAGCTTTGCAGGAACGAGGAGCAGAGGCCTCCGTGGCCTTTGCTGTAGCACCTTGTTTCTTAAAGGAACTTGAGGGCAAAGGCAGGGATATAAAAAGGGAGAGACCTTGGAAACTCAGTGTGTGTTTTTAATTTCAGAAAGGGATGGGTTGTTTGTGCGGGTAGTGGGTCGCCAGGCTCTTTACCCCAGGCCCCTTGTGCTGTTGGGCTGAAGCCAGTCTAACTATTTTGAGACAAAGGGCCAGTTTCTGTTCCGCTTGTTGGGCATTTAAGTGGATTTAGATGCCTATCTATGCCTGGAAAGCCACTGATGCATCTCCCTCTATGGCATGCCTTCATCTTGCCCTTAGCACTGAGTCACACAGAACAGTGAGGAGGACTCACCTTTTGCATTAGCAGTTTGTCAGGGACTCGAGCAGGGTGGAATAGGATTGCATTTAGGTGTGCAAATCGATTTATAAAAATCTGGCCTAAAGGGGAACCCTACACTTATCCCACATTTGGCCATTCTTACCCCACATCTGGTGAAGTAGGTGGTCACCTACGACAGCTCATGCCTCTCTGAACCAGTTAGTCTTTAAGGTACCACCCTACCCTACCTTCTTTCTGATTGCAGACTAACACGGACAACC
Source organism: Alligator sinensis (assembly GCF_000455745.1). Taxonomy (NCBI): domain Eukaryota; kingdom Metazoa; phylum Chordata; order Crocodylia; family Alligatoridae; genus Alligator; species Alligator sinensis. The sequence continues at coordinate 5,429,597 of NW_005841853.1, read as the reverse complement.
ACCTCCATCCATTGCATGGTTCTGGGTTGCTCCTCTGAGGCATCTAGTACGGGTGATGGTCAGAGAGAGGATATGGAAGTAGAGAGTCGGTGTATCTGATCCAGTCTCGCAGTCCTCGTGGCACACACATAAAGCTGCAACCCACTTGGGGTTGAAAGCCCAGCGACAGAGTCAGACCGAAAGATGTGTCCTTCAGTTTTAAACCCTGTGTACAACTCAGGACTTAGATAAAATAAATTTAGAGGGGAAAAAAGATCCAGCCCATTTTTCAATCTGTGTCTTTCTAAGAACCCCGCAGAAGTCTCCTTCCTGTCTGCGTCCTGGCTGTGTCTCTGCTACCACCGGTTCTGGTTTTTTCCAGTATTGTTTGCTATAATGGTTTCATATATGAGTCAAAGACTAAACCTCAGATAAATAATTCAGAATCAGTGCTCCAATAAGACCTTCTGTAGAGACTGGCATTTCTTTAAAAAGCTTACCAGGTCCCTGTGTAGGTGCCAGGTATTTAAGAGCTACAGATTGATGAGTAGGGTCCAGTCAGCTTTTTAAAACGAGTAGCTGCTGTTTGCCCCGTACCCTCAAAAGGTCTGTTCCCACTTTGCTCATTGAAAGAAGCATGATCCTCCTATTAGCTTCCACTTTCTATAATGTATGAAATGACTAGTTGACTTCCAAACTAAGTTCTTGCTACCAAGGTGAAGGCACCGTATTAACTTAGAGTCAAACTGAGATCAAATCAAACAAGGTGGCCTCAATACTCAGAGTAGCACCCTCACCTTTTTGGATAAAAAGTAGAAGTGCTATATGCAAAAAAAAACCCCAAAAACCCACTTCCTGTGAAATATTTATTTGGTCAAACCCCCCAAATTCCCATCACAAGACAGTTTTGATGGACATCTGTTGACCTAATGCAGCCCTTAACAGAAAAGCTCTTATTTGCCAGAAATTACAGCTAACAGTCTCAGCATTTCTGCAACTTAAAATACAGAGCACATTTTAATTAGCATCTTCATGAGAACATGTAGGAGGCTTTGAATTGGCTGAAACGTTCGTCTTAGCATCCCTCCTCAGGTGGGTTTTATGGCTGTACACACACGCATGCACACCCCTGTACTTTCAGATCCCATAAATCAATCATACAAAGACAAAACCCAAAAACACAGTAAAAAAGAGCAACGCATCAGGCTTAACGTGGCATGGGGTTCACAGACTCTTCACCTCGCTCTGTCTCCAGTCCGCTCTCAGATGTCTTTTTGTAGCCAAAAACAAACTTTTCGCCCTTGATTCTTGTGGTTTATAAATGTTGACTCTCTGCATCCTTCCCAAATATTTAGGTATATCAGGTGCAAGGTCTTGTGATTCATTCCAGTCTAATGAATGAATTCATTTGAATCAATTTGGAAAAGTCCACTTGAATAATTAATTTTGAGACTTTTCATCATTTCCTGGAACAAGACATCGTCTTCACTTTGGAGGAAGCTGGGATGCCCTTTTCTGGGTGAAACAACTTTAAAAAGACAAGTTGCAGAAGAGTGAATATAAAACCTCAATGAAAATAATCAACAGGATAGAAAGACCCCGGCACAGCAAACCAGTCCTTTAAAAAAAAATCACGTCAGCAAATAAAAAGTGGATTCAGTTTTAAGAAAAATGACATCATATCCACTTCTTCTACATCATATCCTCTCCCTGGCCAGTCTAAAAGCAGACAATCCATTCTGCTTTGCAAGCAAAGCAGGTCCTATTTTGGCGCTGGAGTCTAGGTCCGACATCTAAATCGTGCTGGAACAACGCTAAAGCTCATCAAAAGGAGACTCATCTGAAATACAAAAGTTTCAATGTTATATAAGGCTGGTAGATCTTTCCCATCCTGGAAATGACTGTTCAGAAATCTTTGCCAATGGTTATGGATTCAGGGTTTTAAAGCCGGGAGAGACCTTTGTGACGATCTAGTCTGGTCTTCTCCATAACACCAGTCCAAGAATAGGAAAATCGAGGAGCCCAGTGACATGTGGGGAAGCTCCAACATACATTTTATAAAGCTGTGCAGTCTGATGTAAAGGCTCCTAGTGACGAGAGTTGCTTTCTAGATGCTCATCTTTAGTACTTCTCTGGCCTGAAACACCTCACAGTATAGGGAAGTGTGGTCATACCCATTCTACAGATAGGGAACTGAGGCACAAGGGGTAAGGGCTTGGCTCAGGTTCGCACAGAAATCTGCAGCAGACCAGGGAATTAATCAGTCAGCGTGTGCGTCATCGCCAAGCCCCGCAATAGCATCCTCAGTGGCCACGTGCAGTTCCTGTGGTCCGCCACTGAACTTAATTGGTCGTTGACAGCATGCGACATGGCGAGTATTTTGCCACAGCTACAAGTCTGGATTGTGGCAAAGACCCCAACGCTGGAGGGTGGCTGCGCACAAACCTTGCCCTGCCTGGCACCTATGCAGCAAGGCCTGCTGCTGGCGTGGCAGGTTGACTGTAGCATTGGTGATAATAAGTGATTAGGATCAGTGATAATCGATGATAACATTGTTTGGTGGTAATAGCGACCTCCATTCCTCGCACCCGGGGGTCTCTGCCGTGCGGTCGTGGCGCAGCAGTTTGGACCCCAGTGGGTGTCGTGATGGTAGCATTTGAACCCACATCTTCTAAGTCTTAGCTATTGGACTGTCCTTCCTTTCTGGACAGCTCCCTTTTCTGCAGCGGAACAAAGGGCGAACACGTTGCCAAATCCCAGATGAGAAAAAGGATTGAATTCGCAATGGGGACTGTGCCAAGTGGAAGAAATAGAAAAAAAGGCCGCCAGAAAGCTGAGGAGGGATACAGATGTCCCTTGTTTTCCTCCCAAGTCCAGGATGATTTCCTTGCAAAATCTAAACATACTTTTGGGCAAGAAACAAACTTACGTTGGAAAAGGGAAGATGTGCACAAGCTCTGTTTTGTATTTCACTCCAGAGCAAGCCAAAACCGGAGCTTCACCGCTACCACAGCTCCAGTGGGAACCCTACCAACAACCCCGACCCACTCCACTGAAGTCAGAAGAAAGACTTCAAGGAGAGTTGAAGGGGACCTCTAGCTGCCCTGCTCTTTTCAACGTGTTCCTGTCCTCTGTGCTCTGTAAACATCGAGGACACCCGTCTCCATCAGCAAGCGGGGACGTTGCTTTTGGTTTGGTAGTAGAAGAGACAGGGACAGGGGCTGCTGTTTTCCGAAGAGAGTCAAGTATGTTTGCAGAAAGACAGGGGTGAAACTCCTCCTGGAGGTTATTCATTGCTGCTGTCTCCTGGGCTGGGGGCGGAGGGGTGCATGTGCAGGAGAGAGAGGGCGCAGGCCTGCAAGAGGCTGGGAAAAGATGTGGTTATAATTTTACAGTTCACTGGTGTGAAATGGAATCCAGTAAATAAAATGCTGCCCGCAGACACTTTCTGCACTGTGTAAATCTGCTAGCGCTTGCACATTGTCAGCAGCGTGACTGTGTGTGCGCAAGTGGAGGCATGCGTGTGGTTGGGAGCATGCGTGAGGCCTCTGTGTGCCCGTTCTGGTGGCCTGTGCCTCCTTTACCCGCCCACTGCCCTTGCACAGCAGCCCTCTATGAGAGGGAGCATTGAGTCGAGGTGCAGGTCTTGGCACGGGGACTTGGAGGAGCATGGTTTTCCCCGTGGCTCAGCCTTACAGCTGAGCTACCTAGGATAGCATATCAACTGAATTAAGTGCGGCCACACACCGGGGGGATGCCCCGGCTTAAGTGCCTCTCTTCAATGAAACCAGTGAATGTTTGCATGTCGGCCAGGCCATAACCCGTGTGCGATCTCACTTAGCTTCTCTGTAGTGCAGCTTCACAAGGGTACTTAATTAATAAAGGGTTAATGATACGCATTGACAGGCCAAAAGCACTGGCGTTACAGACCTGATGGGGTACGTGCTCCTTTGAGTCCCTGGAGGAGAGGTGAAGTCAGGTCCCCCAGCCTTTCTCTGGAGCGCTGAGCCCTTTGAGGGGGCTCCTTTCTGGGAATCAGCTGGCAGGTGGGGTCAGCGGGATCCCATGGTGGGGTTAGGAAAGGGAGGGGTTGGTTTGCATGAGCTGGTTGGGTAAGAGGAGCTCAGGTGCTCGGCATGAATGAGAAGTGAGACCCTGGCATCCCTACTGCTGTGGACGTAAAGCCAAACAGTGGGTGCCTTTGTACTTCGGCATGAGGACCAGGATGAGAGACAGGCCTGCTGAGCTCAGGCTGCTGGAGAGGCAGATCAGCACAAGCCTATTGGAGAGTCTCGGGACCAGCCTGGTCAGTGCTTTGCTTTCTTTCTACCTGCATCCTGGGGACAAATAGACCCTGTCTTTCAGCTAAGCCTTGGGACACAAAGGGTTGTGTTAACAAGGCCCGGTGTTCACTGGGGAAGCATGCAAAATGCTGCTGGTGAATTCTTGAGGCCAAATCAGATCGTATTGCAGGCTTTTGTGAGGGGGATCTGTTAAAAAGCCCGGTGTAATAAGAGGCTGGGGGTTGGCATTGCTTTGATCTCCCATGTGCAGTGCTCCTTTAAGCTGTCTCAGTGCATTGTTCTCATTGTCTTTCAAAAAAGCCGTCTTGGAAACCACCTGGATCAGATCAGCAAATACTCAGCAGGGTCCCTTTGTAGTTTGGTCTGCCTGTCTCTGGGGAACTTTGCCTCAGGTACAGACTAGCTGATGGTGTTTATCCAACAGCCATCAGGCCCCGTCAGCTCCCACGGCCATTTGGTCATTGTCCTGAGTTGAGATCCACTGCACAGTCTGCCAGAAGGCCACATGAGGGGTAATAAACTCCTTGGGCCTGGTTTGAATCCACTTCTAACAGGGCAGGGCTCAGCCTCCTGACTGGCCCATAAGCCACCCATTTTCCCTGCAGTTGTGCAACAGTTGGCTGGAACGGGTAGCTGGAGCGGGCATCTCAACCTCTTGCTTTGGCTGGTGGTCAGAGACCACCTCTGTGCATGGAGAAGAAGTTGAGCAAGGTGGTAGGAGTGCAGAGGAAGGAAAAGCTCCTGGGAGAGATCAGTGTTATTGAACTGGGGGGGTGGGAAGTGCATTTGAGTGAGATTCTGCCCTATGTTCTCTGGGATTTCACACTCACGGCTGAGTGAACTCACAGTCACTTCCAGAAGGAAGGAGGGGAGGGGGACACTTCCCAGTTTTTAGGTGTTAGCAAAACCAGCTGCTTTATTCATTTCCTATCCCTGCAAAGCTCGAAGACTCACAGCGTGCATTTCCACTACAGACACTGCAGTCAGTTCTTCAAAAAGGTTCTGCATGATTTGCAGTGACTTTGAGCAAGCTGGTTTTTCCATGGCTAAGTCCAGACAGGCAGAAGCCCAAGGCTGAATCAATTCAGTCTTTGCAGGTTAGTCTAAGCTGCAGGGATTAAACTGAGAAAAACTGGACAGACATTCACTTTTGATTCAGGAAATGCAGCCACGTACCTGCAGTGGCTCAGGCCCAAAGCCGGGGGGTGCTAGACCATGGCTCTTTGGCATGTAGCCAGCATGGGCTGTATTCACTTCCTCTTCCTGCTGCCCCCGAGGTCTCTGGCAGTTGCAGTCCAGAATCACAGCAGCAGGACTCTGCAGGGTTACTCATCACTTCCTGTTCTTGCTCCCAGGTGCCTCTGGGATTTCTAGCCCACAGTTGCAGGCAGCAGTAAGTTTTCAGCAGGGCAGCTCTGTACTTGGGGGGAAGGGATGTTTAACCTCTTCCCTGACCCCAGCTGGGATTTGTCTGTGTGGGGGCTGTCTCTGCCTCCCTCCCACCCCAACCCTTCTCTGCTGGAGCAGACAGCACAGCCCAGCCCAGGGCTGGAAAGCATGCTGGGATGCTGGGGGACTGTGATTTAACTTGAACCAGGAAGGGGCCTGGGACAGAAGTTTCATAAACCAGTTTGACCCAAATCAGTTAAGTTTGATTCAACCATTCAACCAGGTTTATCTTAAACCAGTTTCAGCCATTTTGGTTCATGCGCACTGAACTTCTCTGTTACAGGTTTAAACCAGGTTCTGATGACTTAAACCAGTTTATGTGTAACTTCTGTCCCTAGCCCATGTGAGCAATGCTTTGTATCACTTTACATGGAGATGAGCAATCCTGAGCTTGGAGCAGAAAGTCAGACCCGGATCTGGCTTGTGGTGTCCATGTCTACATTGGACCCAACCACATCAGTCCTTCTGCATGTCTTGATAGGTCTTGTCAAACAAACCTAGTTTTGTTCTTCGACGCGACTACACATTTGATCGATGAAGGTAACTGCTATAGCATAGCTGTAGGGTATTTGGCTCAGTACAGCAGGACAGGCTGATGAAAAACTAGCAGTGTGCAATATCAATAAAGTGCATGTTAAATGGGTTAAGCATTGGCTCAGTGACACCTCAAAGAATAAGCGTTACTAGTGGCATTCTGCAAGGGTCAGTATTAGGTCGGAGGCTGTTCGATATTGTAATCAATGATCCGGACATAAAGGATTAGGGTTGTAGTGGACAAGCAGTCACAGGAGTTTCCAGTGCAGAGTTGTGGCATGAGCCGCGGAGTAGAGAAGAGAGAGGCAATTATCCCGGTGAGACAGGTAGTGGAGGGCTGCAGCGATTCCTGGCATTTGCATTTTTGCCTGGATGCTGAAAACCAGGAGAGGGTCCCAAAAAGGTCTGTAAGGATGAGCCAAGGGCCAGAGAAAATGCCTGGGAACAAGCAACTGAAGGAGCTCGATCTATTTATGAAAAAAAGATTGAGACTAGGACATTTCCACTTTAAGCATCAGCCTTGACTCTCTAGTAGTGGTGGTTGGGCCGACGATGATGGTAGCTGCCATTTGTGCATCGCCCCTGATGCCCGAGGCCGGTACCCTGGCTGCCCACCCGTGGTTGCACTACTGCACTGTGAAGCAACTCAGGCACAACACGTGTGTACCTGTGCAAGGAGAAAGGGTGTTTCTAATCCAGTAGAGAAAGGCATCGCAAGCACCAATGGCTGGAAACAGAAGATAGAAACTTAATTTAAGACTTAAAAAGAAACCACTTAACCCAGAATTAAGGCACCAACTGTTGAGAGCGAAGGGGACGAGCTGCCGCGGGAAGCAGTTGGCCTTTCTGTCCCTTGATGCCTTCCGATCCAAACTGTATGTCTTTAAGTTACGCTTTAATCAAGCGCGAGTTATAGAGCTCGATACACGGGGATACTGGGCTCGATACGGGGATACAAATGTAATGGCCTGTGCTATACACAAGGTCAGACTGAATGATCTAATGGTCCCTCCTGGCCTTAAACTCTATGAATTTATGAAATTGTAGCATCACACATCCTTGAACTTTTGATTATATAGCAAGATAAATAGTCGAGAGGTTTTTATAGAAAGTGCACCTACAGCCTTTTGCTAGGCTGCGTTCGGGGGCTGTGGGGAATCTCGGCGTTGCAGTCCAGATCTGAATTCCCCATCTCGGGCTCTGCTCTTTTGGAAACCCAGCGAAATGTGGCACTTCAGCAGCTTCCCGCTGAATTTTGCTTGGAGCCTTTTGGGTCGTTCCAGCTTGCAACACAAAGTGAAGCTCCAGGGTGTCTGAACACAGGCCAAAGTAACAGGTGCACAACACTCAACCACCCGCGGCGGCTGCATTTGGGGCAGTGCTCCTGACCGTCCAAGCCTTTGAATGTGTGGCTGAACGTTTGCAAGCTCCACCAGTGCTCATGGCGCTCCCTGGTCACCCTTCATTTAACAAATTGCAACATGTGTTTAAGGGCTCAGGACAATCTCTTCCTCCCGGTTCTCACTGGAGCCCGGATAGCTCTGGACCGATACACTTGTTAACGGTGTCAGCGGGTACTGTATTCATGAAGGCAGCCCCGCTTTCCTGGCTGGTATTTGTTTGCCAAAGCCCAGATGAATTGCGAGCACCGTTTATCGCTCGTCAGCTCTCCGTGTCTTAGATCTCAGGCCTTTGCTTTGCAGATAAACCAGTGTGACCTCACAATACTTGTGTTGATGCTATCGCACTTCTGTCTGTGGCAGCCTGATGAATGCTGCGGAGACGGTGTCAGCAGAGAGCTGATGGCACCGCGTGGAAAATTACTTGGAGACCAGAAGGGAGGGATGAAGGGTGAGAGACTGAATGGTTGGGCTGGGGTGGGGAAGGGGCCGAGTGTGCCTAGCCCTTCTTCCATGGGGAAAAGTGTTTCTTCGGAGACGCTGAGATACGATACAACATCCGCTTTTGAGTGACAGCCCAACTTAGTTAAGAGCTCTGCAGTACTGAGAGTCACAGGGAAAGGAGAAACACAGCATCCTTGCAAGGAAGTGTCGGGGCGCCAAATGCCATCTCTTGAGCTGTGCTGTTGGGGATTCAGTTCGTAATTCCTTTGGGGACAGAAAAATAGGACAAAAGGGCCCTCGAGAGGTCATCTAATCCAACCCCCGGCTCAAGGCAGGAGCATCCCCATTTTACCCATCCCAGTCAAGTCTTTGTTTCACCTGCTTTTAAAAGCTTCCCAGGGTGGAGATTCATTCATAATCTGTTCCAGCATTTACCCATGCTCAGTTAGACGATTCTTTCCGGCATCCAATCTATATTCCCCTTGTTACAGTTTAAGACAGGTATTTCTCATTTGTCTCCCACAGCCACAGAGAATAGCCCGTCATCATCCTCTATATAAGCACCCTTTGGGTATTTGAGGATTTATCAAATCCCTCCCCCCCGCAGCCTTCTCTTCTCCGGATTAAATAATCCCAATTCTTCCATCCTTTCCCTGAAGTTGCATTTCTTAGACTTTTAATTATTGTTGTTCGTCACTGGACTTCTAATGTGTCCATGTCTTTCTTAGCCCAAAACAGACACACTACTCTTGGTGAGGCCTCACCAGAATAGAGTGGAAAAATCACTTCCCTTGATTTACAAGTGCTAGCCCTATTAATACAACCTTGTGTGCCTTGGCCTTTTTGATAGGAAGAGCATAACGTATGGTCCACTATAATCCTAGAGCCTTCTCTGCAGTACTGTTCCCAGGCAGTCATTCCCCAGTCTGTATTTGTGCACATGCCTAACAGGGGCATCCTGAGTTGGCCAACAGTTGCAGGACCAAAAGGCCTTAAAGTGTCTGTCACTTGTCACCTGAGCTTTTTTACACTGCCCCAAATGGTAGCAACCTAGGGCTGCCCAGTGAAGGGAAGCCCTCTATCCCCAAACTGGGACAAAGTCTTGCTTTGCTGGACAGGGCCCTGAAATAAAGAGAGACTGCACCTGTCTCTTCCCAAGAGAATTGCTTTATTGGAAAGCGAAATATAAGTGTAACTTCCATTCAGATCCGGCAATAGAAATGCAGAAACATACTCATGCCTGGGAGGGTGGCGTCCTGCTCTGCATCCCAGCACTTCTGAGCTCTTGTTCAATTCTTCCAACAGCTCAGATCCGCCTCTGTCAGGGTTTACAATCACATGTTTAATGACATGCATCTACCTACAGCCTGATTGGGTGTACATTAATAAAGGGGGCTGACCACGAAGACCCCCTCCTCGGCTTAGTGAAGAATTGATGATAAATATGTAGCAACGGGATGGCCTCAGATGTTATTACTTAGGTTTCGACTCCTGAAAATGGCCGCTGTTCCTTATAGTAATGGGTTTCAATCGCTTTGTTGGTGTGACTAGAGTCAAGCACTTAAGTTCGTGCCTTCTTGTTTAAATCAGCAAAACCAGGGGACCTGGCCTTGCAAGCCTACAAGGTGACCCAAAGTTTGTACCGACGTTTATATAGTGGAGGGGTCTGCAAGGTGGAGCGTGTTCCTTACCCTCGGGGGTACCAGGTCTGCCATGCAAGTCCTTCTTGGAACATTTTGGTCTTCTCTCTCTCTGCCCCTCTCTGGGATGCTGCGTTGGGGAAGATGGGGCCCGTGGGATGATGAGGATGAAGGGAGGTCGCATGGGACATCCAGCAGAAGTTATGAAGGGGGTACTGTAATGTAGGGAGAGGTAGGGAACGTGAAGGTGTGCCCTCGGGAGAAGGCAGGGTGGTTGAGCATGGACTTGAAGTAGATGGGATGTGGTCACTGAGGAGAGGGCACGTCTGGATGCAACGTCTAGAAGAGGGAGAGGATGGAGCAGAGCGACCAGGGGAGAAGGTGAAACAAGGTGGCCTGGAGAGTAGCCATCATCATTAGCAATCGCCATCCAGCTTTCTGTGGGTGATTTAGCTTTTCACGACTTTGACAGTAGCCCTCAAGTGAAGCTGGACTTGAAGAAAAAAACATTTCTGTGACATAAATTCCATTACAAGCCCCAATTAAATCTATATATAGTCTTTATAGAGCCTGGATAACAATCTGTCCCTCACTCAGCAGGCATGCCTCAGTAAGCACACAGGAACTGGCTCTCATTAAGATCGGGCTCCCTCTGCTTTAATTGTGACACAAGGCTCTCCATTTTGAAGGCTTTTGAGCACAAACATTTAGCCAAAGCTCATTTGTTTTACAATTTGCAGCCTCCAATTATTTGCAACACTTGACTGCTGGGACAATGTGGGCATGAAGAATCGGTAAACAAGTCTGGGGATTTGGAGTGAGGCGTAGAGCTCGGAGGAGGCCAAGGGGAACGCAAGTCGGGGGCAGCACGTATCGCAAGTTGGCCAAAGTTAGGTGCTTGCAAGACGAATAAGCAGGCTTGTATTTACTGGACTTGGGTAAAACCTCTCTGAGCGCTCCCTGCCAAGAGCTGTGCGGCAGCTCAGGAGCCTCCAAAGGGAATGCACCACCTCCATTGGGGTTCACACAATGTTTTGGGTCCTACTTGGGAGAGGAAGATGACGTCAAAGAAGATTTGATGTTATGATGTCAAAGAAGATGAAGTTATGACGTCAGTTATGACGTCAAAGAAGATTTGATGTTATGATGTCAAAGAAGATGAAGTTATGACGTCAGTTATGACAGCAAAGAAGATTTGATATTATGATGTCAAAGAAGATGAAGTTATGACGTCAGTTATGACAGCAAAGAAGATTTGATGTTATGATGTCAAAGAAGATGAAGTTATGATGTCAGTTATGATGTCAAAGAAGATTTCTGACGGAGGCTGATGGATAGAGGCAGACCTTGCCCTGCCTTGGACTTTCCAGATGCAGGGCAACAGACTGGCATATGTCTGACTTGTTTAACAGGCTTTGATCCTGCTAGGGGAGGACCGAGTGGATCTTGCTGGGTCGCAGAGGGAGGTAGTTCATCACCTCGCTGGATACAAGGGTGCTGGAAGGAGCTCTCTGGAGAAGAGAAGATGGAGAGTGTGGGCTGAGCAGTCATGAGTGAGGATCCCTGGATGCAGCCATCACTTGGAGAGAATGAATCTTCATTATCTTAATGGTCGTTCCCTTGTTAATAAAGCCAGAACCTGAGACAAGAATGAGTTGGGACTCTGCATAGCACAGGGACTGTATTTGCAGAGGAGAGAGGGAAAGACACCTACTCAGGCTAAATGTGTGTTGTTTAATGTCACCCATACGATCTCCTGAAGTTGTGGAGCAGTGTGCTAAGTAATGCTGCATGCTCGATCTCCTTGGCATGGCTAGTGCTCAAAGAGATCAGGTTCAGTGCTACGGCTGCAGATGACAGTGGTGTGAGCAGGATGGAAAGACATATAGAGCATTTGGGGTTTCTTCCCAGAGAGATGCAAATCAGAGTAGCCATAGCAAGAGCCTGGAGAGGTCCTCAAGCTTAAAGATCTGGATCCAGCTTGGAGTCAGGACCAAGAGGTTGCACGGCCACCATTTCAGTCCATGCTGGCCTTTCAGCCTGTGATAGAGGTGCTTGCCGAGGGAAGTGAGAGGAGGAACACTCTGGAAATGGGAGGGCAAGGAGATGACACTGAGAACACGTAGGGGACCTGACAGCTCACACCAGTACCCACAGGTGTCTCAGGATACTGGTCACTTCCAAGTGCTCCTATCGCCAGTAGCATGAGCTACTGGGGCAGGTGCTCAGTAAAGGGGCACCAGAATAGAGAGAGGCTCCAGTTGCATGGAGCAGAGCAGGGCCGTTCCCCCACCCCATGGCACACACCACTGCTGGGAGGGGAGGTGTCACCACAAAAGCCAGGTTCGCCCTTCCCTGGCCCTCCAGCCACCACTGAACAAAGGGCTTTGCATCGGTGCTTGGCACATCAACCTGTGGCAACATCTCAACTCCCAGGAGCATCTCCCACTCCAAGCTCCCCTCTGCTTCCCTTCTGGTGCAAACCCTGTTGGGTGCAACCCTGCTGCCCCAGGTGCAAACTCGACCACTTACACTTCTGCCTTTAGCCATCAGTCCTCTTTATCCTTGTCCCATAAGATGTGTGTGTAGGAGCATCACTGATCGCACCCTGGTGAGCCTGCCTGCAGGGGTAGGGAGCAGGGCTGGGGATGCCAGAGGAGGAGAGCGAGGCAGTGATGGCAGAGTGCTCCTTGCAAGCGAACCTAGGACTGGGACAGGTACCCTACCCTGCCACACGCAGCCATATTGACCCCAAGCTTAATTATGTTGTCATTTGTCCTCAGTGGCCACCGCTGCTTCCAATTAACTCTTCTTAATTAAAGCCTGAAGATCTCAACATCCTGAGCGGATGAGGAGGGAGTCACCGGGAAGGAGCAGAGCATGGAGAGGAGACCGTTGCAGGAGGGTAGTGGCTGCAGGGAGGGCCGTGCAGGGAGGCTGCAATGAGCAGTCTAAGTCCGAATGACTGAGACACGAATTTAGGGCCAAGGGCTGGGTTTCTGCAGGTTGGCTGGGGCACAGGACTGCATGGGAATCACTTGTTGATGGTCCAGGCTAGACTAGCATCTGAGATCTCCCGAGGTCCCTTGCTCCGGATCTTACATCCTCACTGGCTTTGCTAAGAGCACCAACCCAGTGGCCCTCTATAGTCTTTTAGGTGGTTTTTGTCTCGCCCTATTTAATAAACCGCATTATCGTGAATGCGCTGTTCAGGGCTTTGAAATGAAATCAGCCTTGCTTTTAATCTTGCTGCAGCTTTTCAGGAGCTGGCTGAGCCTCGAAAGATAGGAGCAGCATTCACAGAACCCACCCAGCTTGACAGTCACTGTTTAGTGTTTTGGAAATGTATCTTTTGACTGTTGGGTAGGAAATTGGCTACTTAAGATGCCTTTTTGTGCATTCAAATTAACTTAGTCCATCAGCCTGAATAAATCCCACTGCTGTATTAACATCCAATTATAACAGCTGAGATTGAGCAATAATTCACATTTGGGCCAGAATGCCGGCAGTTTAGCGGGGTGGAGGGTGGGGAGAGGGCAATGATGTATATTGACAAAAGTAAAAAATGTGAAGCCAGAGAATGATGACTAAATGCCTCAGAGGAGGCTTTGTGAATGCCTGATGCCGCAGGTGGAAGCCAGATTTCTAACAGGATTAGCCGCCGTTGTGTCTCAGATCTGAGACCACAATTATTTTGTTTTAAATGACTTGGTGCAGCTCGCTTATACTCAGGATGGGGCTGGGAGCCAAGCCGACCGACCGAGCCGAGGTCTGGAAGGGAGGCTGGGAGCTGGACAGAGAGGAATGGCAAGTTTGCAGGTAAGGTGCTTGAGTCTGACCCAGCAGCAGTGCCGGACCGCTGATTTGGAGGAATTTAAGTTGAAAGGAGAGTGCTGAGAACTGGGAGACCTCGAAAAATGTCTCTTGGGGCAATAAGGAGTCATGGTCTTCCTGAAACAAAGCCTGCTCTGCAGCAAGGGCTAGCTTCACCTCCTGGTCCTTTCACTGGGGTGATGGACAAATGTGCCCATCCCATGCAGCACTGGCCAGGGGACCCGGCTTCGCTTCCCACCTGAGCTGTGGATGGGCAGGACAGCTCCACCTCGCAGCATCTGTGGCAGGACGGCCTAGAGCCACGGACCCCAAGGGCGTTTATACATGTGCTCGGAGAGTGGGTGGGCGCTTTAATGAACGTGGCCTGGAGCGTCTTGTTGAACAAACTTTAGATAAAGCACCCCCACTGCCATTTTGAAGTGCAGGGACACTGATACACGGGATGTGGGAGTAATTGCCACGCTCCAGCAGACTCGATTAATTGAGTCTGTCCCAACATGCTGTAATCACAGCAGGTCAAAGCTGCCTCTCTGCTCCTGTATAGGCACCCCAAGAGCCTGCCCCAGGACTTCCAGATCCAGTGAGTATGGAGGTAGGGCGGCCCTAGAGCTGCGGTGGACTGCCTAGCAAGGGTGCCCTGGAGCTGGGATCCCAGAAATGCTGGGATTTCAGCAGCCCCAGTAATCGAGGCAGGGTCTCTGGGAGCCCTGCTCTTTGTTTCACTACAAGTTTGGTGGGGCCAAGATATTCCAAGTGAAACACTTGAGTTCACTTATTATTATTATTTTTAATGAAGAAACTCCATTTCACTGAAATATTTTGAGCCAGCTTTACTTAGGGCCTGGCCTTGCCATCCACTTGCTGCACAGCTAAAATGGGAAGAGCATTACCATGCACCAGCTGTGTGCACACTCCTGTTCAGTGGTAAGTGTGAACTAGCTTGCTGCTGTAACCTCCCCCTCTTTCCCCATGGAGCAGCAGCCAAATGGGAAAGCCCTGCCCTATTTTCCTCCCTGGTTAATTGTTTGTGCCTATAGAGACCTGGGTTCAATTCTCAGCTCTGCTATAGGCTTTTGGGTGACCTCGGTCAGGTCACTTAGCCTCTGCCTCAGTTCTCCAGCTGCAAAATGGGGATAACAACACGCCCTTTATCTGTCTCATCTATCTGGCTTGCAACCTCTCTACTTGCACTGTAGGACCGTGATGCTGATCCGGTCTTCCAGCAGATTAATATACGTGGCTCATAATATCTCCCAAGTCCTTAGGCAGAATGTGTCCCAAATGCTCCATCCAGCTGTTATCCTGATAAAAGGTCGGTCCTTGTTAGGTTGGGAAGGGACTCCAAGCTTGACAGTCCTGGCATTGGTGCCAAGTGGGTGGAAGGAATAATCAAAAGCGGGTTTATAGCAGAGGTAGCAGAGTAGTGCCCGGCCCCTCCGCTGTTATTAGCACTGACAAGACACCGCACTCGTGGGGCCAGGGGACTTTTCTTTTTCCCATATTTTGGGGGCAGCATGAAAGGCTGATTGCTCCCGGAGGGCACAGGCATTTCTCCAAACTTCCAACTTGCAAAGCTGAGCCGAGTTAATTGCAGATTAGGTTCTGCGGGGGGAAAAAAAAGGAGCTGTGATGTGTCTCCTTTGCTGGATGTGCTTTTCTGCTAAGCTGACGACCCCTAGGTGGCTTTCCTTTCACTCAGCGCTCCCTTCTTTTCTGTAGTCTCTTCCTTTATTAATTAGAAGGTCTGACACTACAGCTCAAGACATTTACCAGCGTGACACAGTTTTAATTAATCTCACGATAAAGCGACTTGGGGTGAACTCATAAAGGGCCCAATACACCAGCAGTAACCTGCTCCAGTGTGAATGGCTATACTGGAGTGCCACGCGACGTGGAGCGGGGTTAGGCACGAGTTTATGCTGGGTCTTTGTGTGTGGTGGTGGCAATGACACAAAGCACAATGTAGTAGCACGTGCCTATGTGCCCTAGACGCAGGGAATGGGTGCCATGAGGCCCAAGGCTAGATGTCTGCTATAATCACGGTCCTAAGGCCTGCCACATAATATAATGGGTGCTTGAAAGGTGCCCTAATGCCACGGTGCCAGGCAATCATGTACAAACCTGTACCGGACTGTGCATTTCGGTTTAATTTTTCATCACAATGTGCCAGCGAGCCCAACTCTGAGCAAGTATCCCTGTGGCCGGCATAATCAGACTCCTGCTGTGGTTTAATGGGGTGTTGCAGTTGTCCCAAATCTCCCTTTTCATGTGAACCCCATGATATTATCACCCGCACTTCACCGCTCAGACTCATTTTGTAATGGGAAGTGAACTCAGACCCTTGGTAAAGTCTGGGTCTGCTCAGCTCCCCAACTACAGGCGAAAAGCAGGTCAAGACCCCAGCGAGCATTGGGGTGCTTTGCATCTGGAGCTGAACTTTATCTGGGGCTCTAAATCTAACTTGTGGAGGAAGATCAAATGCACAGCAGGTTGCTTTGAGGTTTGCATTCTTAGTCACTGAATAATTTACTCCTTTAACTGGATTACAACACAGAGACGCCAAACCCGGTGGTTTTAACAGAAACGGTAAAGCCACTGACAGCGGGCCAAGCACGTGCAAACTGGATGCCCACCTGGAAGATGCCCCTTAGCCAAACACAAAGTGCTGAGCTGAATGCAGGCCTGGGAGGATAACGTTTCGGGAGACGGGAGGTCTGCCCAGATGCTGTAATGGTTTCTTGCCTGACACGGCATCAGCGGGCCAGTGACAATCCCTACCCTATCCAGGACTGCATAAAACAACCTGTGAACATTTTAACAAGTTTGCCTAACTCTCTCTCTAGCATTTTCCCATTTTCTATGTTTCCTCGGCCCCGTGACCTGTGCACACAAGATTTCTGTGGCTGGTCCTGCAGAGCCAAGCTATGAGAGGTTTTATCAAATCAACTTTCCCAGCCATTTTGACACTTGCCGGTTGTTTAAGAAGTCCCAGTGGCAACAGCTGGATTCGTTGGGTGCTTTGCCAGAGGCAATGCTGAAGGAGATAAATAAAACATACCCCAGCTCTGTCTAAGGCAGCGAAGGGGCCTCCTGGAAGGCCTGTGAAATATGGATTTGCAACCTTTTCCACAGACTCTGTTCTGGGTTTTGGGTCCCCTAAATGGGGAAAAAAGCAGGCTGCGATCGAACACAAAGGGTTTCCGCAAGTGCTTCTGTAGTCTAGGATTTTGTTTGTGATGTTGTGGACGAAATAGCCTATTCTTGTTCCCTTTCAAAGCACCACCAGCATGAATCTCAGTCTGTCGTCTCATGGTTCAAGCCCACTCGAATGCTATATCCTTTTTAAAAAGTGTCCGAGAGTTTCAGGTGTATTCTCTTGTAATCTGTCATGAGGAGCTGTTCTGCAGTTTATTGTTGGCAGCTCTCAGTGGTGTTTCATCAGGATAATACCGTACTATATCATCCGAAGGAATAAACTCGCCCGGCTGACATGCTGGGGCGAAAGCCCTGGCGATTGATTGTGTATTACAGATCCACTCCGTAGCTCTGTTGGTGGGAGAGGCTCTTTCACTGGGTCCGGATTGTAAGTTTGGTTTTAAAAAGGCAAGGGCTTGCATCATCTAAATGGGATAGAAATGCTCTGGGTTCTTCCTGCAGGATGTCAGTCGAGGAGTTACATGAGAGCAGTGCATGGCAGTGCTGCGTGTAGGCTGGGTGGGGTGGATGCTCCATGAAATACAACCCAAGCTCACTCGGTGCACTTGATGCTCGGGTGCACTTGCTGCTAAAAGCATCTTGCCTATGCTGATGATGTTGGTTAAAAAATCCCATTACATGAGGATGAGCCTCTATCTGCTGAGCGAATGAAGCATGGCCGATAGTCTTGGAGGTTGTAGCGAACGCTCAAATAGCCTCACCATGAGAGGGGTCAATGTACTCCTGTCCCTTGCGAGGGTCACCTGGGCGCCACGCTGTGCTAGGACAGGACTGGAAAGTGAAGCTTTCCCCCACAAACTGGAGGGGCAGAGAGGCCTTGAGACAGCTCTTAGATCTAATGGAGCGTGGTCCAGGGTTTGCAGGGAGGGGGGATGCTGCAAACGGTTCCTGAAAGTGCAACCAGGATGTAAGACTGGTGGGTACATCGCTCCCCTTAGAGCTCAGTTTTGCTATTCAGGTTGTCAGCTAACCCTAAGTGGCATGTGGAGGGGGAGCTGACCCGCTGGCATGGGGCTTTACCCAGGTTTTGCAGTGCAAAGAGCCCATGTGCGGTGCTGCCTTGACAGGGCTCGGTGCAGGAAGCAATCGGGTAGGGTGTGCGGGCAACAGGAGCTGCTGGCCTGTCTGTCCCCCACTGTTAGAGCGATCGGGACTGAGAGAGACTGAGCCCTCCCCGCTTCCCCAGGGTCACGGCAGGCTGCAATGTGGGTCAGTAGAGCTGCAAGCAGCATTTTTTTCAGCAGCGCTGCCTCTGCACCTCGCCCGGGGAAGCCTGCTGAGATTCCCCGGCAGGATGCCAGCCTGCCAACGGAGATGGCTGCTGCGAGGAGTGCGAATGGGTTCGTGGCCCCCCGGCGCGGAAGGGGACCACTGAGCCGCCAGAAAGACTGACGCCTTCTCCCCCTTCCTCCCACAGCTGACCCGGGTGCCCGTGGAGTCCTGCGGCCAGTACAAGACCTGCAGCGAGTGCCTGGGCTCAGGGGACCCGCACTGCGGATGGTGCGTGCTCCACAACACGTGAGTACAGCCCAACCCGGCCCCCTCCGCCCCCCACGCACTTTTCTCACCCTCCGCAGAGCTGTAAATGGATGGGGCTGCCTCAGGCCTGTCACTCGGCGGCAGGCAGAGCAGCTCGGCCGCGGCCCCTGGGACCCTCCGTGCACGTTCCCTGCATTGAAGCATTCAGGCTCGGCCGCGGCCCCTGGGACCCTCCGTGCATGTTCCCTGCATTGAAGCGTGCATCTACCCTTGAGTTACGACCAGGGAGGAAAAGGAGCAGGGATGCAGGTCTGCTTGGGAACGCAGCTCCTCTGGAGCCTGGGCCAGCTGCCGAGGGGATGGCTCCATTTGCTTTACAGCAGTCCCCCTTCATTCGGGTTTCTTTAGGGTGCCAAACGCACCCCCTTTGCCAGGAGGGCAGGAAGCTGGACCCGGTGGAGAGCTATCACCCAAGCACACCTGACAGCTGGGGGGACCAGGCATCCCGCTTTGACCCACACAGGTTGATTTCCATGGCAGAGATTCAGAGTTTCGTAGTTATTAGGGGCTGGAAGGGACCTTACAGATCACTGGGTCCAGCCCCCCTGCACGTGGGTGAGGGTGCGATGGGCCATTTGGCTGGGTTGGGCTTCTGGCTCAACAACTGCCTGGCATTGCATTTGTGAGGAGGACCTGCCTCGTTCCTGCTTAGGGTGGTGTTAACCCTGGAACCTAGTGATCACCGTTTTACCATCGACGTGGCTGTTTCAGTGCTGATTGCTTCGAGCTGGAACTGGGGGGCCACTTCCCTCATGCACATCATTTCCCTCCTGCGTGGGTCCCGGTATCACCGCTCAAGGGGGAGTTTGCTCGCGGAGGAGGCAGCCCTGGCTGAGCCACACTTCCTTTGACAATGAGTGCAGAGGACCTCAATGTAGATGGCCCGGACCCTCTGGAGCCTGTTTGTTGCTTGAACATGAGTCTTCCCTTGAGCACCTTAACCCTGGCCACCTCTACCTGAGATAACCCTCTTCCCAAGCCAGGGGTCTGGGTGAGCTCCAGGGTGGGGGAAGGCTTGATTGCTATTAAGCTGTGAGTCCCAGAGTCCTTTCACATGCAAAATCCCCTCTGTAGAGCAGCTGTGGCCTAGAAACACATCAGACCCTTCTGCTATATAGCTCAGCAGAGTGCTTTGCTGCCAGTGATGTCCTCACACATGGTCTGAGCCTTGGGTGCCAGTTAGCAGTACAGGATGCCCATTATTCAGAGGTGGTCTTCTGTTGTAAAGGCCAATGGTTTCACTCCTCGTTCCTCAAGAGGCCACTTAAGCTGTGCCAGTCCCTGATAGAGCCCACCAGTGTCATTTCTTACGGTGGTCATCAGGAGTCACTGGGGAGTAGAGGGGAATGAGCAGGAAGCCCATTGCACAAAGGGTTTGACCTTCATGCAAACCCTTTTCATGGGTGCCACCCTGAGCCCATGTGAACCCCCTGTCCCCTTGCAAAGGTACCAAAGTTTGGCTTGATTTGAGATCGCAAGCATCTGTGTCTCGGATGCTGCCATCTCTCGAGCCCTGGGCTCACTCAATGTGGTCTGGGTAAGCCGAGCCTGAGCTCTGGGTGTGTAATCGCTAACCCGGGGCTGCCAAGCAGATGGCATCCAAGCCCCTGCTAGTCCCCAGTGGCATGGAAAAGGTGAAACCACAGTCATTATGTAACACAGCTTCAGTATGTTCTCCCTCTCCATCTTCTTATGCTGTGCCCTGCACTGTGGTGTCTGGGTGCTCCTCCAGGAAGGAGGAGCAGCATGTCTTGCAGGCCAGGAGGGTTGCAATGGCAGTAAGAGGCCAGCTTGGCTGGTTTCTAGGGACCCGACCTCTTCTATATCAAGCACCCCTGTGGATTATCCTCATTGATTTGTTTATGTAGCAACATTCACCGATCGCATAGCGCTTCACATAACATGGCACTACCGAATGCAGGCCCAGGACAGCTCACGGGGCTGACATGATCTGAGTTCCCAGCTCCAAGCTGGCCTGTCCCAGTCACTAATGAGTGTCGTTACCTTCCCACGGACCTGCTGGCCATTACGTGAACTCACTTAGCAAGGAGTTTCCTGCATCACAACACATGCTCATGCCATGGTCCCTGTGGTGGGTGCCATAGATTGGCTGCAGTTCATTTGCAGCGCTCCAGGCCAATGCGTGTTGTGTGGGGTGAGGACAGGGGAAGCCCAGAAGGCTGCTGGTAACCTCGAACCCTTTATTTGGTAAAGATTTGGTAAAGAGACGATGCTTGGACTGCCAGAGCTCTGCAAAACCTCCATCTTTGGGATCTGGCCCCATGTGAGTGCCGATTACATGCAGCTCATTCTGCAGGCACGAAATATAACAGATCCTCCTTGGTACCCCAGCTTTCAGGGGTCCCTTCAGGGCCATTCGGGGCATGTTAGCGTGACTCAGTTGCCCTCACCTTTGACAACCCTCTATCCCAAGGGCTGAACTCATTGCCTCAAGGTGTAACGCATGAACCTCGACAGCTCTAGGTCAGGGCTGCTTCCTTCTGCAGGGAGCAGGAGCAGGCTGTTATCATGCATGGAGAAGTACCTGACTGCTGGGGGCCAGGCTCCCCGCTCTGACCCACACAGTGCCATGCACTGGTTTGGCGATGAGGAGGAGGATGTGAGAAGCTCCCTACCTTAGCATGGCTTTGCACAAACACCACAAACAGCAATGTGTGGACATCACAAATACCTGATCTAACAGGCAAGAGCCAAGCACTGCAGCCTCTGGACAGAGATGGCAAGGGGCACAACACAGTCCAGCACTGAAAGGCATCTCAGATGTCTTTCAGCTGATCGCTGGAAGTGGAAAGGGTCTAAGAGGAAGGTACAGCAAGGGAGCGATGGATGCAAAAGGGTGCCAGAGCTGAAAGCCACACACCTTTAGGTCTCCAGGGTGAGGGAGCAGCAGGAGGTCCCAGGACACAGACCCAGGTTTGCTATGAACATGGGGCTGAGATCTCATTTCTCTGTCTGGGGGAAGCATTTAAACCCAGGAACTGAAGAAGAAGGCGTGATGACCGCTTGGTCAGTGGGATGATCTGGATTCCAGGTGCATAGACCAGCCCGTGACATTCCCCTGTGATTGAACCAGAGCCGCAGCAGATATTTCATCTTGCACTGCTGCCGCAGCCTCCCAGGGTCAGCGGCAGGAGCAAGCAATCAGTGCACCTGGTGATAAATCCCCCGAGGGAGGGGCAGGGGCGGGGACCACGCCAGATTGCACTGCAGTGTGCGGACAGGGAGCTGAGCAAACTGCTGGCCGGGGAGGAGGCCAACTAGCTTGGAGAGAGGAGGCATCCAGTGTGCAAGCTTTTCCCCAAGTACGCTCCTCCTCCCGACAGCAATGAGATGCCAGGGCTACTGCGTCCTATTCCCCGCACCACCATTAACTCTGTGCGTGCCCTGGGCCGCGTCATATAACCCCTGGCTCCTCATCTGTAAAATAGGGAGATCTGTTATTTATGTGCCGTACAGCAGGGTCAGCGGGTTAATTTGCTGTGGGTTTTGAAGTGCTTGGGGGAGCTCAGAAAGGAAAACTTTCTCCCCCCTCCCCTCCAAGCGCCTCGTCTTTGTCCTGCTTCCCCTGGCTGGGCTCGGTCTGGGCTGCCTCCTGCGTACCCCTGCGTCTGCCCTCTTGCCAGGAGGAGTTACTCCTCCGGGGTGAGAGGAACCATACTGGAAAGTCCTCGACATCGCTCCTCTACGGGGTCAGGAATGATGTTCACATACCTCGGGGCAGCATCATTCACCCTCATTGGCTCTATACCTTGGACCACTGCAGTCAATCTGGCCTCAGCTCGATGTGTTATCACCATCCTCCCACCCAAGGGAAACCTGTCGCAACACCCGCTCATCACCACACACGTCACACACTCACGTCATTCTTCCCTCTCATAATTCAGCCATTATAAAACCAGCTGAACACCCATCCTCTTGGAGGGGCTGAGATCCCCATTTCACAGATAGGAATACTGAGGCACGGGGAAGGGAAATGAGCTGGAAGTCCACGGTCCGATCCTGGAGGACCGGAGCCCACCTCCCAGCCCTGTCCAAGGGTCACCGGAGGCAGAGGCTGGCCAGTCAAGCACACAGCTCCTCTTCCTTGAGCGCCCTGCCATGCACGAGCATCAGCATCCAATGGTCCCACTGCAGGTCTCAGGCACGATATTCCTAAGGGTCCCCTGGGGTCTGGAGGCGGCTTGCGACCCAGCTTTGCTCGGCCGTACCAGGTTCCCTGTGCAGGGGCAGGGAGCCAGGGCCAGGGATTGATTTCCAGGCCTCTCCCATCCTACCCTTACAGGGGGAAATCTGACTCTGTGGTGCAGGAGAGGGAAAGCGACAGATGCAAAAGAGAAAGAAAGAAAGAAGAGGGCATTGATTGGCTTTTCCATGGCCAGGAGAGCGACCAAAGAAGCGCTGGTCACCGGAGCTGCTCCCTGCTGTATCTGCAGCCCTCATCTCTTCCCCCTCCTGGCTGGAGCTCAGCTTCCCTCCTGGGCTGCATTCAGGCCTCTTTAGGCGGTGATGAATCATTTAACTGGTGTAAATTGAAAATGTGGTGCTTGGCTGCTGCTCCGGTCTCCAGGGGAGAGCGAGGGCTGAGGTGGAAGGGGAGAGGCACCGGGCAGAGCAGGGAAGAGCTGGCACATAGAGACCGAGAGTCTGAGCCAGCGAGTAGCAGGCGGGATTTGGCTGGGGACAAGGTCACAGCAATGTCGCTGAGCTGGAGCCTGGTGATGAGGTGGGAGAGGAGGAAGGAAGGCTTTGCTCTGCTTCTCCACTTGCTCCTGGTAGATCTGTCCCCAAACCAATGCCACCAGGGCCCTGGCCAGGGGTGACTTCCAGTCCACTTGCCCCAGGTGGCTGCCTCGCCCCCTCTACACCTTGCCTCCTCTGCCACTGGGCTTCCTCCAGGGCCCAAATGAAGCCACAGAGAGGCTGAAAAAAGAGGGGAGGAGAGGAGTGAGATGGCAAAAGGCCCATTCTTGTCTAATTGTTTCTTCAGGTGAGCAGCAAGCAGGTATTCAGTTTGGGCAAAGACTGTATTACGGAGCGGGGAGCCCTGTCCCCATCCCAGCAGGGTACGGGGGGAGCAGCCATGCAGGCTTGTGTCCCTGTACCTGCCTATCACCTCTGCACACATTGAGAGCCAAACCACCCCAGAACGACATCCAGAAGCAAAGGTAGCCATGAGACGTGTGCGTGCACCCGGTGCACAGGCTCATACAGTTCCCTCCCTGCGTGCATGAGACCACACTCATGCAATCACAGACATGCACAGAAATCACTCCTGTGCACACGCAGGGACACATACATACTCATCAATACACATGGTACTTCACCTCTCTGTCTCGTGCACACACACAACAGTGGGTCAGGAGGGGCTGTGTTTCCCCCAGGGTGGAGCCACGGCAGACCGTGCACTGCTGAATGAGGCTATGCTATCTGCCTCCGCCTCGGTCCTGCCACAGTCCCAGCCACCAGATAGGGCTCCCTGTCACACTCACCAGTCTCAACACTGCCACTTGCAATGCAGAGAGAGCATGAAATCATACTCTCTTTGCCCGTGCATTCATCTCCTGCAAATGCACACATATTTGAGCAGTGGCCTGTGTTGAGTGCCGTCGGGTGTTATCAGTGTGGTCGTTGCTATTGTGCTCGTCGGCTGCATTGTTGCATTGTTCATGTCGATGTGTTGTTAGTACCGAAGTCTCAGAAACTGTGGTGCTGTCAAAAATTGCAGCCAGGAGATCTGCACGCCAATCTTGTCTTCAAGAATGACTGCAGGTTTGGTTCGGTGGGAAAGATTCAGCCAGATTTATTGTCTACAAGCACAGCCCTGACACATTTTGGCCTAACAGGCACTTCAGACCAGGAGTTAAGGCCCTTGTACCTGCGACAAGGTAGTCAGCACAAGACCACGCAGGCTCTTTTAGGCCACTACAGAGTTCCCTTGATTTCCAATTTTCCTGTTATACAACGATTAAAACAAATTACCTATTGCACTCCATCTGTATCTTGAATATCTCAAACTGCCTTGTACTATGGGCTTGTGTCACATCCTGACCTGAGTGTTCCTGTTCCAGCCTTATCAACCTGGTACTGGATTATCCTGCCCCTTGCACCGCCATCTCCCCCTCCCATCTTTGGGTAGGAATGCACATCTGGCACATGTGCCTCGTTCTGCTCATGTGAGGAGGTCATGCATTAGGCAGGTTTTCTGGCCAGGCCCACTCTGGCCAGTGCTTTGTGTGGGCATAGATTGATTCATGGGTGGGTATAGATCGATTCATGTTCCAGCGAGGCTGACGCTGAGCCCCTCCGGGTGCCACTGTCCTTGAGTGGGCACACTAGCCCCATGCAGAAAGAGTGGCATGCCCTGAGCAGCGGGGACATCCCTGGCAGCCCAGAAGAGACAGGGCTTGCTTGCAAGGACTGCTCCTTCACTGCTGGATCCAGGCAGGGCTGTGTGCTGTGTCCAGCACATTACTAGCTCCCTAACTACTTACCGCCTTGTGCCACTGCCACATATGGTCCCTCTTGGAGGCTGAACAGTTCCCGCAGGGTCTGCTGATTACAGCCCCGGAGGGGGCACAGCCTGCAGGCCGTGAATGGGTTAAAGGGGAGACGGCTGCAGATTTACCCTTCCTTTGCCATGGGGCCTGACCTTGCTCTGTCTCAGCTCGTTGGCCCTTGGATGGAGCCAGCCAGGAGATTAATTTCCTGTCCAGCACGAAAGCCGAGACATGTTTCTTGAATTTTTGCCACCCGATAATCTCAGCTGAAATATCCCATCATGGTAGCTTCAACATAGTTCACTGAGATGCCGCCCCGTCTTGTTTTCAGCCATCTGGGGGGAGATTAACTCAGATTTCCTGGCAAAAAGTCAAGTTGTGCTGAAGGGTGTTTTGGTTGGCAAAGCCTCAGTCCCCTGCCTAGGACCCCATGCCGGGCTCAAGGGAGGGCCAGGCTGCAGACGGCCTCTCCCAGGCTCAGCTAGCCAGGCCTGACCAGTGATTAGTTGGGAGGCCACTGTGTATGTGGCATCCGTGGTACGTGGCAGCACCCAAGGACTGCATGACAGGGCTTTGCTGTTCTAGCAAAGGATGCACAGGGGAGTCCTGGGCAAGGCAGGCATCAGGTCCAGTCTTTCACCGGAGACATTTACCCTTGGTGTCCTGGTATCAGCCCCTTCTTCTGCCCTGTGATCGCAAGACGTGTCCCTGGACAGCTGTCCTGATGGGAAGGAAAATGCCACTTACACCACTAGCCTTGCATGGAGGTTTTGGTGCGGGAGGAGGAAGGAGTCTTAGCTTTCTTCCTTCCACAGACTAATGCCCAGACAAAGGGGGTGGAAAAAAAAGGCCATGTCTCCTCTTTGCAGTAACACGATGCCACTCAGCAGTCCCAGGCCTATCGATCGACCCTGACTTTAACTTTCTTGGTCAAAGTCTTGGGAATGGCTAACGAGCAGCTCAGGTAACCCAAGCCCTCTACAGAGGCAGCGATAAGATCAGGCACGAGCTCTTTTAAAGGTCTTTCTCTCACTTGACTTTTCATCTGATGAAAGGATGCTGCTCTCCTTTGGGCTGAGGTTATCTCTCCCTCTCTCCTAACTTCTTTAATTGCTCTGCAATGGAGAAAGGCAATCTCCGGCTCTGCTCAGGATGGAGGTCAGGGAAGGGGCAGGAGCAGGAGGAGGTAATGTTTGTGTGGGGAGGTCAAAGCAGCACTTGATGGGCTGAGAGGGAGGACCAGCACCTCAGGCCCTAGGCTATTCCCATGCCAAATCAGGGCACTGCCCAGAGGCTGTAATAGTGTAGCCCGCGGTGGGTAGCATGGGCAGCCTCTGTGTGTGGCATGTAGCAGACTGGGGAGGGAGCAGGCAGCACAGCAACACACAGGGAGCAGAAAGCAGAGCAGCAGATCAGGCAGGTGAAGGGTCAGAGTGACACTCAGGGAGGGTGCATAGCTTACCTTGCAGCATGCCTGCTGTAAAGATGGGCCTCCTTTAGCACAGTGCTTCTTGCAACCAACTTGAGCCTGATCCTGGGAGGTACTGCAGGAAGTCAGGGCCCCCAGTTCATCCCAGTGGCTGCAAACTGGATGGTGTATCAGACTGGTAATGATTTGCACTTGCTTCACGCTGGGGTGAGCTGTGCGAGGGGCAGAGCCAAGACAACGAAGCAGTGTCTGACATAGGTAGGCCTTCCTGTGGTCTCCTACCCCTTCATCAGCCGAAGGGGACAGCCCCAGTCTGTCTGCACAGAGCCCGGAGAACTTCCCAGAGGAGATGTGA
>NW_005841853.1:5388913-5402946 GCF_000455745.1 Alligator sinensis | reverse complement strand
TGACCCAATGGAGGACTCCTATTCAAACCTAGCTTTTCATCTGGTCCAGATAAGATGAGCCAACCTGCTGAAAGATGTGGCAGTTTAAGGACTTTCAGCATCCTTTTTCTACAATCCAAGCCTTGCGGGCTGGGACTAGGATTGCTGATCATGTAATGAAAAAGCTGGAAGAGCAGCCAGAAAGCACCAGAGTAGGGGTCGCAGCTCTGGGGTGTGCAGCCTGACAGCATCGGAGCTGCCTGCTGTGTCAGACCTGGCCCCGCACAGTGCCTCGTTCAGCTCATGCATGGCCACGGTTGATGCCCGTGCTGAACTTCACCCTGGTCTGTAAGCAGCAAACCAGACCAGGAGCTTGAACAGAGATCTACATAGAGCCAAGTCGTCCTTTGGCAATTGGCATCAGCACAGAGAGACCCTCCCTTTTTCTCAGGTAGGTACTGCAACTGGCCCCGGTGCTTTTTTTTTTTACATGCATGAGGAAAGGGTTGGTAAGGGAGCTCAGGAGACCAGCTCTGGGATGTTAAGCAAGAAGCACCACATGCTCAGCCTATGTCATCCTTAATCCCAGGCTGTCCTATGTGCCCACCTCTTTGCAGCCAGGCATTTCATCTCATCTGGCACAGTTCAGAAGGGTGCAAGCACGCAGCATCTTGGAGGCTGACTAGTGGCCTTCATGAATGGAGGCCAGAGCAAGGCTTGTGAGACAAGGGTCACATCCCCTGACATCCATAAAGTGCCGAGCGCAGTGATGGCCCATCTATTTGTTGCATATGGACATCAACACTGAACTGCTCAGCTCTGTTCCCACTTCCACCCCAGTGGTTTCAGTAGTTGCACCATTGACAGAGCGCTAAGACTGGAGACTTCCCAAGCTGGAGCCCTCTCCAAATTAGAGCTGGCCAACTCAGCATGGAGCCAGCTGGCACTGCCCGACCTCAGCCTCCCAGGATGCCAGCCAGACCCTGCTCAGGAGTGCGGTGTTTGCTTCTTAATAAATGGTGGTGCAGGACAGCACCGTGCCCTTCACAGATTTCTTATTGGAGCGGCTGCGCCTGCCCAAGGCAATGCGGGGATTGTGCTGGGCACCGCAGACCGGAGCACGCTGGCATGTGGTAAATGTATTTTGATAACAGGCTTTTTCCTTGATTAGTTCTTCTTGCTAGAGGGCAGTAGGGAGGAGTGGGAAGCTAATTAGTTTGTGCAGCAGGTTTCTGCACAAGCCTTTTGCCAATGGAGACCTGGTGAGTTGGGTGTCCTACTTCGCATTTGTCTTGATGACAGAGCCCGCGATTTGCAGGCTGTGCTCGGAAAGGGGCCGTCGCTACCAGTCAGAGATGAGGAGCATTGGTAGGACTGTGCGTCTGGCCAGGAGTACGAGGCAGAAAAGCAATATCCTGCTCAGGATGGCTTTGCCTCAGCAGAGCAGTGGGTCATAGAGCAGGTAGATGCCCAGGACTGGGGTAGCGGCAGATGCTATGGTTCAGATTGGAGTCTCAGTCTAACATGCAAGGGCTGCTGCAAAACTGGGGGGATGTGGGTTCAAAGAGCCAGGGACAGGGTGGGGACAAATTAAGGGGGATGGGACTTTGGGGACAAGAGGTTACAGGGCTGTGCGGGTAAGCTCATGCAGGGAAAAGCAAGCTCAGTGCAGTGGGCGGTGTCTAGACTCTGGCTCGAATGCACTCATCGGGGACTATTTCACGAAGCTGAACTGAGCCCTCCCCAGGACATAATCTATTCCCCAAACTCCAAGAGGAACCCAAATACCGAGCGAGGCGGCAAAGCCTGGTCTCTGCTCTGGACAGGATTTGCCCCTGGCCGCACAGCAAGCACGTTCCCACGCGCGTCTGACTCGCTGTGCGTCAGGATAGCTCACGCCCTGTAGGGTTTCTTGCGAGGCTGCACCAGCCTCTGGAGCGAGTGCTATGATGGATGGCTGATTTGGGGAATTCGGGCTCCGTCGCCAGGCCGCATGCAGGGAATTGCTTTCTGTCTCACTGTCAGATGTTTCTCGGCCAAAAATTTGCCAATGAGAGAAAATGGCACACAGAGTGAGTTCTCCCCAGGGCGGGTTGCGTCTGCCTCTGACTGTGTTTTCTGGCTGACATTTCATCCTCCTTGACTCTGTCAAACTTGTGACAGGTCTCGGAAGAGAGAGAAGTAGGAGTTTGTTCTCCCTGAAATAATGGCTAGGACCCTTTCGGGATGCCTGGGTATCACCCCCCCGCCCCGTTCAGTTCTCTGTCACGCACATGGGCACGCCGAGAAACTCCCCTTAGCGTGAGCGCTGTGCTCGCTCCCACACCCAGACATGTCCCTAGCTGTCCTGGTCACACTCACAAGCATTCACACCTTGGCACAAACACACGGATGCTTTCCTTTCCTTGTTTGTGTCACGCTCCGTGAGCCGGGGAGCTGTTGTCAGGCAGCATCTCGGCATCCGGCAACACTGTGCAAAGCAGAGGAGTCCCCATTTTGGGTGCATCGTCCTGGACTGGGGGGGGGTCTGATGAATGGAGGCCTGGGAGAGGTTGAATGGGGCGCCCATCTGCCCCACTGTGGAGCTGCTGTTATCAGGGTCCTCGGGGTGCCATGTTTGCCTGATTTTCTTCCAGCTCCTCCTGCGCTCTCTGATTTCATCAAGCCCCTTCTCCTCTGCCAGGGATCAGCTCTCTGCCCTCTCCCCTTCCCTCCCCCCAGCACACAGAGTCCTTTATTTCCTTCTGGGGTTTGAGAAATGCATGGTTTCCTTCTTCCCAAAACATCCCTTCGCCCATCCCCTCCCTCTCCAGGCCTTTCCCTCGGCTGCTTTCGAATAGCATTGCATGGCCAGAGAGCAGGAAATGTCTCCCAGGGCTAAAGCAGTCACTTTAATTCCCTCAGCCCCCTGCCATGAATTAGGGCAGCCAGACAGAAGTCTGAACCCTAGGCCCTGCAGGGAGATAAGGAAGTCCTCCCCTTCCCCTCTCCTTACTCTGTTTGCAGAAAGGCTTATAATACCGCGCGGTAGGATATATTCACAGCGGGTACCATGCGGCTCCCTTCATGAGTGCAGGGAGCCCCAGTAACAAAATCACACCCTCTTGAACTGAAGTCTCATCGCAAAGGTGAGGCAGTGTCGCTATCAAACCTTTCCAGATGCAGAAGCTGAGGCAAAGGAAACCAAAGTAACTTTGGTTGCCCACTAAAGTCTCCTGATTCCCAGGGCCGGTGTCTGATCAGCTTCTTTTGGTGGTGTTGGTGGGGGGGAGTTGCAGTGAAACCCTGATCCAACAGCGATAGATCTGTCTACCTCTGTAAAAGGTGCATGCACAGAAAATAATCATATTCAGTTAGATTTCCACCTCCCTGTATCAGAGTCATATAAGCCCCTGACAAGCAGAGACCCTGGTCTTTCCAACTCAGAGAGCTGATTAGGAAGCTGTGCAAATGTATCATCCTGGTGGCTGTCATGTTGCAAAGATGGGAGGGAATTTAGAGAAGTGTCCGAAGTGCTGAAGTCTGGGGTAACAGAGGAGAAGTCAAAGGAGCCAGTCTGTCCTAGCCTGGCTCCAAGGGTTCGGAGCAGGGGTGGGCAAAATACAGCCTGGGGGCCAGATCTGGTCCACCAGGCCATTCTATCTGGCCCATGGGGCCCCTAAAAAAATTAGAAAATTAATATTTATTTGCTCCTAGCTGCCTGTCAAAGATGACAGGAGCCAGGGCAGTAGGACCCAGAGGAAGCTAGTGGCAGGACCCAGCAGCAAGGTCTGCCCAGCCCTTGCCCCCCAACCAGAAACCCCTGCCTAGCAGAGGCTTCTGGTTTGGGACCATGAGGCTGTTCCTGCTTCCCTGCACTGGAAAGGGAAATGAGACCCTCAATGGTTTGCCAAAACTCGGTAAGCGGCCCTTTGCCCAAAATAATTGCCTCCCTCTGGTTTGGAGGATGATCCATTGAGGATCGATGAGTGCCCTGTTGTCTGGAGCATGGGGAATGGAGAGGATGTGACATCCAATGGTTAAGATGCCTGCTTAAGACCTGGGGACTTGGGCTCAAGCCTGTGCTCTACCACAGACTTCCAGTGTGAAGTTGGGAAAGCTGCTCCATCTCCCTGTGCCTCAGTTTCCCACTGAGCACTTCAGGATGATTGCAAGGATAAACCCATTGAGGCTACCATGGGAATGAATGTGGATAACTTAGACAGACAGCGGTGGGCTAGCGTGGAGGATACCCTGTCCAGCAGGGCCCTGTTGGCCATAACGGGTCTGGCTATCTTCTGCCTGGCAACCTCAAGTGGGTTTCTGGTGTGAGCTAGAGCATGCAGAGCAGCAGCAACCATGGGGTCTTGATCCTCTGTTTAGCTCAGCGGTTGGATGGTATTTGCCTAAGCTACCCTGATTACCTCTAGCTGGCAGAGAGGTGGTGGCATGATAAGGGTTAAAGCAGGAAGGACGGAGGGGAATACAGCAGCCTCCTGTATGTGGTGCAGATTTACGGCAGCTCTTCCCCACTCGGTGCCTCCTTCCAAAGGCGTCCTGCCACTTTGGCCCCGGGCGGGAGAGGAGATCTACATTTTAATTGAGATACATTCAGAAAAGCATGCAATCTAGCTCACACATGCCTGGGAGTGCCCCTACTCCTTGGGACTAGGATGCTTGATGCAGCTTAACACCAGCTGGCAGGGTTTTAAGGAGCCGTCCTCTACCCCCATTTCTGGATTTTGAGGTCAGAGGCTTCTCTGCTCTGCTCAGATCTCCCATGGAGTCCACATGCTGCTGTCAGGTGGGGAGGAAGGCCTCATTTGGGAGGTCGCTCGGGGGTCTTCTTCACTCTCCCTGTTGCTTCAAGTCCGTGCGCTCATAGCATGGGGCCCTGGTTTTGCCAGAAACCTGCAGCTGAAGGCAGCTGTGAAGGGAATGGACTCTCCTCCTCCTTTCCCTACCAGTACTTGGCGTGGAGTTTGCAAGAAGCTGAGCCTCTCCGCTCTATCCTCACGCCCTCTCAACCCTAGGGGACGCAGAGCCTTAAATGAGACCCACGCTCTTCACTGAGATCTGCGTGAAGCCTGTTGGCAGGAGTCGGACCCTCTCACCGCTTCCTCTTGAAATGCTCTTTTAGAAAGTCCCTGGCTGGTGAGAGCACCCATCGGCACTGCCCACCCTGGGGCCTTCTGCAAGTCAGGAGCCAGCAGTCACAACCATTTCTCTTCCTCCGTCCTTTTGGACCGCAGGTCTGTGCCAGCTGCCTGACCCTGCCACCTGCACTCTTGCTTATTGTATGAGGAGCAGGGAGCCGGGGCTTTTAATTCAGACAGAGCCCAGGGTATGGCTCTGTAGTGGAGGGCATAGCTCTCTTCCGTGGATCTCTTGAGTGCATTTTAACAACTCTTGCAGCGGTGGGACACTGACAGCCCTCGTGTCCCTGCCTTACCTGTGACAGGTTCAAGTGTTTTTGGTGTCTTGGGGCAATGGGCCTGATAGTTGTCTAACAAGCTTCATTGTGTTTAGGATGGCTTGCATGGGAATCCTGCCTTGAGAAGGGGGCCGAATAGATGAACTCCAGGGGTCCCTGCCGGCCCTACTTTTCTCTGTTTCTAATACATATACATGTACATGTACATATGCATATTATACGCATACACATACCTATGTATGCATCTCTGGATGCAGGGTGCATCTCTGAGAGCACCTCAACACCCTAAGGCAAGGGCGAGCAATTATTTCGGGTGGAGGGCTGTCTACTGAGTTTGGGCAAGCCATTGAGGGCCACATGACAGGCAGTCAGGGGCATATAAATATTAATTTTCTAAATTTTTAGGGGCCCCGCAGGCTGGATAGAATGACCTGGCAGGCCACATCTGGCTGTGGGCTGCATTTTGTCCACCCCACTAAGGTTTTGTCACTGGTTTGTTCTCTGTAAGCATTTGCAATCTCCCCAGCTCTGTGGGTATATGTGTGTGTGTGTATGTGTGTGTGTGTATGTATGTATGTATATGTATATGTGTATGTATATGTATGTATGCAAATGTGTGTATATATATATCTGCAAGCATCTGCAAATGTGTGTATATATATATCTGGAAGTATCTGCAATCTCCCCAGCTCTGTAGGTGTATATAGATGTATATGGACATGTATATGTACATGTATATGTAGGATGTAGCTGTATACACACACACACACACACATATATATACATACATCTACATATACATCTACATATACATGTCCATATACATATATATATAAACCTACAGAGCTGGGGAGATTGCAGATGCTTCCAGAGAACAAACCGGTGACAAAACCCTGGGGTGTCAAGCTGCTCCCAGAGATGCACCCTGGGTTTGTGTAACCTTATTAGTCCCCCACTGTGCTGAATGGGCATGCCCAGGTTATTAATTTGTCCAGAAGTCCTGATTTACCACAGGCCCTTTGATAAAGTAACAGAAAAACACAAGAGTTTATTACAAGGGAGACCAGGGGGTATAAAACAGAAAAAAGTAATCACGTGCTTTGAGAGCAGGGTATGGTCAAGCTAAAGTGACACAGTCCTTAGTCTATGTTCAGACCGCCACTGAGCCCTTGTAATCATCCCTGTGAAATTCTCCCGGGGTCTGCCTCCCCCCCATCACAGCTAGCTGCATCAAATGGGGACCTCCATTACCGCAATGGCCCTGGCCACCAGAACAGGCCACGCAGCCTTTCCGCACCGACCTTCAGGCAAACTACAGCATCGTCTACAGTATTTTTGCCTGTGAAAAAAACCCAGTTGCATCTTCCTTCCCATCATGTGTCCCTGGGAGAGGGGTAAACCTATACCAGAGGTGTCAGATATATGGTCCACTAGGCTATCGGCAGGCTGGGAAAGTGGGGGACCCAGGGTGTTTGACACCTCTGGTCTATAATATAGCCCTGGTGCTCTCAGGGTGGGACATGCTTGAGTGTGACCCACCCAGGGGCACAGGTGAACTTACCGCTGTCATCTAAGGTCCTGGTCTGGATAGCAGAGGTGGGGGTAACTTTAAGCTCAGGAATAGCTCCATAGAGTTCAGCTAATGCTACTCACTTGCTTAAGTCCCCTTAGTGGTTTCAGGTGTGGGCACCTGGTCTGTAAGCTCTGGGGTGGGCGCTGTGTCTACCTGTGTGTCTACCACCATGAGGCCCTGATCCTACTGCGATACAACCAGTGGTTTCCTACATTCATCTCTTCTACTGACCCAGAGAGCTAAAAGCACAACACTGATATCCCCGAGACCCTTCCTGCTTTGATTAATGGCATGTCTACAGGGATGGAGAGAGGAGGAGGAGGGCAGGCCTCCAGAATCGGTTTCTATGTCCCATTGACAGCCCATCATTCAGCCACATCTCTAGCAGCTCAGGAACTGATCGGTTCAGTTATTGAGTGTTGCACTTAATATCCTATTGATCCACGCGCGGAGCAAGTGGGAGAAGACAGCCCCCATGAAATGAAAGCAGAAGGTAGAAGAGAACAGCTTGACTTTGCCCTCTGCCTGGATGTTTAGGGAATTTCATAGAAAGAATTAAAAGAACCCACCGTTTGGAGTGAAGGATGGCAAAATCGATGAATAATAAGAGTAGCTATTAAACATATTGCGCGCTGGAGCTTTATGGTGTTGTGCTGTTGCCCTGACACGATTATGACATTATTAACACGATCTAAGGAGCATTGCAATCAATAGCCCGGTGAAGCCCAAAATTAAGGCCAAGCAGTGTTAGACTCTATCTTTAAATATCTAAAATAGCAACTTGTCTCTTTTGGGGTCCAAACATCCATCAGGAGACAGATCGGAGGTCGCCAGGCTGACTATAACTTTGCCGCAGCTACACCGTCGGGGTGGACCCTGCGGGGATTAGCTCATGTCCCAGGATAGTTTGGACCCAGGCAGCGTAGAAATGCTAATCTTATTTCTCCTGGAGTAAAACTAGAGTGGCTGCATGGAAGGCCATGCATCTCTGCAGAGATCTGGATCTGGCCTTGTTGCTACACACGCTGCTGATTTGATCCTTATTTTTGGCAGCATGTCAAGGGGCCTCCACCAGAACAAATTGCCCAGGTGATCAAACCTGCTGGTGGCTCTAACACCCCAGCTGGTCTGGT
This sequence comes from Alligator sinensis, assembly GCF_000455745.1. Taxonomy (NCBI): domain Eukaryota; kingdom Metazoa; phylum Chordata; order Crocodylia; family Alligatoridae; genus Alligator; species Alligator sinensis. The sequence continues at coordinate 5,394,848 of NW_005841853.1, read as the reverse complement.
CTGCTGCTTACAGACTGGGGTGAACTTTAGCCCAAGCATCGGCTGTGACCATGCACAAGCTGAACCAGCTGCCCACTGTCATCTCGCTGAGCTTTGGGTGAGAGCAGCCTCCCCACGCCAGTCCATGCGTGGCAGCAGACCGCAGGCCCGTTGACAGTTTTGCTTTAAAATCTGCTGTGGTGATCCTCTTTGGCTTTTGGGAACCCCACTTGGCTTTGGCAACACAGTCCTAGACTCCAGCACCCTGCACTTCTGAATTCCCCTTCAGATTTGGTAACTTGGGTCTCAAGCTCCTGCCCGCCTTGCGGCTTGGGGTCCCCCAGCTCTTGTCTCTAGCCCTCCCCCGGTGGCCTAGCCACTTCCCTATTACCCAGGTCTTACAAGGAAGGATGATTTTGCAGGTGAGCACTGCTTGCATTTCTGGATGGTCACTAGAATGGGAACAGAGAAGGGCTACCAGGATGACCAGAACGGAGAGGACACGCAGAGCACTTGGCTTGTCCAGCCAAACTAAACAAGGGCTGAAAAGGCGTTAGGGCTAGGAACAGCCTCACAGGAGGAGCCGTGGCGGCAGAAAGCCAGAACTAGTATTAGGGTGGAGCCTGGTACGTTTATGCACCGAGGTCTGCGGCACGGTGGCTGGACTCGATGAGGCAGGGAGCCCCTCTCCGTATGGTGTCTGATGCTCCCAGCTGCACAGCAGATGCCCCCACGTGACCTTCCTCAAATCACTACTTCTCCATTAAATACCTACTATATGCAATGGGGACAGTGTATGGTGGCTCTGCCACAGATGCCCTGTATGGCCTTGGCTGCATCACCGAGGCACAGATCCTCAAAGACCCCCAAGGCATTAGTGTCTCACTTTCCCACCAGTATAAGGGGACTAACCATGCTCCTTTCTCTATCTTGTCACCTTAGAGTGCAGGCTTTTCAAACCTTGGTATGCATTTATACAGCACCTGACACAATCCTGGCCTGATGGTAGTTGGGGCATTGCAGCTGCTACAGTGATATGTGCAATTAGGATGGGGTTTCACAGGGGGAAGCTGGAGGAGGGTTGGTTTGAGAGGGAGACGGCTGCTTCTCTGCTTCTTACCCTCCTGGGAGGCTGTGCGGCTCTGAAAGGGCACTGGAGCGGGCTGGCAGGTCCCCCTGGCTACGTGGCACCGTGGGTTTGTCTGCCAGCCAGCTGCTCAGTGGTCCTGCTAGGAAATCCTAACTCCCTTTCATCAACCCCAGCCTTTGTAGTGCTGTCCAGCGCCTGGACTGAATTGTGTTTGATTAGCTCACTAACTGCATGAAGGAGAAGCCAAGATCCTTTCACAAGCCTTTCAGCAGCAACAGCAGGGAGTAAAAATACCCATTAAAATGTGTGCTCAACTCAGTTCAAGTCAATGTCATTTTTTTTCTCTCTCTCTCTCTCTTTCCCATCCTCTCTTTTTCTTCCTTTTGATTTCCATTGATGAAGAAGCTTGTAGCATCCATGGCATGGCAGGGAGCGGGTAAGTGGGGGGTGGCTTAATATAAAGCTGTGTTACCCCAAGGACTCCTGGCTTCTGCTTTTTACTCTGCCACTCACTCACTAGATGACTTTGGGCAAGTTATTTCACTTTGCTTTGCCTCAGGTTTTCCATCTGTAATTGGTGACCCGAAAGGCCGTCCCTCCTAGCCAGATCAGCGGGAGGCGTGCTAAGTTTATCAAGTGCCTTTGGAAGCTTGATGGACAATAGCTTAAGGATGGCATTGCCAATGGTGACTTTATCTCCTCATTCAACCTCTCCCAACAGGAGGTGTTTCAGTGCCCCCGTCACAGATTGCTCTGAAATCCAGCCTGCTAGTCACAGGATCTGAACATAGAGAAAAACCGGAGGTAGAGCGAGCACCTGAGATATATTTAACACATGGGACCTGTGGACCTTTTTGCATCTGACCTCTGTCTCCATCCACAGGTGGCCCCCGATGCTGCCTTGCACAAGCTAACTGTGAGAGGAGCAACTAATAGAGAGTTATTTGGGTTCCTCGAGCTACCATTTAATGCCCCCGTGGCATCACAGGGTAGGGAATGGGTGCTTGGATCCAGCTCATGTTTTAATGTCAACTTGAGAGTGAACCTGCTTCCACTGCTTTCTCTGTCCTCTCTTTTCTGATAGCAGTGTTCCCTTTTCTTCTCGCCTGCTTTGCAACTAATCACTAGCGATTTGCAGTGAAAGGAGGGAGAGAAGTCTATAGAGCTCAAGCTGAGATGGAGCCATGACTGTCTGGCTCTGTCTGAGGCAAAGAGAGTAAGGAGAAATGCGGAGGGGGTTGCATATAGCCATGCACATATCCCGATGAAGGGTATTTAAACCTGAAAGCTTGCGAAGAAGACTTTTTCCAACTTTTTGAGTTGGTCTAATAAAAGATGTCCGATTTACCCAAAGAACCTTGTCTGCCTATGCCCTTAGCCCAACACGGCTACAACCAGCATCCTTGCATATAGTCATGCACTGTGGATATTGCTCAGCACCCACTACTCATTCCCTGCCCCAGTTCAGCACGGTACTGAAGGGTGCGCTTGGAGCCTGGGATCTGTTATGCTCACTGGTATTATGATCTTTTCATATTGCAGTCTCAGGGACTGGTGTCACTGTCTGGGCATTGGCAGTCCCTTCTTTTGAGCGTGGGATCATCCAGGACCACATCGGTCAAGGTATTGTCACCATGTGGAAGAGGTCTTCAAAAGAACAGATTTTTTTGAAGCTCTGGATGCTGGTAGATGCTCCAGGGGCTGAAGATCTTTAAGTTGGGCCTTCAGGATCTTCTTAGGGCACTCGAATGGCTGGTACTATCTTAGCCTTTTCTCTCCATGTTCTTCCTCATCCCCATTCTCATGGATTGATATCTGGAAATCTTTTTCTTTTTCTCCTCTGTGCAAAATGCTCATCCCATGCACAAGCCATGTCTGGTTCAGTGATGTTTTGTGGAAATGATCCTTAGGCCTTCTGAATCATCATCGCCATCGTCTTCATCAAATTATACAACGGTGCAGCTGGAAGGGACCTCAGGAGGTCATCTAGTCCGACCCCCTGCTCAAGGCATGATTGCCCCTGACTAAACCATCCCAGCCAAGCGTCTGTCTAATCTGCTTTAGAAAATTTCCAGTGATGGTGATTCGAACAGCTTCTCTGGGGCTCCTATTTCAGTAGTTCACTATGTTAGCCTGAAGTCAGGTAGACTCTCTGAACCAGTTAGTCTCTAAGGCGCTACTGCATCCTGCCTTCCCCTTCACGGTGAGAAAGTGCTTCCTACTCTCTAAATTAAATTTCCCATACCATAATTTAACATCACTGCTTCTTGTCCTGTCCCTTGTGGTCATCTGTCTCCATCCTCCATATAACTACTTTTCAGGGCTTTGAAGGCAAATCCCCCTTCAGTCTTTCTTATTCAGTTTTTTTCAGGCGTTCTTCATAAGTCATCCTTCCCAGGCCTCTTATCCCTTTTGTTTCTCTCCGCTGGACTCTTTCTAATTTGTCCACATCTTTCTTGAAGTGGGCATCCTGAAACTGGACATGGTGCTCCAGGTGAGGCCTCCCCAGTGCTGAATGAAGTGGAAGGATCACTTTCCTTGATTTGCACATGACACTTCTATTAATACTGCTCTGTATGCTAGAGGCCTTTTTTTTTTTTTTTTTTTGCAACAAGAGCATGCTGTTGGCTCAGATTCAGCCTATGGCCCACTGTGACCCCTGGGTCCTTTTCTGCAGTACTAGCCAGCCTATTTATGCCTGTCGTTGTTCTGTGCCAAGTGCAAAAAGTTGCATTTGTTGTTATCGTATTTCTTTTGATTGATTTCAGACCCTTTCTGCAGTGTATCCAGGTCAGTCTGGATCCTAATGCTACCTTCCAGAGCGTCTGCAACTCCACCCAACTTGGTGCAATACTCACATTTGCTAACTGTGCACTCAATTCCATCCTCCAAGTCATTAATGAAAGTATTAAGCAGGCAGTCCCCTGGGGAACCCCACTAAAATGCCTCCCTCCAACTAGGCATCGAGTCACTGATGACTACTTGTTGAGCAGGATGACCCAGCCGGCTTCAGAATCTCTATTTCCTCAGTTTAGTGACAAAAATGCCATGGGAGACAGCATCAAAAGCCTTGCTAAAGTCAAGGTATATCCCGTCCACTGCCCTCCCCACATCCACAAAGCGTATATCACCTTATCATAGAAAGAAATCCAACAATCATCATTGCTGGAGAATAGGGGGGGGTGGGATTTTTCCCCCCACTGAGAATGTCAATGGCAGTTAAAAATAAATCACTTTAATCAAAATTGTCAGCAGAACATTTTGAGTTTTCTGGAAAAAAAAAAAATGAAATGCCTCGCTGAAACTCAGCACGTTGTGAGGCAGCCGGGATGTGTGGTCCAGGTGGAAGGTGTGGGTTGAATGCCTTATGGCAGGGGCGAGCAGTTATTTTGGGCAGAGGGCCACTTACTGAGTTTTAGCAAGTTGTCGAGGGCTGTATTTTCCTCGCTCGTGCTAGGCAGGGGCTTCTGGTTGGGGGGGGATGGCTGGGCAGGCCTTGCTGCTGGGTCCTGCCACTGGCTTCCCCCTGGCCCTACCGCCCCTGGCCCCCCATGGGCCCTACTGCCCCTGGCTCCTGTCATCTTTGACAGGCAGCCAGGAGCAAATAAATACTAATTTTCTAAATTTTTTAGGGGCCCCGCAGGCCAGATAGAATGGCCTGGCAGGCCGGATCCGGCCCCCGGGCCGTATTTTGCCCACCCCTACTTTATAGTCTGTTCCCCATTATAGGTCAACACCCAGGGCTTGAGGCATAGTCTTATGAGGTCGCAGCTCAATGGGAGTTAGGTACCTTTTAGGCTTTAGGCCTCAGGGACCCAAACAGGGTCACATGGCAAAGCCACTGCACGCTGTCCCCATTTCACATCAACCTTCCCAGCCCTGTCCTGAGCTGTGCAGAGCAAGGCCTTGGGGTTGGGGTAAGGAGAGAGGATTTTCTGCTCCTGATCACCATTTCTCACTCTGTCCCTACCTGCTGTGCGCCAGGGGAGGCAAAATCAGTAGCTAATTTCTCTGTGTCTCAACTTACTTACCTACGAAAGGGGGATAATACGGTAATGCTACTAGTGCTAATTGCCTGAAGAGCACCTGGCGATCTGGGTGCTATAGCTAGGGATACATAATATTCCAGCAAGGGGCCGGGAGCTGTTGATACTACTTTTCACAAGGCTGCCAGTCCACCAGATGAACCTTTTAACAGGGAAACAACAAACCACCAAGGCAGACCTGTACACATTTTAATTACTTATTGGATTGCCCCCCTGGAAGCCAGGCCTCCACGAACAGCTGAGGCTAGCTCCTCAGCCCGAACTGGGGGTTTCTGCGGGTTGCAGAGGTCTGTACCTGCCAGTGACCTTCCTCTCATTATTTGCAATCCATATTATAGACCCTTCTGCACAATGCAGCCAGGGCTCAGTGCTTGGATTAATAAGGAGGACTAGGCCTGCTGTTCAGTGGTCTTGGCTCGCCTCCATCTCTATAGCTTCGGCTTCTGATAAAATAACACAGGGCCTCGGTCAAAGTCTTTTTGCCTGCAGGGCTTTGTGAGAATCCTTTTTTTTTAAGTAGGGAAGAGAAATGATTTGATTTGGAAAATACCAGTTAATACATCTGGGGAAATATAATCTGCAACACAGTGACTCGGAGGGGATTAGGGCCTGGGAAAGCTGGATGGCTGGTGGAGAGTCGGAGGCGATCATTGACAGCAAGTCCTTTGCAGAGGCACTGGTCATCCGCTGCTCCCACTACCCGCCCGTGACATCTGGACCGCTCAGCACTCCTGGAATCGGCTGCATTCAGCCCCACGGGGAGCTGGCGTGGTTAACCAGCGATGGGTGATTTGTCCATGAGCCTGCAGTTTGCTGTGGC
>NW_005841853.1:5349361-5388890 GCF_000455745.1 Alligator sinensis | reverse complement strand
AGAGTGTACATCAAGACTGCAAGCTGTGCATGCAGGGGCACCATAGCAGAGAGGTGAGCGGTGATGCTCCTCTGTGTGGCTGTACTTAGAGTAGCATATTCAGTTTAAACACTGGTAAGATATTGGAAAGAGATAACAAAGAAGAGTGACAAGTCATGACCGGGGGTAGAAGGAACCGGCTGCTAAAGAAAGCTGAACAGAGCTGAATGCATGTCACTCAGCTACATGAGTGGGCGAGGACATGATAACTGCTTGCAAGTGCTGAGAGGACGTTCATGCCAAGGAGAGGAAGGGAAAATGCAGTGCGGTACAGGGAGGGTTACTACTAACATAGAGCAATGGAGGCTGAGTATTTGGGGGAAATGTCTGGCTGCGAGATCCATTTGCCTGTGCCATTGTCTTCCCCAGAGAAATGGAGGTATTTCTCAGGGCTGGAAAATACCAGTAAATCACACGCACATTGGCCAGAGGTGGACTGGGTGAGCCTTTCGGTATTTTCCAGCCCCAGTTTCTATGATTGGATAGATACCTACCTTGGACAGAGCTGGGGAATAGGGTTGTGAGGACAGGGTCTTGACCAGCTTCATTAATCTGGGGGTTTCACTGTGCCTTCTCTTGCAAAGACTGGAAAGTGAGCCAGCCCTTGTATCTACCATCAGAGGAATGGATCCAAGAACTGACTCCTATGAGAGACTCGTACACGTGACACCCCGCTTCCAAGAGCCCTTCTCCACCCTCCGACCTACCCCTCATCTCCACCAAGTGATGGGTCCCCTTAGAAGTGTCAGGGGAGGAGAAGCAGTGGCATTTCCATCCTGGATCGGAGCAATGGCCCGTATAGCTATCTTGCCTCCAACAACAGCTAGTAACAGATGTTTCAGCGAAAAAAGTGAGAAACCCCAGAGCAGGTAAAGTTGGACTTGTCTATCTGCTGGGGACATTTCTTCCAGACTCCCTCAGTCAGTAGTTGCCTTCTGCTCTGCAGCACGTGGGTGTACACTCTCATGCATGTACATTATGTGTGCAAACATATATAAATGTACAGTGTTTGCACGTCTTTTATTAGACCAACCCAAATAGTTGGAGAATAGTTATTAAGCAAGCTTTCGAGTTCAAAAACCCTTCATCAGGCTGAGGAAGTTTCAGCAGTCGGTGCGTGCTCTTCCTGTTTGCACGCGTACTTATCTGAGATACCTTTGGATGCTCTCATTATACGTGTACATGTCTAACCCCTGTCTGAACACAGCTAAGTCCTTGGGCTTGTTGCTATCTCATGGCTGTGAGTATCCTAGCTCTTGATGCTCTTCCTGCTCTTGCTAACTCACTGTATTACCCTGGGTGAGCTTTTAACCTTGTGCCACAGTTTCTCCCTTTTGAAACGGGGGCTATAAATTCATCCCTGGGTACTAGGTTTTTGCACTACACTTGATTGACTATCTATCTATCTATCTATCCCGTGCCCATCACCCTGGTATTACACTGCTGCAATTATTCTGTGGGTGGAAGACATCTGTCTTCAGAGCTGTCAATTCGATCCCTTCCACGGGCTCCACATTCATTCAGACGAACAGAAGAATTATTGGAGGACTCACTGTTGTGTGGATGTTCTAATAGATTTTTTATTACACTTTCCATACCGAGATTACACAAACCCCGGCCCTCCTAACGCTGTGTTACTTCATCAATTATCATGACTGGTAATGCTGACACGGTGCAGTTTGCCAGGCGGCATTAAGAATGTTTTGCCCTGTGATATGAAACGGCAGCGAAGCCTTTTGCTGATGGATAAAGTGTGGTGTAAAACCTGATTGGAATCAATCAGAGTAATTGTCTGAATGTGTGGCAGGTAATAGGAAATGTCGCGCTTATTATTGGCTGTTTTACACAGCAACAGATTAGCTTGCAGTTGCTTCTTGCTTCTCCTATCCTCTCCTGAGCTACCTGGGAAATGGATGGATCTAGCAGATGGCTCAGGGGTACCACGGCCCTGGCATGGGGCTCTGTGTCAGTCCAGGACACTCAAGATCTGGAGTGCAATCCCATATCTACATTCATTTCTCTAGTAACTCTCCCTTTATTGCCATTGTTTCATGCCAGGCAGAGTGCAGTCCATGATGGACTTGTCCAGGCCAGGAATTAGTGAGATCCTGCGTGATGGCAATAGGCAGCAGAAGCTGGGAGCCAGACAGAGTGACGAGGCCTCCCTTTGCCCAGCACCCTCTCGAGTGTGAGATGCTTAAAAACACTTGGGATGCACCATCTCAGTGCAGCCACACACCGCTGCCCACTGCCTGGCAGGGTGAGGAGCATGCAGGCAGTGGCTTGGGACAGGGGGAACAAAGTGTCTCACCCTGAGCTTCTGCCCTTGACTCTGTATCTAGGACCGCAATTCCCGAAGGGCGTGCTGTGCCGGAAGTCTGCCACGGAAAGGTTGCTGTATCAGGATCAGATCCAGCCCGTGGAGCTCTCCACCAGTCTGGAAATTTAGCAGTGGGGGAGCGATGGCGATTATCACTGCCACCATTCTCCCGCCACCAAATTTCCAAGCGTTGCATGGCAGGATTGGGCCCATGGGCTGGATCATACCTGAGCACATCACCACACACCTGTAAGACAGGGGGGTATCACGGTCATGTTGCCTTTCACAAGCTGGGGAATTTGGGACCAGAGAAATGCAGTTAATTGCCCTCAGTCTCCTGGATCCCAGCCCAGTGCCTCCACCATGACACTGGCCTTCCTGAGACACTGCTCTGATGCCATTAGCTGTGCAGACGGGCAGGCCCGCGGGGCCGGGAGAGGCGGTCTGCAGCCCGTTGGCGAGAAGTGGAGCGAATGCAGTGGGCCTGACACCTAATGAAAGAGCTTTTCAATCACTCCTCCCCTCCCTCCCGGTGGAGAATACTATTAACCTTTAAGGCAAAATTATATTTCATGCCTTTGGGAAGCAGTAACATTTTACTGCCCTGCTCGGTGGAGTCAGGTAAACACCGTTAACTCCCTCCTGTCCAAGCTCGCGGCGGGGGCCTGCACATTCGCCCTATGGCCTCGGGACCAGGCTCGTGGCCTTGCTGCACATCCGCATGTCTGCTTTGGGGTCTAATGGGCCTGGGGTCCTGGTAGCTGGAGATCGGCACTGCTACAGCCACGGTAGCACCAGCGCAGAGTCGTAGGACCACAGCCTCACCTGGTGTAAAGCAATGCAATAATGGGGTTGTTGCAGATTTGTCCCACAAATGTTTAAGCCCAGAAGGGAGCAATGGAGCCAACTAGCGAACCTCTTGCATTGCCCAGGCCTGAGTCAGCTAATGCCACAGCTGTACCAGGGAAACCGTCTCCACTGTGACCGAGACCCAGCTCTGCCTATCTCCCAAGTTGCTGCTTTTGAGGTTTCTCATCTAGCTCCTTTTCATACCATTTGTCTTAGAAATGTGCTGGCTGCTGCCCTGCATGATCCCTGCTTAGATACATGAGTTAGGCAGTGCTTATAGACCCCAGGTCCTGTCCTACCCTTCACGCTGTGGTTCTCAGTTCCCACGGGCCAGCCGAGGTCCGTGCAGGGCTGGGATCGGAGCCCTCTGGGAACAAGCTGCTCTTGCGGGAACGTGTGACTGCTTCAGTACGGGACGCTCATCCGTGCGGGGCCAGTCACAGCATGGCATCAGGAAGGGGCATGCATGCACGTTGCTGCAGTGGTCACTCTGGGTGAGGTCCCCAGCCAAGCCCCTGAATTTTATCTGCTGTTTGAGGTCCAGTAGCATCTTTCCCCAGGGAGAGGAGCACTGGCTTGGGTGTCTTTAGGCCAGCTCTAACTTACATCATTGCAGTCTTCTTACCTTAAGACACATTGCCTTTCAACTACAGCTGGGATATCCCTGTCATACACTGTTGCTTGATGTAGCTGGGTGCTGTTAAACAGCGGCTGCTTTCCACCTCAGAGGTAGCTGCATTTCACTGATTAACATGCTTACAGCAAGGCCTGGGATCGGTGACCCCTCAGCTACCTTGCTGGGATGCAGCTTGGGCTGAGCGCTTGCCAGTGCCAGCAAGAGAAAGTCCTTCAGGGCAAAAGGAATAGCATGGGACACTAGTTCACAGCTCAGCTGCATACGTCCATGGTGTTAAGCTGGTGGCATGACAGCAGCTTGAAGGGAGGATTTGGACAAATCCATCCCACTGAGTAGTCTGACATGGGGCTCCCAAACCATTCCACGAGGCCAGCCTTGGAAATCAAATTGCTCTCAGTTGCCTTCAGACGGAGTGGACTTGTTCTCCACCCGAGTGGAGACTGACCCGTTCCTTGTGGTACACACATGCACATGCACATGCGCGCACACACACCCACCCCTTTGGCCCTTGCTTCTGCACTGTGTACAAGCATGACCACAAGCCTGGCATCTAATCGCTACTTAGAGTTTCCTTTCTCCTTTCATTCTGTCTTTCACATGGAATAAGTCTTTGTGTTGCGATGCATTCATGCATGCATGCATGCATGCATGCATCTATCTATCTATCTATCTATCTATCTATCTATCTATCCAGCTAGCTAGCTAGCTATGACTAGCAACAGATGTTGCACTCATCCCTGTGTTTGTCCTGGAACAAAAATATCCCAGGTTTGTTGTGTACACACATCATCCTTCTAATTAGGGCTTAGTGAGCAGCTGATTACAGTGCCGCTTTTCTGCCATTGATTCAGTGATGCAGTCCCAGGATAATTGCACAGATGTGCTTTGCAATATCCCAGGATAAATTGCTACTACTTCTAACCCAGGATGTTTTTTTAGGATTTATCCCAGGACAGTGGATGTGGTATCTACACAGTTGCACTGTCCCAGGATAAAATGGTTCTTGGAATAAATGTGACATCTGTTTTCAGCTTAACTGTCCATCTGTCTTGCAGTCCTCTCCTCTCCCTGTGAGCCTCTGCTCTTTGCTTTGCCGCTACAGGTTTGTCAGCCCCTCGAACTCGGCCCGCAGGAACTGTCCAGCGTTGCTAGCACAAGCCAAGCTGTGGGCAGAGAGGGGGTGGGATGGTGCATTTTCCTCTAGAGCCTTGGCTGGGAGAAGGCAGGAGCCACGGTTCAGGGAGAAAATCAACATCTTGGGTAGAAAATTAAATCAACTGAGCAGCCTAAGCCAGGACCCAAACACGGCCGCAATAGCAGCCGCAAAGCTGGCTCCTAAATTGAAATGTGTTTTGCCGGGGATTGTCCACCGGCTCTGGGAGTTATTATTTCCATCTCTCTAGTTATGAATTAATTTCGAGAGAACTTAATCATCCTGCTCCCCCCCGACAGCCCCTTCTTTCCTTTTCCTTCTAATTTTCCACTTGGCTGGGAATTCTCTGACAGTGAAAGTTCAGGCTTAGGGGAGGTCTCTGCAAGCTGCTCCATTAGACTGGATAATCTCATTGGAGCCACTGACTTGAATAATAACACCTATACCTCGCACACCGCACCGTATTCAAATGATGCTTAACACCTCGGACTGCAGGGACGGCTGGGACAGCTGGAGAGAGGAGGAGGCCGGTCTGGTGTCTGCACCCAGAGCTGTGCATCTCTACTCTGCCGCAGGTGTGAGGGCTTTGCTGTTGGATCCCAGCCCCCTTTCCCTTGCTTTGCCACCCCTGTTTGCAGCGAGGCTATTCCTGACCTGTCCTCATGGAAGAATCAGGCCTCAGATCTAGGTGTCTGGTGTTTCTCTCTTTCCTGCCTGTTTTTTTGGTCCTTTGGCCCCAGAATCGTGTGTTGGATTTTAAGTGTGGATGGTGCCAAGCATGAACTCATGCATAGGGGCTCAACTTGCTTTGGTCAAAACGAAGCCAGGGCCTGTGTTCCCACTTGGATGTGGCTGGCATCTCATGGTCTTGTGGCATTTCACCAAGAGCCCCTACTCTGGATGTGGACTCCCATCTTTAGCCCTTACACATCACATGCAGGGACTCCAGCCCTTGCCCTAGAGCCCAGCAAACGACCTGCCCAGGTAGAAGAAATAACCCCCCTCCCACGGCATCCCATTGCGGGTGTGAGCATTAGACGTGGTGGTGGCTCCCAGATAAGTGGCAGGCAGTTGGCAAACATCAGGAGGTTGTTGGATTTTTTAAATCATTTTGAGCTTTAAAGGGAAGGGGAATTTGGGAGAGAGAGAGACAGACACCTGGCCTGTATAATAAATAGCTCTATTGTCTCGCATCTGACAGCCCAGCTTGAGAGAGGTCAGTCATATCACCACGGCAATTTTTCAGCATTTAATCCGTCCTTTTCCTAACACGTCTGGACAAGGGGATGTTCATATATCATGTGCCAACAGCTTATTCCCTGCAGCCAAAAGCATCAGCTGAGAGCCCAAGCCATGCCAGAGCCATGCTGCCAGCTGCGGGCACTGGTCACCAGTAAGATACTGGTGTGAGAGAGGATGGGCAGTGGTCACCAGTAAGATAAACCTGGTGAATCCCCTTGTATCTAGAAGTGACAAAGTATGAGGGCTTCCTTCTGGTGGAGGAGCTGGAGCAAGACAGGTGCAGGGGATGACATTTATAATAGTGTGCAGCTTTGGAGGGGCACCGGGCTAATTCTCCTGGCTCTTCCAGAGTGGTGACCTGATAAGACAGGCCTGGCCAGGGGCTTGCTCTCTCCCCAGCCTCTTTTCCCAGCCTGTCCCAATGTCCCTCTGGTTTCTCAGCTGCCCCAGGACCAGGTAGAGCTGAGTGAGAGAGACCCCCCTCCCTGCATTTCCAGGCATGGTTTTTCACTGCCCGTCAGCACACGTAAGGAAGATGCACTGCTCGGAGAAGCCCCTTTTCAAGACCTCCCCGTGATCCTCGGGATTCAGACCCCCAGCATCAGGGAGGACCCTCAAGGAGGCAAGATGAACGATTGTAAGGGGGAGCCGGCCAAGAAAGAAGGAGCTGGGAGGAGAAAGAGAGGGAAGGAGGAAGTGAGGCGAGAGAGGAGGGGAAAACTGAGAGAGAGGACAGACCGGACTAGTGCTTCTCAACCTTTTTGACTCAGGGCCCCCTTGTTAGAGTCAAGGCTCCTCTTGCAAAATGCCAGCTCTTAGCTTTCACTCTTTTTCGACTACAGAAAAAACACTAGAGCAAGTCTTCTGTTGCAAGAAGCGCAGACAGATCGCAGCAGGGCCAAAGGCTTTGGACACTCTGGTTTCCTATTTGAAAACCCTTATGAATCATGTAGGTGCCTGCACACCTGCCAGTGCCAATATTGCATGGTACCCTGTGGCATCCATAAAGGATCTGGCAGCACCCCAAGGTGCTGCAGCACTGTGGTTGGGCATCATTGGATTGGATGGTGAGCAAAACATGGGAGGAAGGAGCAGAAAGAGTCCTTGTCCCTCTCTGATGGAGGGAGATGGCTCCTGGGGACACGAGGGACACTTCTGCACACCTGGAGCAGCAGCCCCAGGCATCTCTTGTTTCAGAGACTGCCCCTGTGCGACTGTTGTGGGCCGTCCATCCATGCCAGCCTCTCGGCTGCTTGCATTGCTAAGACATAAGCAGCGTGGAGGATCATTAGGGTAGATGGATATAGAGGATGGTGTCGTGGATTATCACCATCAAGGCAGAGACCAGACCCTCCTGAGAGGGGCCTCAGCTGCACCCCCAGTCACTGCACATCAACAGCTTGGTTTACAGAGGGAGGCGTCCTGCCTTTCTGCCCTCCACGTGGTCCTGGCTACACGGGGCATTTTAGTGCAGTGCAATGGGAGAGCTCGCCCTGTCACATCAGGCCACGGCTCATGCATTGGCCATCTTAAAGTGAACGGGTGTTTTCTTTGTTCTTGCTTCAAGCTGAGAAGCAGAGAGAGACCGTGCCGGCCGGCAGTGTGCTTACTCAGCTGTCTGGGATGTTATAGCACTGACCAAAAGCCAGTCTCAGCAACGCAAGCGACTGAAAGCCACAAGTGTAAACACATTTCCTCCCTTATTTATGATCTCCAAGTCCAAGTGAGAAAGTTAACTGCTGGAAGAGCTCACAGCCAGCCCCAGCGATGGGTCTTATGTGCCGGGAGGAGAGACAAGCTCCTCCTTGTTGGGTCAGGGTAGGAGAGCTCAAGATGTCCATCTCACAGCTAGGCTCAGTCTTCCCCTTGATGCCTCCAGTGGTTTTTAGCCTGTGGTCGACAGACCCCTGGGGTCCGCTTTGCAGATTATGTCTAAGGGGCCTGCAAAAGATGACTACGATCAACCAAAGGTGTTGAATACCCACACTTCCAATTCAAAGGGGTCCGCACCTCCCTTCCAAATTTCCAGTGGGGTCCACACCTCATTGTTTAGGGGCCCACAAATGAAAACCACTGCACCAGGTGTTGCTCAGGGTAACGTTGGCATTGCAGCCTCAGAGCATGGTATGGACTGTAGCTTGTGTATCCCTGGGATCTGCCTCTTGCATCTCAGACTCATGTCATAGGAGCTGCTCTCCTGGGAGTGGGAGCCGAGGTGGTTGGTCTGATTTGCTTTGGAGGTGGCTCAGAAGAGGCTGCAGAGGGTCCAGCGTGAGCGCCAGAGCCTGAAAGGTGGCAAATCCACGGAGGGGCCCAGTGCTGACTGCAGTGGGGTGTAGATGGAAAGGATAGTGGGGGCTAAGCAGAGGCAGCTGGGGTAAGCTGAACAGGGGCAGAGACCCCCCATCCCATGCTACGGCCACAGTCCCAATGAGCTGCAGTTTCTGGCTCTGCTGCTTCTCAACCCCATTTTGACACCGGGCTGTCTTCACCCTACTCCTGGAGAGAGGAGGGCCAGCAACTTCTCACCTCCGTGACTGCTCCTGCTGGGAAGAAAGTCCCTTTCGGTAGTGTTGGTGCTGCCCTCAGTCTCTATCTACATGGCCACTCTCGGGACCTCCCCGCAGCACTGGGGTCATGCATAGAAGAAGCCGCAGGCCTCGCAGTGACCACCCCATCCTGCACCTCATCTGGTGCAGATTGCCCGGCTCCCTGATGGCCCTGGAAGCCAGGAGAGGAGCGATTTGGCAGGTCTTAGGTCATGCTTCAGAGCATGAGAAAAGTTTAGGCCCAGAGGGACAGTTTCTGTCTGTGGCTATAAGGTATATGGCTTATGGCTATAGGCTACTGGGAACAAGACAAGAGAAGGGATGCAGTGCCAGGGATAAGCAGGTGGGAAGGAGGCGATGGGTGACGGAGCCATGTGAAACCCCATCTGAGCTGTTTGCTCCTAGGTCTTGCCACGCTGCATAATATAGGTATCCTAGCCGGCCTATATAAATGCAGCCGTCAGGTCCCAAATGGTGATGCTAGGTGGGGAAGAGCTGCCAATGGCAAAGATGGAGCTCTTGGCCTTATCCCCAGCATCCTGCCCCTCTGATGGCTTGCTGCAGGGCTTTGTCAGCCAGGAGCAAGTTGAAACAGCCAGCCCTGAAAAATAAATCCCTTCTTTATTATTGCTCTGTACTGGAAGGCCCTACAACCTCCCCATGAGATGAGGCTGTGTCAGCTCCTCCTTATGCCACCTCCCAGCAGTCCCATCTCCTGAGCCTGTGTCTTTTTTCTAACTCTGACTCACTCGAGGCCCAGAGGATTCAAAGGTGCCCACTACTTCTGGGTGCCTCTGGTTTTGGGTGCCCGTCCTGGGACACCTCCGGCCCTGCCTAACAGCAGCTGTGCTCCCGTTGGCTTTGTCTGCTGGGTGTTCAACATGGGTGAGCATCCAGCCGTTAGCAACGAGGCGGCAGCAGCAAATAGTCCAGCCTTGGAGTTGGCTCGGACTTGTTCCCCCGATCACTTGGAGATGCTCCCTGAATGGGGCTCAGGTCGGGAGCCCAGCACTGCCTCCTTGGATAATACTTTCACAGCAGCCACACCTAGGAGAGGCTGCAGAAGTGCACGGAAGTATTGGCGGTGTTATCTCCCTGGGTCCCAGGGAAAACACAAATATTATGAGCATGAATAAGAACCGCCATGATAGGATGCTCTCTGGGAAAAGTAATTTCCTTCATTAATTACTTGCCTTATCTCCCCACCCTTGTTTCCTTTCTCTCCCTTTCTTCTTTTTAATTTTCTCTAAAATTGTTGTAAGTGAATTTGGTGCTGGAGAAAGTCGCTTTACAGTCTCCTCAGAGATACCAGGCTGCTCTCTACAGAGATGCCCTTATGACTATTCAAGCCATGTGCCTCCAGCTAACCCAGCAGGGACTGTCCCCTCTGTTCAGTCCTTAGCTGCTTGTGCACGGGTAGGATGGTGTGCTTCATTGCCTTCTCCAACTGGCCTAGACCTCTCCTCTGGCATGGGCTGCCTCCAAGCTCGCAGCATTGCTCTATGATGACTATAGCTCGGTGCTTGCAGGGTGCATGTTCGAGCCTTTCCATGGCTTTTGGGTGTGTTATGGGAGTCTCTTCCCACTTCCAGCCTCTGGCCTTTGTTACACTTGGTTAGCTCTGAAGCAAAGAAGCTGGGAGGGCTTTGGAGCCAGGAGTTTTACGAGCCACAGGACAGTGCCCCTGCAGGCTCAGAGATGCCCTTTATCGTCATTACTATTTTAAGTGAACTTTCAGCATCAGGTGGAAATTGGCCCGAGGCAGTGGCACCCCGCAGAGGCCCAGACTACAGCAGCCTGTAGGCATGGGGTTGAGGGCCTGCCTTCAAATCTTGGATGTGGCAGGGCTGCTGTTCAAGACGAAGGTAGGCATGGTAGGCACCTGTCTAGGGTGGCTCGGGAAGAGCGAATGCCTCGACCGTGCAGTGCTTGGACCTGGAGGTTCCTTCCACCCCTCGGGCTCAGTCGGAGACTTGTGGAAACTGGCCCCCAAACAGAGTAAGTTAATCCCAGCGAGGTCCTGTGCACTGAAATGCCCCACCGATGAGCATGAACCATGAGTTGCTTGGCTTCTGGCACTTGACTGGTGCTCCGGCATTGCCTGCGTTGGCATCTTTGATCTCAAGGGCTCTCCATGCAAGGTGGGCATTGCCTAGCTGGAAGGGGGAAGATGGGTCTCTCGAACACCGAACGGAGCTGGCTGCGGGCCGGGTCTCCTCGTTCCCCTTCCTCGTCTCCCTCCGGCTCCGTGCCTCCTGCCATTGGTGCCAGCAGGCAGCTTCCAGCTCTGCAGGGGACAAAGGCTCGGAGCTGCCAGGGATTTGCATGTAAAATGTTTCGGGGCCTGAATGAACAAGGAATCCCCCTCCTCACTGCCCCCCCAAACACATGCAGGTCTGGTGGGAGCTGGTGCTGGCTCTGGGTCCCCTCTGAACCGGCAGGGCCTTCTTGGGGGTGTTTGGTTCCTTCTGTGCCCAAGGGGGGGATTCATTCGATTGCCCGGCTAACGGCCCCCGTTGCACGGGGCACCCGCGGGCATGATTAGCAATGACAAGACAATCCGCAGCCTACAAGGGAGGGGGGCTGTTGATTAAGAGCCTGGATTTGCAGGGCAGGGGGTGGGTGAACAAATCCCAGGCTCCCGTGTCCCCTCGAGGCCTTGGGGGAGTGTTTATTCAGTCGCTCTGACGGAGGGAGGGGCCCACCTGGGGACGGAGATAAGGGGCCGGGGATGGGATTGAGGTTCTGCAGCATAAGCAGGGCGAGTTATCAGGGCAGAAATTCGGCTTCTATTACCATGCATTAGAATAGATTAGCAGCCAGAGCAATTATCATCGGCACTCTCTTTGGCAAAGTAACAGGGTTGGCAGGCACGTGTGGGTCAGCGTCTCCCTTCCTGACTCCCCGGCCTCTCCTTAAACTCCCAGTCAGGCCAGAGATCCAGGGCAAATGGCCTACTCCAGCTCCTCTCTACGGCCGTTTGGTCCAACCTTTGCCCAAGCTGGCTTTAAATGACCAAAACCCACGAGTTAGCATAGGGGAAGGATCTTAAACGCTGCCTTAGATGGAGAGAAATCTGGATCCACTCCCATCTCTGCCACTGCCTTCTGGTGTGACCTTGGGCAAACTGCTTAGTCCTGCTGTATCCCAAAGACACCATCAAGGGATGCTTTTAAGGGTAGGTTTGGACCAACACGTGTCTGGGATGGTTTAGTCAGGGATGATCCTGACTTGAGCAGGGAGCTGAGATAAATGACCTTGTGCGGGCCCTGCTAGCCCGTGTATGGATTGGGGCAACCGCCCTTCCTTCCTGCCCCGCCACCCTAGACCGTGAGCTTTGCAGGAGAGCAGGTGCCTGTGCAGCACCTGGCACAACAGGGCCTGATCTCAGCTGAGGTTGCTGTCCTGAGCATACTTTTCTCCCCTCTAACAGATCCCGGTGCCTGGTTCTCCCTTGCTCTCATGCCCTGTTAAACTTCACCTCCTTTCCCCCCTTTCTTTTGGAGGTATTTGCAGGCTCCTTCAGTGACCGTGCCAGCAGATACCAGGTGGTCTTGAACCCTTTGCAGGCCCTTTGCCCCTTGTCCCGCAGCAGGGGAGAGCAACCTAGCCAAAGCCCCTGCGCCTGCCAACTGGAAGGGTTGGTGGAGAGATCAGGGGAAAAAAACCCAAGAAGATTCCCCCACATTATCCCACCCAGCTTAAGGTCAATTATAGCTGCATCTTGACATTTCTGGTGCTCCTCTCCTTAGGACCCTAGGGGAGACTGGAAATGTCAAAACATTGCTGGAACTGACCTTAAACTTTCTGTGCGGGTGCAGCTTAGCTTTTTCCTCCCGCTTCTCCACTCCGGGTGGGAAATCGCCAGGATCCGGCAGCAGCCAAGGCAACTTTCCCTCCCTCCTTCCCAGATGTGCTGTCTCTGTAAGCAGGGGTGATCTTGGGAGAGGCCAGGCTGGGCATAAGCTGACCCGTACCAGCTTGCTTTCTCCCGTTCCCCATTTCATTGCTCCCCACTTGGCATCCAGAGGCAAAATCCACCCCGTTGCAGCGACAGGCCATCATGTCCAAGTCTGCCAGGACACTCAGACCACCAGGGAGAGATCAGGAGGACCCAGTCTGTCACGTTCACACCACTCCAAGGGAGTTAATGCTCTCAGTTTGGCTCTGCATCTTTTCTCTAGGCTCAAGTGAGCATCCCTCGAGCTGTTTGAATACGCCGGGTCATGGTTGCACTTGGCTTCCATGGAGCTCCCTCTGCCGACCAGTTTATGCACAGCCTATCTGACCTTAATGGGATTCCTTATTTTAGGCAGTAGGGAAGAAATTGAGCTGCAATGTTCAGCATTGTGGCATCTTTGGGGAGAAGCAAGGGTAGCAAAGCAAAAGTGAGGACTAGAATCAGGGTGGATTCCCTGGATCCTGTTTCTCTCACTCTTAAAGACTGGGATCCACCGGGTTTCTGCATCAGAGGGAAGGGAGAGCCGTCTGACTTGGGACTTCCCTAAAACACTTAGCCTCTGCTTCCCTTTCTCTGGGAGAGAAGGGGACTCAGTCCCCTTGCCTGAACATCTCCATGACCCCCATTTGCCTTTTTAGCGTCTTCTGAGTCCTCAAGGAACATGTGGGTAAGACCCAGCGGTGGTGAAGTTAGTGGACAGGCAGCTGCTTCCCTGTATTTCAGGGGCATTTGCCCTGTTTCTACCCCAAACCAGTTGGGTTCAAGGCTCTGGTCCCTGTTCCACATGTGTGCACAGAGCCGCTGGGATTGGATTTTCACACTGATGCTATCAAGTCTTTCAAGAAGTCTCAATCTGTTGTAGATCCTAATGCTAGGCAGGGATCCTGGTTTTCTCTGTTTAAAACTTCAAAATTTGGGGGATGACCCCCCCCCCCCAACCCATGTTTTTCCACGATTAAAATGAAACACCACTCTTTATGTAGTTGAGCACAGTGCTTTATTGATGCATTAACAATTTGGAAGCAATTTGGAAGCCTACCAGTGCCTCAATCATTATAATAACACTACCTTGGCTTTGCAGGTGCCCCTCACTCCCAACCCAGTCTCCCACCCGCCCCAGCCCTGCTGGTGCCCCTCGCTCCTGGCTTCCAGGTCCTAGCCCCCCGCAGTGTGTGGGGAAGGGGTGGTGTGGGCATGGGCAACACCATAGGCTACACATTGGGGGGAATGGGAGGCATGTGCCCCCCAGATTTCTGTGCCCACAGTAGGGTACGGGGCTGCAGCCCGGTCATAGATTGCATACACATTAGGGCTGGAAGGGACCTCGCAAGTTCATCGGGTCCAGCCCCCTGCCATAGGCAGGAAGTCTGCTGAGGTCAAAGTCTGCTGGGGTAAGACCAGCACCAGGCAAAAGCCACCTTAGCGGCCCAGTGGGTGGGACCTGGCATGGGAAGGATCCCGGTGCCCCCGTAGCTGCCACAGTGAGGTGTCCCCTGCCCACTTTGCAGCAGCGGAGGGGCACAACTCTGCACTGATGCCACCACCGCCATTGGGAGCCCTGCACCAGCTGTGCCACCATGGCCATCAAAGTGAAGTGGATCAGCTGTGGCAGCGCAGAGTTGTGCCCCCCTGCTGCTGCCTAGTGGGCAAAGGGGCCTCACCTTGGCAGGCACAGCTGTATGGTTCTCCTGGTGGCAGCGGTGGTGATGGCGGTGGCAGCACTAAGCCTCCCCACCCCACTCCACCTTCCTGTGCTGGGTCCTGCCCACTGGGCCACAGAGGCGGCTTCTGCCTGGTGCTGGTGGCCAGACTGCAGACCCACACCCTGCTGTGGGCACAGAAACCTGGTGGGGCACATGCCCCCCAATGCATAGCCTATGCCCCCCTGCTAACCCATGAATCGCCTATGCCCCCTGCCCTCTCCCCCATTGCCCTACACATCGCCTATGCCCCCCTACCTTCCCCCTGCATCAGCTATGCCCCCCACCCCATAGGCTTACCAGTAGGGAGCTACAGGAGCTGCTCTGCATCACTTTCTGCCTGGCAGCACTGCCAGCCACATGCATGCATGCCCTCATATATACGCACGTGGCCCCCTGCCTCTGAGCGCCCTCCTCCCACTGCCCCCAGCCCCAAGCAGCCCCTTGCAGGCTGGATCTCTGCCAGTCTGCAAGGGGTAACCTATGGTTTCCTTGGTTTTTCTCCTTTAAAGGAGAAAATCTGCATTTTTCCATGGGAAACAGAAAATGTGGATCCCTGTCCTGGGCTCCCCTGTGTCCGGTGTAAAATCCAGTGGGCTGCACGGACCCAGTTTCCTTGCTCCCGGCTCTCTCTCACACCAGTCTGAGCACACGCAGAAATGCTGGGGCTCCAAGCCCTGCACCCACAGCATCCCTGGCAATGAAGCCACTGCAATGAGGAATAACATGGACATGGAGCAAGGCCAGTCGGTGTCATATGGGCAGGAATAAACACGGCGTGATGACTCCACATTGGGTTTTGGTCACGTTGAGTCAAATCCAAAATCCACGTGGGATGCTTTTGTATTAAACACTGACATTTTCCATAAAAAAAGGATGCATTATCTGACCACTGGAAGCAAAGGGGAGGAAATGTGAGGCAGGGCTTTATTCTCACACAGGTGTCCAAAGAAAAAATTCCTCTCGGGCTGGTTGAACCGGGGGCTTCTCCCTTCTCTTCCTTGGTCTCCACTCACCGTGCCGCTCAGCATGGCTTCCACCGAGACCCCCCTGAACCGGCTCTTGAGGTCAGCAGAACAGCCCCATACTTCTGTGCACAGCCCAGAGGCCCCGTGCCCCATCATGGTGGGACACGTCGCCCCGAATTCAAAACACCCCATTGAACAACATGTGGCCAAAGAGATGGTTGTGCCATCGCATTGGGGTTCGGAAGCCGTCAAAAATAAGGACGGCTAGAAAGGGTGGGCACAAGGGCGATTGTGACTTTTAAATGCATTTAATTCATCGTCACAAACGATACAGAATGCCGGCCTATTGTCAGATACGGGCTTGAGAGAAAGGCCCGTTGCTCTGGGGACTGCCTGGCTACAAAAGAGCATGTCCTGATTGAAGAGCAGGACGTACGGCGGGGGCTTTGGGCGATCTAGAACAACGTCTGTACAGAAAGCTTCCCTCCATCAATGGGAAATGAGAGCTGGGCAGCACACCGGTCTCTCTGTGCAGCCACCAGCATCCTATAAAGCCCCTTGTGCCAGACAGGTGCCCCAGTGCTGCTACCACCAAGGGAAGGTGGGCAATGGGGTCCCTTCCCCTGGCATTCAGAAGGGAAGGGGTAATTCATCCAACAGCTAACCTTAGCTCTCCCTCCCCACATCACCCACAGACAGACCCTCTATAGTAGCTCCTTGCTAAGGGGAAGGGGCTCCTAACCTGCCCCAGGTGGATGGCAGGCATTGCCTAGTGACACGAGCATCATCTCTGGGCAGCACAGGAATTGAACCCTGGTCTCCTGAGTCCTGGCCTAGTGCCTGAATCTCTGCCTTGGTTTATGGCACGCTGGGTTCTGCCCCAGACTGTGCTGCGGACCCCCGTGTGCCTCCGGTTCCCCTCGCTAAGTGGGAATGCTCTCCACCCGCCAAGGATGTTGCGTGGATTAATTAGCTCTGGGCAAAGCCCTGTGAGATCCTTGGATGAAAGATGCTATAGAAGAGCAGAGCATTAATTTAATATTATTAAAGTAATTGGTTAGTGGATAGAGAGCAGAGGGTTGGAGTTAACAGTATTTATTCTTCCTGGGAGCTGAGGAGGAAACCACATCCCGCATGGGTCTGCGATGGGACCAGGTTTCTTCATACTCACGCTAAAAAAGGGAGACAAAGCAGGACCTGGGACTGTTCGACGTGCAGCGGATGCAAAAAGAGCAGGAGCGATTACGGCACGGAGGGAAGCAGGTTTTTGTACACCGTAGTCTTATGAGAATAAGCTTGGGGGTGGGATATGGCATTTTATGTGTCTTAAGTGTAACATGATGCCATTGGGTGGAAACACTGCCCAAGCTAATTATAGTGTGAACAGCACTGAATTAGATTATGCAGCAGTGGAAATGGATCCAGGCGTATTGACAGACCTGATGTTTTCGTTACTGATGTTTTATTAAAGGGAAGCAGAATTATTGGCAGTACAAGGTCTTTTCCTGTGTAAGCAGTAATGGAGAGGGCATCGGATGTGCCAGATAAGGGAATACAGCGGAGTTAAAGAAACCTTTGGGGGATCGGGGCAGATACAGACTTTTATTAGATCAGGCTGTGGAGCGGTTTGCATTTAATCAGGCGGTTTGTTCCATAGCTTCCCTCGGCTGGGCCGTGCGGTGCCTCACATGTGAGGTGCATCACATTTCTGCGGTGGGGCTTGGTTTCTGCAAGTGCTGCTTAACATAAGACTCCCCCTTTTCCATTATGTATAACTTTGTCACACTCAAATTGCTCGGCTGGCTGTTTCCTGCGCTGGGCAGCTGCTTCGAGTGGGCTGTTTGTTTGCATGCTTGCCTTGATTTTTAATTTCAGTACAAAAACAATCAGTCCTTTCTAAGAACAAGCGTGGGGCCAATGACCTTGCTTTGCCCACTTTTATGGTAGCAGTGGCATGGACAAGTGGTAGCGCCTCCCTATGTCGGGGCTTGAAATTTGGTGGGAGGGTCAGGTCCATGCACCTGCTGTCAGGTGGAGGTGCCTCTCATCCTCCTCTAGCACTGGTTCCTATAGAGGACGGCAGTGTGCTACCACTACTGCTTGCCCTACTAGCCCAGGGGACAGAGGTCTGTGCTGCAGATCTCACCCGCTGCTTGGTCCCACCTGACAGCTTTTCTGTTCAGCCAGCTTGTGCTTGATTTTGTCATTAGGATGTTAATTAGGGTGTAATTAAACCAAGTGCTAGGATGCATATGCATGCAGGGGTTGGAGGGGGGTGCAAATTAGAGGTGCCCATGGAGCTTTAATTCTGGCACGTCCAAATTCCTGAGTCCTTGCCTTTGTAACCTTAGCATGACACCAGCATAGTTTAGGGTATACTTAGTAGTGCTATTTCCACAGCACCATGAGGCCTCGGTGAACTCAGGGCTTTGTTGTATAAATCAGTCCTGGAAGCCAGCCCTTGCCCTGGAGACTTCACCATTGAATCACGTATTAGGTGATGGTACCCAGGTGTCCTGACAGGCCTCATCTCCCCTTCTAAGCTCCCCAACTCACTTATAGCTGCTTGCTGGGAGTAAGGGCTGACCTCGAGGGCTGACACACCAGAAGCCTGGCTTCCTGCCTGTCTCATTAATATTAAGCAATCAGGACATTTCCCTAACGTTGCAATCAGAGGAACGGTTTGTGAAGTCAACTCCCAAAACTCATCTCTGCAATGCTTTGATTGTCCAATATCAGGCCGGCCGAAGGTCTTTCATGCTGGGCTGTTCCCACGAGGGGTTGCTCATGTGATAGTGTTCCCTTCTGTATTTTGCTGGGATCTTTGTGCCCATTTGGTTCTCTGAGAGTGCTGTACAAGGATCTCCAATGAGCATTTCCCACTGGCATTTGCTCAGAGATAAGGGACTTGCGGTTTACCAAGCAGTTAACATTGTCTCCTTCCAGCCCTCCAGAGACCCAGCCTTTAAAATCCCCCATGCAGCACACAGCAGCAGTAAAGCAGACTCCTGGGATGCTAAAAGGGGTGCATTATGTCAGTGCCCTGATATTTTGCTGCTAACATTTTCCAAACCAGGCTACAACTTCTAGGGAAGAGCTGAGATCTGCCGTGGGCCCCTTCTTCCACCAGAGTAGGAGAAACTTTCCCCCCCACCGAGAAAGATTCATCACTTTGAGGTTTGGATGACAATTCTCGTTTCAGCCAGGTTCAACTAAAAGAGAGAAGCTCAAAGTTTGGATTCAGATCCAGGCTTCCCCAGAGATCAGGAAGGCCAAAATCTTGGGCTTGGTTTGGACCTATCAGGAGCTGTTGCCTTGCAAACAAAACCCTGCTGTGTAATATCCTGATTACTTTAGCCATTTAATCTGTCACGCGGTGGCACCTGGAGACCCCATTCATGGGCCAGGGCATAATTTTTCAGAGCACTGCGTATACAAAGAGTAAGAGAGCATCCCTGTCTGAACACGTGATGCTTTGGGGGATAACCATAACACAAATACCTCACTGGGAATTGAAAAAGCCAAAGTATGGCAGTGGGTGAATAATTTCACATCAACACTTAGCCTTTATAGGAGATTTTAACTGGGGTAATAGCACTTCTAATAACAAAGGCCATTGCTGACGCCCCCTGCAAGTCCATAACATTAACTTAATGGCAAAGGTAATTGGCCTGCAAGAGGAGCTGTCCTTGTAGATTAACCCTGGGATTTCTAGGTGATCTTTTCCTTCTAACTGCAAGGGGTTGGCAATGAGTGTGAATAACATTTCATGTTGGTGAAAAGCAGATCAGGATAGAAACACTCTCAGCCTTAGTCATTCATATTAGAGTCCCATATTTACACCTTTGTAGGATCACAGACAAGCAAAACTGGAAGGGACCGCAGGAAGTCATCAGATCCGGCACTCTTCCCCCCTGCGTGAGGCAGGACCATCCTTGACTAAACCAGCTTGTCCAAGTGCTTGTCTAGCCTAGTCCTAAAAGCGCTCTGCTGAACGACTACAAGGCATCTTGCCCCCCAAGCCCCAAGAGCATCCTACCCTGCCGCAGGTAAAACAAAGGGGCAAGGGCTGTTGGAAAGGACCAGAAGCAATATGAACTATTATAAGACCAGTTAACGCCCATCACAGTCTGAATGCAGCACCTATATGACTCAATTCTCAAAGCCGCTGTGAAATAGGGAAGTGGCTATTAGACCATTTTGTGGATGAGAAAAGCCGAGGCACCAGGTTGGCGGTTCACGAAAGAGTCATGTCTTTGGGGTGGTCAGCAATGAAAACTCTGGGTGGCCCACACCTTGGAAAACCAAGTTTGGTTTTCCAAGGTGCGGGCCACCCAGAGCTTTCATTGCTGTGCCCTAAGGTTGCAGCTGCCTTACATCTTCAGGATTTATCCTTGGGTATCCTAAATGAAGTTTTCCAAACCAAAGTCAATACTCAACAATGACACACCTGTGTAGGCACCCATAGGCAGTGCAATGTGGGAAGCCATCAGGGCGGGGCGTGGATTCCCCTGGAGGACTCCTCCTCCCATGGAGTCTGTATGTTGGGTGCAGCGTGCAGCCCCTACATGTGCAGCTCCAAGGGGATTTCACCAGCGTGGTGCACTTTTTACTCCCAAGCTCTGCTGAGTTGCAGTGACCACAGGAGTTGGCAGGTGCCACCCGTACAGGGGTACTGCAGCAGGCACGTGTCCTGTATTCTCAGATAGCTTTGGTGTGCATAGTGGCGCAGGCTGTCTTTACAGGCTGGTCACCAAGCTCTCTGTGCCCCATGGCTCTGGGTGGGTAGTGGTATCCAAAGTCATAGGAGTCCATGTCTCCAAAATCCCACTGGTACTTGGTGACAGCTCAGCAACGAGGCCAAGGGTCGTGGGAACCATGGAGGTTGGACAAGCTTGAGGTTGAGGTATGTAGGGTTGTCAGGGTGAGAAATGCTTGCATTGCTCTCTGCTAATGGGGAAATAGAGGACTTGACGGTAGAGCTGTTCACCTTCCCACAGTGCCAGGTGGAGTCATTACACCATGCTTGTTCCTGCCCATATGGCATGGGATGGCCTCACTCCATGTCCATGCTATTCTTCATTGCAGTGGCTTCATTGCCAGGGATGCTGTCCGTGTAGGGCTTGGAGCCCCAGTGAAGTCCACTGGGTTGTACAGTGATTGCAGCCTGCAGGAAATGTGCTTGGCCCACTTCAAGCTCCCACTGCAGTGTTGATGGGGCATGGTCTTCACTTCCTGTCCTAAATGGGTCCTGGGACCTGTTGAACTCCTGCCCCATTGGGCCTGGTGATAGTCCAAAGATCCCACTGTGGGGACTGTGGCAAAGGGCTGCTTGTCGAGTCCTGCTTTGTTCTTGTCGAATTGTTCTCATTGCATCCCACATGACCACGTGCCATTGATCCCTGGCCCACTCTGTTCCCCTTACGCAGGTGCACAAGGAAGGAGAGATGCGAGCGGTCCAGCGAGCCCCGGAGATTCGCCTCGGAGATGAAGCAGTGCGTCCGGCTCACCGTGCACCCCAACAACATCTCCGTCTCCCAGTACAACGTGTTGGTAAGAAGCATTGACCCTCCCTTCCTCTGCCTGCTCCTCTGCGGGAGCAGAAAGGTCTCCCCTGCCCTCATGACCAGTCTTATGCCCCCAATTAATACGCTCAAACTCAGCATTCATGGGAAGAAATGCCAGCTTGAATGGCTGTCTCTGATCCATCCGTGTGTCTCCATAGAGCTCCCTATTCCCCTGGGTTTCATCTTGACATACACTGGGGGGGACGGGACTTTTTCTCTTCACTGTGAAGAGCTGATTGCAGTTCAGAATAGACTGAGCAAGCCCGTCAAGGAGACGTGTTTATACAAAGCACCATGGCCACCAGTGAGGCTAGGATCAGTAACTGTGTGTGAACTATGTTCAGGTTGTACAACTGGGGCAGGTAAGAGGAGGATGGGGATGGGAACCATATTCATGTTCTCTGATTTCCCATCCGGGCATGTAGCAGTGTCTCTTTCTTGGCCAACCAAGCAACCCGAGCGTGACACAGCTTTAACACAGAACACCCCGAGCAGAGGTTTGGAGATCCTAGAAACAGCATCTTGCAGGACATGTCTACCAGGGTCCATGCTATGTTATCTCTAACCCTGGTCTTCCTCCACACTAGCTTCGGAGCAGACAGCTATTAAAGCCAGCAAGTGGCATTGCCAGACTTCTAGTATTGTTCAAAATGAGATGGCAGTAGAGTAATAAGTGTTATTATTCCTTCTGGAGGGATTTTTTCTGAGACTGAGAATTTGCTGTGGAGGAACCATGTGGTTTCATCTCTGATGACACCATTGATAGCTAGAGCGGTGCTTTCGTGTTGTTCATACCCTCCCACTAAGGACCAAGCTAGTGAGGCTGGTGAGGGTTGGAAATGATGACCATGAAATGAAGAGCTTCATTTCCCTGCACTGTCTCCTTGAAACAGTCAGTAGCCCACATCTTTTTGGGGTTTGGTGGAGTTGTTCGGCTATTGTCCATCTCAGGCTCTTAGGGCCATAGTTTCTGAGTTTTTTTAGCCATTTAGCAAGAAGCCAGCCAGTCAAATCCTGCATGTCCAGTCATGGCTGCTTTGTTTCATCCTCTTAACTTTCCTATGACTTAACTTTCCCAGACTTCAAACAAGACTGATCTGAGACAGCGTAAGTCCTTTGTTCTTCTGGGAGTTCAGGGTTTCTTTATTTTTATTCTCTCAGTTGTCTCTTTGAATTCTTTTATGTTAGACTAAATCCTGGGGGAATGACTGAAAATGAGACCGGGATATGGAGCCTTTCACCTCCAGGTTACCGTGGTGATGCAAATCAGCTCCGAACTATTGTGATCAGAAGATGTTGTCATCAGATCACTGTCCAGGAGTGTGTGAAATGAGCCAGTGGGTATCAGTGAGCAAGTGTCCCCATCCCAATGGCCACCATCACAATTGGCTTCTTGGCAGACCTAGAGGAAGCCCCACTTTGATCCCATTAAGTCTTGGGCACGTCTGGATTGGGGAGGCTCTTCCACATTGATACCAGGTTCTTCCCCAAGGTGAGGGTAGGAGGCATGCCTGTCTGGTCAGCCAACGTTTTGACCGATGACAGGGAGCATCCACGTGGCATTGATAAGCCAGCTCCTTTGGTGTCACGGATGTCCAGGTATGTGCTTATCACACCTGGGGCTAGTTCAGGCCCATGCTGCTGCCGTGGATTGTGTGGGAGAAGTTTGCTGCATTCTCTGCTCACTGCCGGGCTGAGGTGTTGCAGTAGTGCAGGAGTCCCTAGATATCAGTGGCCCTCGACATGTGGGCCCAGGCTTTTCCCTTGAGGCTGTGCTCTGATAGGTGACGTACCTGCACTCTGCATTTTGCACACTTATGAACAAGTTCCCTCTATGGAGAAGCAGCTGAGAGAGAGCTCTAGGCATTTCCTCCTCTGCTGATGGTGGCGTATGAACGGGGAGGGAAGGAGGTCAGATTTGCAGCCATTTGGTAGGAAGGCTACTAATCAAGCCCATCTAAGTCCCCGGGGCTTCTTGTTTTCTCCTCTTCCCGTCCAGTTCGAAGTCAGCAGGCACATACCGTCTTCACCAGGCAATGAACTGGCTCATAGGGGCATTGTCTGCTAGTCAGATCAGTGATCCATTGTCTCTGGCCACCACTTATCACAGGGTGGCTCATGCTGGATGCCTTCAAGGGAGATGAAAACTCCCATGATGCACCTCACTGGGAGCATCTACATGTGCACCATTACTATGCAGTAACTGAAAATTACTGCGCAGTAAGGGAGCACATCTACACATGCACACCCATACTGTGTAGTAACTATGCCGACTCGGAGTAAGGTACGTGCAGGTAGCAAATTTACTCCTGAGTAGTTACTGCATAGTAAGAAACTTGTAGACGCCTTACTGCGCAGTAACCCTGTTTGTGTGGGTTGACTTGGAAGTAACTTTACTTCCAAGTCGGTGCATACACAGCATTACTGCACTGCAATGCCTACACGTGTAGATGCCGGTCTAAGAACTGCTTACTGCGCAGTAAGTTACTGTGCAGTAAATGCACGTGTAGACATGCCCGCTAGGTGGTAACATAGCAGGGAATTAACTCTCCGAACAAATGAATCTATTAGGTGCTATACTGCCCTGCCTTATACCGATCTTCTCTAATCCCTAGAGGTGGAGCTCAGGTCGGTGACCAGGGCTGGGTGTGTTGGATGCTGAAGCATGCCTGTGCCTGGCCCGTCCATCTGTGGCCGTGTGCATGGCAGTGGCAGGCATGGGTGGGGTGGGGATACCTGAGCAAGGCATCCCTGAGCACAGACCTGCCACTCCAAGTGGCAAGCGGCATGACGGCCCTGCATCTGAGCAGAGACTTTTTGGAGACTGACTGGTGAGGAAATGGCCAGCGGGAGTGTCCCATCCCGCGCCGTGGGGCAGGACCGCCCGAGCCTCCGGCAGAGTTGCAGCGATGCCGCTGTCCCGCTAAAGGGAGCGAATACTTTTGGCTGACTGACGGCTGTAACTAGACTCTCTATACGCAGGAACTTGGTGCCAGAGACCTCCCTCTGTGGTGATGCTAGGAGAGGAGGCGTAGAGAGTTAGACTGGAGCGCTACAGTTTCTCTGTAGTCCGCAGAGTGCCTCTTGTGAGTAGCAGTCACCTTCCTCAGAAACCTTGTGCCGAGGGGCCAGCCAGCCCCCGTCTTCACAGCCGGCTCCTAAGCCCCCCTCTAGTATCCCACTTGCATGCCCGATACCGAGCACTCCACCCCACCGCCCCGGCTGTCCCTGCCCAGCACGGAGACGCTGCCTCGCCACCCGCCACTCGCGATGACATCTGCATCCCATCCCCACCCCCCGACCGGTGCTTTCTCTTGAAGGAGGGTCTGTGTCTAGCAAGAGGCTCTTTGTCCAACCTCTCCAGTGTAATTCTCTTTTGCGAGCCTCCTCTCTTGCTGAGCTCAGTGCTCTCTGTCTGTCTCTCCCCATCCCGTTCCCCGCCCCCAACTACTTGCAGTTGGTCTTGGAAACCTACAACGTCCCAGAGTTGTCGGCTGGGGTCAACTGCACCTTTGAGGACCTTTCCGAGATGGACGGCTTGGTGGTGGGGAATCAGATCCAGTGCATCTCCCCTGCTGCTAAGGAAGTGCCCCAAATCATCACAGAGAATGGTGAGTGTGCGACGCCCTCCCCGCCCATGCCACCCATCTTCCCTTCCACTTGCTCCAGGGACCCGAGCGTGGCAAAGGGACTCGGAAGGACATTGCAAGTTTGTGCCAAAAAACGGGCTGAGTTGCTGCAACACTGTGACCCGTTGGTGGCTGAGAGCAGCAACGCATTAGAGCGCGTGTCCATATTTGAGTGCCCCATCAGGTTCACGGTGGGCTTCATCGGGGGTGACTGTGTCAGGCTACTTTCTCATGGGGAGGATGAGCAGGCCTGCAGCAGTTATACACGGCGGTCACAGATGACTGCCTACTGCAGCGAGGAGCCTGTGCTGCCTGCCTGACTTCCCTGGAGCCTTTTGAAGCTGCCATCTCTTGCTCTTGCTGTACTTTGAGAACTGCAGTGGTGACTTGCATCCTGGTGAAGGTGCCCTGGGAGACTCCGCTGAGCCATGAGCCAGGCAGCAGCACAAAGGCCACCTTTCCTCCCACCTGTTTCAATCCTAAGCAGCCAGGAGACAACTCCCACTGAGCTGAGCTTGCTTACCAAGAAGCAGGCACAATAGTGCTGGTGGAGGCTTCTCTAGAGTAGATGTTTGTCCTTTAAGGACCACCAAGTTAAGACCTGCCATCCAACAATCCTTATGTCATGGAGGCTGGATGAATGCCTGCAGAGAGTGTCTTCTGGAGCCTAATTTTCAGAAAACCTGAGCACTTGCAGTCCCTTCTGTTTTAACAGTGGGTACTTCACACCTCTGAAGACCCAGGGCCTTTTGTGCATTGCTGGAGGATGGGTCTTAACCAGGGGAGGAGAGGCTCTGGACCCGTGCCTCAGCCCCTGAGCCCTCCAGCCCTCCGGTTCCGGTTTTCATTATGCGCAAGATGCTGGCAAAGTCATTAAATATGAAGCAGTTAGCAGAGCTGTCAAAGCCATCGGCAGCAGATGGGCAGCAGTGCTGGGCGCTGGCAGCAACACGTATTTAGGAGTGTGCGCGCGTGTGCATGCGCGCGTGTATTCGCAGCCAGAGATGAATTGTCAAGCTTGCTTTGGCCTGATTGATTAATGACTCTTTCAGGTGAGGAGGAAGATAATAGAGGTGGAAGGGCCAGTTGGGTCAAAGCCTTGAATTAAACATGGGTTCCTTCCTCATCAAATTACTGCAATTATTTCATCTGAACAACATCCGCTGCTGATGGGACCAAGGGATTTAATCGGGGTCGGTTGTGGGGGGAGCACAGTGGTTGGAGCTGGAAAGGGGTAATGGGATGGAGTGACATGGAGAGGGGGGTGCAGGCAGGCAAAGGGATAGAAACAGGAATGGAGAGAAACAGTGAGGGGAGTTGGGATGTGGATGAGGCAGAAGAGAAGGTGCCCAGGTGTTTAGCTCTTATACCTCTTTTCGCTCGTGAGCTAAAAAAACGTAGAGCGAGGCCCTCGCAGAGCTGGGAGAGGCTGCAAAGCAAGCTCCCGTAATGCCTGGCATGCACGTGAAGGGCCTAGCTAAACCTTGCAGGATCTTTGCCCTGGGTAGCTGTTTTTAAGTGCTGTTAAGTAAAGGTTTGCAGTTGTGCCTGAGTTGAGCATGGTGGATCTGGCACTTTTTAGTGCCTGTTCCAGGAATACCAGGCAGGCCCAGCAAGCAGGCGCCGTGCAGTCGGTGCCCCTATACTCTTCTAGTCCTGCTTCCCAAAGCCGCAGGGGGAGGTGAGGTAATGGTGTCCAAGCCTATAAACAAGGAGGGTAAAATATAGCTATCCCAAATCACCCGCCGTGCTCGCGCCACCTAAATCATCACACCGCTGCCTCAAGCCCAGAACTGGTGATGTATGCTTCAGGCTGTTGATGGGGATGGTCTTTTATAGGCCTAATCAATGAATTAATTAAGCTGTGCTGAATGGGTCTGCTCTGTTTTAATTCTCAATAAAAATAAGTGTTAATTCAACAGCACGAAGGCTTCTTGGAAGGAGCAAGCAAAGGGGAATGATGATGCTAAGGGATGGGAGTGGGGGAAAGGGTCTGGGATTGACAGGGCACCGCAACCCTTGTCCCTGCAGAGTTCAGCATGCATCTGAGTTCGATGTTTCCAGGGGGAATACGCAAGGCTCCCAGCCTCGTGCATATGGGAGTCCTCCCGGAAACCCCAGAGCATGGACCGTACAGTGATAACCACCACCCAGACCTGCCTCCCACCTGTATGGCATTCACAAGGCACTTTTCCCCTGTCTGTCTGTCTGTCTAAATGCAATGGTCAGCCCCCTCTGCAGTATCCCTCTGCCACTGCTCTCAAGACCTCGGTCTCCCGTGCCTGAGAGCAGCTGCCAAGGGCAGCCCTGCAATGACTCAATTGGTGCATTGCAGGGTTGGGGCATCCCAGTATGTGAGGGTGGGTAGGGCATGCTCCTGGAGTGCCAGTGCCAGGACCTGCTGCCATTGCAGAGTAGATTCAAGTGGGACTTCATCTCCTGAGTTTCTTAGCTGCTTGGAAAATGTTGCCGAATACCTTATTGCCTACCACCATATGGTATGGCAGGCTTCTGCCCAAGGAAGTTCAGTATCTGCCTCCCTCCCCTCCCTTATAGCATCACTGAGGGGTTTCCTATAATTGGATAGCATTTGCCTTGAGATGCAGTCAGACGAGTCAGGGCTGGAAAAGACCTGGCTGAACTAGATCAAGTCCATCCCACGTGCACGGAGCAGGCAGGAGTCTGCTGACAGGGGACAGAGCAGCAGTGTGGTGCTATACACTAGTCTTGGCCTGTATGGGCTGCTCCCTTCTCGAGGGCTGGACAGTGAGACGCTCATGATTCAGACACCCAGAGCTCTGGGCTGGGAGTGGAGAGATCCAGATTTTATATGCACCTATATGCTCACCTATATGCGTGACCAGGAGTGAGGCACTCCTGCTCTTGGTGCCTATGTCTGCTCCCAACCTTTGGTCTGATTAAATGGCAAGGTGTTTGCATAAGGGACTCTGTGTGCATGTGCGTGTATGAGACAGTGGAGGCACAGTGAAACACTTGGCCCCCATTGGCTGTGTTGTTGTGGGTCATGTGACAGCACAGATTTTTTGCATGGCTCTTCATGGCCAGCTTGGTCACCAACACAGCAATCCCATCATCCCTCATTGATTCTTATATCTCTTCTGCAGGAGACCATCACATCGTCCAGCTCCAGCTCAAATCCAAGGAGACGGGCATGACTTTCGCTAGCACCAGCTTTGTTTTCTACAACTGCAGCGTCCACAACTCGTAAGTTGGGTCTCTCACCTGCAATTTCACATTGATTCTGTTTCGGCTCCATGTGCCAGCTGGTACAAGGATCCCGACGCCTGCCAGCTAGGTGGGAAGGAGTCCTGAAATCATGGCCGTGAGAACTGGGGTGCCTGCAGAATCCCCTCCCCACTGGTGTAGAGGGTGCATGTAGACTCACAACATACAGAACATAGATCAGTGGTGCCACCGATTAGCCTGTTTTAGGTGAAAGGTCCCAAGATGTCATAGAAACACATTTCACCAGCAATGAGCTGCACAACATCCCATTCAGTCCTTGACTTCTCTGCTGATCCTGCCAATAAGGGAATTGGTTGGTGTCTTGGGGCAGTCATAGAGAAGTCAGGCTGGAAGGGACCTCTAGAGGTCATCTAGTTCACCCCCCTGCCTGAGGCAGGTCATCCCTATTCAAACCATCCCATACAAACCATCATTTAAACCCTACATAAGACCAACATCAACCCTGACACAACACAGACCTAGTACTGTAACCTGCTGCAGGTGGTGCCAATGCTGTATTGAATCAGATTAATCCAGATTCCAAACCCACTTTAGTAACCCTGGAGTAACTCACTAGCACCAGCTGTCTCTTCTACAACTGCGCTGACCATGACTCCTAAATTCATCATCTCCTGATATGCCTCTTCCCCAAATCCACCCTTAGCCTCTAGCTGGAGTACTCAGGTGTGCATAGGCAGAAAGCCGCATTGAGGGAGTTGACTGAGAAAGGGCTGAGTCTGGACTTGAGCAAATAGCCCTGTAGACTTACTGCAACTGGGCTATTCATGTAGGCTTTCATGCTCCGCACACCTATGGCACTACCAATCCTTGCCTATGATGTCAGCCCCAGTGAAGTCAGTGGGACAGTTTCAGGTGCCTACTGTGGTGGGCCAACAGGGAGCACTCCTACACTGAGCCCCCCCTGCCTCACTGTGCCCGGCCAAAACCATGCTTCAGGTGTCTCCCCTGGGGTGCCTATGTCCGGCACCCCCATTCCTGGAGCACACCTGCATGCCTGAGGTAACCACTGCCACCACCCAGGGTCTGGTCTTTGTTAGGGCTCTGTGCTGCCCAGGGTACACAGACCCTGTAGACCTTGGGGGTGCTTCCCCCCCAGCAGGATGTATCTGGGTGCTTCTTATAGCCTGAAGCATTAACAGTAGCCTCCCTTAGTCAGCTGAGCAAGGGAGCCAAAAGGCTTGCCTAATCCCTCTCAAGCAGGTACAGCAAGGCTTGCTATAATAGATAGCTCTATTGATGGGAGAGGGTAGGCATGGGGAGGGGTAAAGGTCAGAGAAGTATCAAAAAACCCAACCCTGTGCAAACAGAAGCAGCTTGGTAGCCTTTTGATATGCTTCTAGATCACTTCATTCTAAATTACTAGCTACAATTCAGGTAAGTTATTCATATTTGCAGCCAGAGTCTGATGCAGCTCTTTCTCTGGTGGCTGTTTGGCTGGTTAGCTGTGTTCAAAAACCTGTCTGCCCCCTTTCCTCCTGGAAGGGCTCTTATACACCTGTTGTGACCTCATCACTAAGTTCCCACCAGAAGCAGCCCCATTGGCTGCTGACCAGTGCTTCCAAATGACATCAGCCTTACCAGGTGAGATGGCTAGGCACGTGGTGGGAACCTGAGATGATAGAGGAGCAGGTTCCCTCTCCCATTCAGATTTGTACAGCCCGGTCAGTCAAGTAGGTAGGTAACATGGGGTTGGGCTGTCTGCTTATAGCAGTGAGGTAGACTGGGGGGTGATTTCTCCACACCTAGCACCCAGCTAGGTACCAAATCTTGGTAAGTTTGGGCCCTCGATCAGGAGGGCCAATAAGTGGTGGGGTTTCCTATGACGTCCGTGTGGACACCGTTCTCTAGGAGCTGATCTAAGCACCGCAAGCTGATTTCCCATGGGGTCACTTTTTCCATATTGGCCCTGCCTCCCATCCAACTGGTTACCAACACCCTCTGCAGCAATGTGGGGACAGCACTGTGGGAACCCTTGCTGAGCCTCTGAGCGGGGGCACAATCAATTCAACAGTGCCATTGCTGCATTGGGCACTGGGTGCGTGAGCATCATAAGCAGAGGCAATGGGCCGCCTTGTAGTAGCTTGCTCTGGGGGTGCTGTGCTCCCATCCCCGAGCCACCGGCTTCCCCAGACAGCTTTCCAGAGGGGCCAGGAGGAGGTAATTATTACTGCAGCTCAGCGGTTCATAAGCAAAGGCAAATCCTATTTCCGTGTTTCTGCAGTTTTGACAAACAGCGGCAGGAGGAAAAAAAAAAAAAGGCAGGAAGAGATGGCGGTGTTAAATATTTATGGCATGTTTTGGTTTCCGACTTGACAAACTATAATACACTATCCATTTTTAATTTGATTTATCAGAGCGAGTGCTTGTTACCCATTTGAAGAACAGCTCGCTGCGCTGGGGCGGGCGGGGGATTGAAGGGGAAGGAGGTTTCTCAGGGAGGAGAAGGAGAGGATGTGTGAGTGCATGTGTCTGCGCTGGGGCTGAGAGATGGTTTCAGACCTGTGTGTTTAAACAGTGAAATTCCCCTCTGTGCTCCCAGGGGTGAGCTCTCGGGCCAGGTGAGCATGAGAGCCAGTGGTAACCAAGAGCTCGCACCCTCTGATGGGCCTGTGTGCAAATGGTTGTGCACATAAAACACTAAGAACCGATGAAGGTGCAAACTGGAAGCATGGCAGCCCTCCTGGAAAACAGGGCTGGATAGGTTATCTAGTCCCTTCCCTCACCCCAGGGCAGGAAAAGCCATAGCTAAATGCTGCCTGGTCTGTCTGGTCTTTTCCTTTAGGGTCGTGCATGTAACATGGAAGCCAAATCCAAACAGGCTGTAGGTGGAAAGTGAACTGGGGAACTGCCCTGTCCTGAGCCGGGGTGGGAGGGTGGCTTCCCCAAAGGCATCCCCTCCCCTCTGCTTTGCAAACAGACACGTCTTCCCCTGGCATCTCTATTAATGAAGCAAAATTGGGATAACCCCACAGTCACCAGAAGTCTGTGCCCTTCCCCAGCCCTTACAGGGACTCGGTGGGGCTGATATGGAAAGAGCCACCTTACTGCCGTGGACTGCCACATCACAATCACATCCGTGGCTTACTGGTGTGAGTCTGGGATGCGGCTTGCTGCACCTGATTTACAACAGCAGTGGCAGTGCCCACTCTTTACACCATCTTGGCCCCACAACTACATCCTGGCTGGCACCAGCTAGTTTTCTTCCTGCCCCCCTCAGCAGAGAGGTCGAGGACTAAACAGGACACAAAGGCTCCCGGTGCCAGCGGTGGCTGGGATCCTACATGGGCACTGCCCAGGATGAGCTCTTTCATTATCAGAGCAGCTATGCTCCAGAGGTGCCCCTCCAGCAGCACTAGCGCACATTCACACCTTGCAGCTGGCAGCCTTGCCTTGGCTGCTGGCAGTGGAGATTTTCTCCCCATCCCAACACATGTCCCTGTGCCCATGGGGCTGTCGTGTCCCCACACACAGGCTTGGCAGGGAAAGGCGCTGCTTTGCCCCATGTCTCACAGCCTTGCTGCATCACGTTTGGGTCCAAGCTGTCTCACACGTGGGCTTCTAGTGATGTCTGTCATGAGATGAGGACCAGAGGCACTCAGGATCTGCAGGGCCCCTGCCCTGCCCTCCCATCATCCCAGGCAGTGCTGTCCCAATTGCTTTCCTAGGCACCAGGTCCAGCTATGCATCAGCATCTCACCAGCTTACCCCAGGGCTGTGCAAGGCAGTTTCCCTTGACACGACCCTCTCTCATGTCATCACACCGCTCCATTGTGCTGGTGTGTGAAGCTGGGTTGGCCAAGTGATTTCCTTTCTGTCGGTCCCCAGATGCCTGTCATGCGTGGAGAGCCCCTACCGCTGTCACTGGTGCAAATACCGGCATGTCTGCACGCACGACCCGCGCTCCTGCTCCTTCCAGGAAGGCCGTGTCAAGCTACCAGAGGTAAGGGGGACATGGGGGCCATGGTCTGTAGGGCGGGGGGAGGGTACTGCCATGCTCCCGGCTGACTTAAACTCCCCATGCCTGCCCTTTCCACCCCTTCGCTGTGACCTGTCACCTTCACCACCTCTTCCCATTCTCTCCTCACTTTCTTCCCCCGCCAAAAGGTCTTCTTCCATCGGATGCGTGTGATGCAGGCTGGCATCTTGGAGGTCAGTCTCACAGCCAACCCCCTGCTTCCTGGTTTTCCCCATCTGTTGGCACCATAACAGGTTGCACATTTATGCCGGGCACCACTTCACAGAGCAGGCGCGAGATATCTCAGCGCTGCCGCCAGAGAGTTTGCGTGGGGACAAGAACAGCCTGTTCAATCGGGCGTGGGAGGGAGGAGGGTGGGTTGCTTCTGTCTTAAAGCACTGGCATCATGAGAGCCCGACGAGGAGTTGGTGCAGCGCCCCGGTTGTCAGAGCATCCAGCAGAGAGGCTCTCGGAGCCGGCAGGTGCGGCACAGCTCCCTACCAGCGCCTAAGTGCGGGTGTATGGTGCTCTTGCGGGCTGGGTGGCTGTCCCTGCCACGCATGGCAGAGCAAGCCTCGCAGATACATAACGTGCTGTCAGGCCTGGGAAAGGATGGCTCGAAGGCCGTCATCCAAATGTAAGACATGAACAGAGGGAACGCCATGGCAGCTGCCACTGCTTGCTGCTCACTGACAAGGAGTTTCCAGGCTCTGGAAGGAGGGGAAACTGCTGTGTGTGTGTGCATGTGCATATGCATGCATGTGTGCATGCATATGCGCGTGCATGCATGTGTGCACCCTGCAGAGGGAGAGGAGGGAGAGCGGTTGCTTGCAGACTTAACAGAAACCTTGAGACTTTAAGTAACCTGGAAGAGCCCCACCAAGGTGTTCAGGCACCTGACCCCCCTACTGATTTCCCAAGAGTTAGGAGCCTAAATCCCTTCGTGGATCTGGCAGGAAGCAGCCCACACCCAGCAGAGTCGAGGGAGTGACCTAGGTGCTCAGCCTGGTGGGGATTGGGATGCAATGAGCAGTCACAGCCCAGGGGAACTCAAGAGGATCAATGACCTGAGATGGTTTGTTGCGTGCTTGGCCGGAGGGACCAGCGTCCCTGACGAGGGCTGATATCTCACGAACCATCAGGCACGGGGGCTGTTGATCAACTCCAGCTCTCTGGTGACGTGGGCACATTTTGTTCTATCTGGAAAGCTTCCCAGAGTACAAAGCTTAATACCGATGACTCTGAGAGCATGGCCCTGTATCGCGCACTGTGTCCTGTGGCTGCAGAATAGCCCCGATGCTGGACCCTGCAGCAAACTCTTAGAGACACCCCCAATCTCCCGAGTCTCCTTTCTTCTTGAGCGTGTCTGCTGGCTGACAGTTCAATCCTGGAGGCAACCATCTTGAACTGCAGTGACAATGGTACAGGACATAAATAATTCATGGGCCGGACGTTGCCAGCACTTGGTCCGCTGGGAGTCAGCCTTTCCTGGTAGTCTGTTGTGAAACTTGCTGGGAACCAGGCGGGCAAGCAGGCTCGATGGCATCCCTTCAGATGTTAGATGCACTGGCAGCCCATCCGGTGCCTGGGAAAGCTGGAAAGCAGCATGGTGGTGGGGTCTTGCTGTCTTCAGCTGGTGCCATCCAGGCAGGGCCTCCCCTGTTGCTTTTGAAA
Source organism: Alligator sinensis (assembly GCF_000455745.1). Lineage (NCBI taxonomy): Eukaryota > Metazoa > Chordata > Crocodylia > Alligatoridae > Alligator > Alligator sinensis. The sequence continues at coordinate 5,355,380 of NW_005841853.1, read as the reverse complement.
ATGAGAGAAGATTCGGTTAGCTCAGCTCTCTCCCAAATCACAAACACAGGCAGCAACTTAGGCAGCTCCCTTATACCTTCATTTGTTCTCTTCAGAGGTAGCATCTCCAAACAGGAGAGCCAGGAGGCTATCTAGGAGGCTTTGCTGGGTGGTATGAATTTGTAAGGCTGCAGCCTGGGTCAGCTTTGTAAGGCTCAGGGAGGCTCCTACCTTGCAGCCTTTAAGTGCACGGACCCGTTTATACTAATCGAGGCCAGCTGACCCCCCGGCCCTTGCCTTTGCTTGGGTCTGGAGCTGCATTTAAGAAACTCCTGCAGCACTTGAGCCTTGCAGTACAATGCACTACTGGTGTTCAGCCTTTGAGCAGCTCCTGCCCCAGCGACGTCTGTGACTTCCCTGGTTCTTGACCCTGTTTTCGGCTTGCTCCTGGATTTTGGCCTCAGGGTTTTCCCTGCAGATCTGCTTCCTGACTCCTGAACCCAGTTTGGCTTGCTCGTGGATGCCACCCTATGAATTTCCCTTTGGACTTGGTAATGAGGTTTCTGATTCCCAGCTCCTGACCCCGGCTTGGCATTTTAGCTCCTGACTTGTGGTTTCTGACCCTTACCCCTGCAACCTCTAGCTCCACACCTAGCTCTAGCTACCAGCCTGGTGGGCCATGACAGGATTGCCCTCTCAGTCACCTGGTTAATGGAGGATAACCCGATACTTCTAGTAACTTGAAAAAAGTCCATGATCTTTGGAGAAGAGATACAGGCCCAAGCATCTTTCCCTGGGCAGGAAACTACTTGCTTCAGATGACATTACTAGTCCAGCCGTGTTGTGGAGATGAAGCACTTTTGAGTATTAGGAGAGAGTCCAGCGTATGGAAGGATGACTTCCAGAATCAAGGGCGTCCATGGTGGTTTGGCCCAGGAGGACAGGAAAAATTGTGTTGTTGTGTGGCTCTTCATGAATCCTGGACTTGTCACCAGATATTTGACATGCCCCAATTAGCAAAAACAAGGGGAAGATCTCCTGGAGTATCTAGTCCATCCCACAAAGATCAGTAGCGGGTTGGCCCTACCATATCCTATCCATATTCTGCTACATCCTTCCTAAGACATGTGGTCCAGTTTCGTTTTGAGTGGCACAAGTGCTCTTCTTCCACTTCCCAGAAGACCCTATTAACAGCCTAACACATTTCACTGGAAGAGATTGTTTCTTAGTATTCAGCCAACATTTTCTTCTGGAAACTCTTCTTCCATGCCTCCTAGTTGTATCCATTTCTGTCCTGGCCATTACTAGCCAGAGCATCACCACTTGGGCTGGAGCCTAGCTTCGTTGAATCATATAGACCTTCCAGCTTCGGAAACCATATGGACCTGCCAGCTGTCCCTCACCTACCATCGGGAGCCTGGCATGGCCACCGACTAGTTCCTGGACTGCTCAGTTTAGGCATCAGCTGGGATGTAGTTTCTGCCTCGTACAGCCAGCCTTCCTTGTGACATCTTCCCCAGTGTCTGGGCCCTCAAGCGTAGACTGTTTTCATTAGTCTTTCCATCCTTAATACTCCCGTCGCTGCCTTAATGCAGCCTTTTTCCTTCTTCTTCTTCGCTGGGGGGCTTTCGCTTCTGTTTGGAGCGAGTACCCGCTGAATCGGTCTGTCCTGAGCAGGTATTTATTCCTACTGTTTGGTGGGTGGAACATCCCATGTGCAGGTTTCCAGCTTTCTGCTGAGCATCGGAGCGTGGAGAGTTTCCAGGAGCGTCTGGTCCCATCGCACCAAGAGCCGCCTTGCCAAGTAAACAAACATTGGTGAGACTTTGTCGCACATGCGTCCGCCAGCAGCTCTTCCCCTAGTTACTCATCACTGTCAGCGTACCAGGCTTGTTCCTTCCCCCCCACAATCTGGCCTTCGCCCCAGCATTGCTGTCTTCTCTCGCCCACTCTTCTTTACTACCCATGTGGCATCTTTCAGCCAAACCCCGTGTGGGCCGAGTCTTCCCACTCATGTAGCACGTGGTCCACGCTTTGCACATTTGAAGGTGGATCAAAACATGCAGACATGCCAGTGTGCTTCCAGAGGCTTGTGCTTAGGTCCTGGTTTCATCAGATGCCGGACGGTTTATGCAGGACTCTTCTGACTGCCTTCCTGGTCTCTCGTGGAGCCTCTGTGTTATGCTCTGATGAGGGACAGCTGGCCTCTTTCTGCCATGTGCAGATTCATGCAAGATACCAGATTGCTTTGGAGATGACCAGTAGGATGGAGGCACAAAGAAGGCCTGCAGGATCATCTGCTTCCCCTGTAAGAGTATGGCATTATTCCTTAAAGTCAGGCCTCCTGCGCATTATCTAGGACACGTTTCAGCATCAAACTGGGTACTCAGCATGTGGCCACCTCTAGGATGGGGCAAAGTAACCCTTATACTAGCACCAGCAGTGCTAAATTAGAGATCAATAGGGCAGGAGAAAATACATGAGATGGTTCAAAGTGCATGGGGCTATAGACAGGCAATGTCTAAATACCTAGGGCTAAATCTTCAACTTCCTTCTCACTTCTCACCCCCACCACAAAGTGAATGAGCATTTGAATGGTGGCTTCAAGAGTTGGTCTTTCATGTTGGATGAGTGTCTTGCAGCCTTGAATCAAGTATTTTGGAACTGCTCTTTTTGGTTCAGGGCTGCAGAATCGGCTCTTGACATTGAGCCAGAACAATAAGGACGATCATACTGACAACCAGTACCTTGATCGCTCGCTGGCGCCCGTGGCATTGCTCTTCCATCTCATGCCAACGCCGGGCAGCAGGTTGGCGAGGCTGCTTTGAGAAGTCAGAATGACTGAATATAGTTGTTGTGGAGCCTGTTGGGAAAGCCCTGTTTGCTTCTCGTTACGAACTTCAGCAGGGCCATAAAACAAGAGTATTTATGATTATGGCGGTGAACTCAATCAAATAGGGTTGACGACGTCTCGGGATGATTTGCAGCAGAAATACTTCACCTTGACGTATAATTTCCCCTTTACAGCAGGTTTTTGAAAGCAAAGTCTGCTGGCTGGAAATATACTGAGTGAGTTCTTGCTTTATAAAAGGGAGCTGATCTCATTTGTCGGGGCGAGGGTAAGCAGGAGACGGGAGAAGAGGAAAATGATCGGAGGTTTAAATACAGAGCATTTTTGTACAAAGAGAGCCATTTATAAAAGCAACAAGGTTTAATCATCCCTGAGACAGGCTGCTTGCTCCATTGCAGCCCCAGGTGTCCAGCAGGTTCCTTAAAAGCAGCTGGCAATGTCCAGTGTCGCAGTGGCTGCATGCATTACTGTAGCGTCAAGCAGCTCTGTCCAAGGTCAAATTCCCCTTGCGCTGGGCAGAGGACAGGCAGCGAGAACCGCAGAGGAGTCGGGCTGGAAAGGACCGCGAGAAGTCATCTAGTCCGACTCCCTGCCTGAGGCCGGGTCACCCCCATCCAAGCCAAGGAGATCTCAAAGGCATTTCAAAGCAGTCATCATAGAGGGGAGGGAAACAGAGGCATCGAGCCAAGTGGTTTGTCATAGGGCAGAGGTACAAACGATACCGAGGTCACCTGGACGATCCTCTTCACAATAGAGACGCTGCCTCCCATCGCTGCCTGATCTGGCATGGCAGTTATCACGCCAGTGCTTCATAGACCCTCCTGTGAGATGGGAAGCTGGAGGTGGTCTACTTGAGTGGATGGCATAAAGGATTTAAGGCTTTTTTTGTGTTGTATTGCCATTGAAAACGAACACTATCTTGTTCTGGGCCCTGCTAGGATTTTAGCTTTGTATGGGTTTAGAGGGGGGAGAAAAAGAAAAGCAAAAGTCAAAAGCAAACCTTGATAATGGATCTGTGATCTGGCGGGTTTAGAAGATACATAATGATTTAATTACCTTGAAGGAGGTTTTCGTCTCCCCGCACTCAGCCAATTCATGCATTTGGGCCTTTTTCCTTCCTCCCCCAAACCAGCTTTGTATGAAAAGGATTTTCATCTGCCGCCTGAAAGGCAAGAGAACTAAAAACCCTGACACCAAAGCATGTTCGGTGGGGTTGGTTGGGCTAATGACAGCCGAGCCCACATAAAAGAAACAGCGGCTTCAAATATTAATTTGTCACCAGCCACAGGAAGTCCTGGGAGACATGCAGCGGCAGGCGGCTGCGGAGCAGTGGCGCCCTTGTTCACCAAGTGTCTCTGTCCGCCTCGCGCCGAACGGGGACCTGCACCACAGGCCTCGGGCATTGGAGCACACTGATTTCTCCTTGTCCCCCTGCTTGCTCTTTGCAAACAGATATGGCAGGCGGGTTTGTGCACTGGTGATAAAGGAGGGCAGGGAGGGATGGTGGGAGCCAGGCGTTGGCAGGCCAGCGCTGAGCAAATGCCCTCTCCTTTTTTCCATCCCCAACATCCAGTTTACTGCAGACTGGACTCGTAGCACTCCTAGCTGCTCCTTCCCAACACCCCTGGCTTTGCAGGGGACCAGTGTCCTGCATGGTGTCTTATGCCAATATTGTCCCGTTTTCAGCCCAGGTGCAAGCAGCACCTGGGGAGTAGGCGGCGAACCTGGCCACGTCGCTCTCATGCAGCCCTCAGCTGTAGAAAACCTGTGGGCCTTTGCCACAGGAGCCTGCTGGGCATAAGGAGTGGGCAAGTCTTTGATTTGCCCTTTTAGACCTTCTAGCTTTGCCCGTGCACCTCGGTCCTGCCCTAAGGGCACACGTGGCTGACCTCCTACAGCTCATGGAGTCGCTCTGTGTTGCAGCTGGAGATTTTGCCCCAGGCTCATGGCACTGTAGTGCACCACACCTCCTTCCTACAGCTGATGGCTCTTGCTGAGACTGTGTAGGATGTCTGAGCTGACTTTCCAAGAACGCATCGGTGCAGACGGGGATCCCCCCCCGCACCCGCCGTTGTGCTGCGACAAAAGGCAGCTGCGGAGACACAGCTCCCCCGTGTCCGTCTGTTGTCTGGTGAGTGTCACGAACCAGTTGCGCTTGCATTGCGGACGGGGCCTGGAAGGGATGCATCGTCCGTCGTTACTGTGGCAACAACTCAGCCTCCAGCCCAGGCCTGGGTTACCCAGATACTGGCCCCGGCCGGAGACGCAGCTGCGAAAGGTGTCGTTGCCGAAAAATTCCATCTCTGCTCATTAATGGATCCATCATTCTGCAGGGATCGCAGTGACAGCAATAGAGATGCCAATATCAGAGCCTCTAATTCTTCCCCTCTTGTTGATTATCCGCTCGTTTATCCTGGCACCTGTCTATCATTAAGAGAAAAAGAGCAAGGTGTTACTATGGCAACCTGCCGGCAACCTGCTGCATTCACATTCTGCGAGCATCCAGGGGGGATTGGCAGCGGAGAGGAGAGGAGGTGAAGGGCTGAGAGCGGAGCTGGAGAGACAGCTGCCAAGCAGAGCAGCCGTGGCGCGAGGAAGAGACAGGTAACGTTGAGCTTCCCCAGCACCCTCAGCTGCTCCCTGCATCAGGAGCAGGGGGCAGCACTGATTTTGCAATGACTGGAGGTACCCTGGAGGGTGGGATGGACCTCGGTCCATCTGCTCCAAGCATTGACAAGGTGGCACCTGGGGAGAGTCCGGAGAGGCGGGTTGCATCGGCATCTGGACTCCCATCAGTGTGAGGGTTTCGGTGCCATCTCCTCCCTAGTGCAGCGGCAGAGAAAGAAGAGGAATCCTTGTCGTATAGCGCTGCAAGATGGGGCCGGATAAGGAAGGTATAGATTGAGTGTCAGAAAACATTATCTTTCCAGGAATAGGCAAAAGAGCTGGCAAGCACTACTGACAAGCAGCCTGGACCAGTGTAGGGATGGAGGTTGTAGCTGTGTTGGTCTAAGGACATAGGCAGACAAAGTTCTTTGGGTGCATCCAATATCTTTTAATAAAAAGGTTGGTCTAATAAAAGATATTGGATTTAAGAACCTGGGCCAGGGTAGGGCGCCACGTTGGATTTCAGCAGGGTGGCATCTTGCTCTTGGAGACCGGCCGGGTGCATTTGGCTGAGCTGAGTCA
>NW_005841853.1:5269425-5349330 GCF_000455745.1 Alligator sinensis | reverse complement strand
TCTTTCCCTTCCTACCCATGTCCATTGGGAGCAGGTGGCCTTTGAGGCAGGCTCTGTTTCTCATGTGGCGTTTGTATCATGTCCAGTGCAGTGGACCAATGGATTTGGTCACCCAGTGCCTACTCCACACCCTTCTCCCTCAGTCCACTTCCCTTCACTGGCACCGAATGTGACTTGGTGGCCTGCACCGGGGAATTTGCTGGTGCCCGTGTCTTCTGGCTAACGAGGAGCCTGCTGTTGGGAGCTGTTGCAGCAAAACTGCGATGTGGGTATCATGGAGATAAAGGATCCTGCTACACATTGCTCATAAGAGCTGGGCTAGCTTTGGTAGCCATCTGAGCTTACCTGTCATGGGGGCGGCAAACATAACATTGTGGATTTCCCCCCAGGGCATGGCAACGATGCTTGCCATCATGGCATCATTACCATCAAGACACATTGCGGTGTTCAGCACAGCTGGAGGACAGTTGGACTAGCTACCCTGATGTCTACAACATGGGGCGACAGGACTATCCAGTTTTGGGGGCCAAGAGGTTCTCAAAGAGGAAGGGAAAGGACCCCCTCGATTTCCCAGGTCACTTTGGGCATTGCCTGGCTTTGAAGCCCAAGGCTTTGTCCTTTCCCTGTTTTAGCCTCAGCTGCCTTCTTTGTTAGGGGCTTGGAGCACTTGGGCCTGAGCTAAGGGGAAGGGGAGTTGTTGAATCCCCCCATTGGAAGGCATCTCTTACTTGACCATGGATTCATTCCCCATCTCCCTGGAGCCTGTACCCATACCCTTTCCTGGCTTGTTCTCTGAGCACATGTCCACTGGCCTTGGCTTGGGCTTTATTTCCCAGTCTCAGGGCAGAGAGAAGTGGGAAGAGTCCCACTGTCCTGCTTCCTGTGAAGTCCAGTAGATATTTATCACCAGCATCATTGGGGTAGCTGTGCTGATGCCCCATGGAAAGGGGCTGCAGTTATTGCTCCCTGAGTGGAAAAGGGAAATGTCACCTAAGGAGACTTGCACGTCCCATAGTTTATATGCATTTGTTTACGTGCATGGCTGGGATGATCTTGTGGGGTTTGACTTCAAACGGCACCTTCTCTGGAGAGCGGCAGTCTCCTTTCACCCAGGGTTGTTATGCTGGGTGGGCAATAAATGCTAGGCAAGGATGTCCACAGGTGCTGCTCTCTGCTAGGTGAGGATGCTAGGCAAGGATGTCCACAGGTGCTGCTCTTTGCTAGGCAAGGATGCTAGGCAAGGATGTCCACAGGTGCTGCTCTCTGCTAGGTGAGGATGCTAGGCAAGGATGTTCACAGGTGCTGCTCTCTGCTAGGCAAGGATGCTAGGCAAGCATGTTCACAGGTGCTGCTCTCTGCTAGGTGAGGATGCTAGGCAAGCATGTTCACAGGTGCTGCCAGTTGACTTGCCGGCTCTTACCAGATATTCCCCATCATGACAGCCTCTCTTTAAAGAAGGACCATTCCCTAGTGTGGAGTTGGAGATCAAAAGGCCCATCAGCCCTCCCAGTGGTAGCAGGTGGCTTTTGGTGCCTTAGTTATACAACAGGGTCAAGGATTGCGGGACTGTTTGCAGGCTTACTGCTTAAATGGACACAAAAAGAGTCCTCTAGTAAAAGTCCTAAAAAGGCAGGCACTCAGGACCTCTGTTCATGGAGGAGAGGATATCTGAGACCAAAGGACACTGAGCCAAAGAAACCCAGGGAAGGACAGAGGGACTGGTTAGCTTCCCCAGCTCATCGTCCTGCTCGGACACCGTGTTTTCTATGGTGTTGTCCAACCCAGTTTTAAAAATCCTAAAGACTGAGGCTCTCACCACCTCCCTGGAGAGTCTAGTATGCAGTTTAATCCCCGCCAGCCTATTTTCTTATGATTGTTCCCAGTTTTACCTGCTCCATCCCTCTGCATAATCCTTCTCCAGCTTCGGGGCTCCTGCCCTCCACAGATTTGTACAGGCTTGTTGGTGCTATTGTTTCACACTTCTCCTAGAGGATCCGTCACACGAGGTGTGCTGTACAGGCATATAGTAAATGACAGGCCTTGCCCCGGAGAACACATACTTATCATGTCACACACACGCCTACATGCCACCAGAAACCCTACATTAAAAGAATGTTATTAAGTTTGCAAAGCCAATCACTCAGAAGTTAGGATATACTAGAATTAATGCATAGGCTTTATGCCTTCACATTATGGGAGATAATTACATGATCACAGGCTGTATTTTTACCCTGAGACCCCTGCTTCAGTCTCTGTCCAGAAGGGAGCTGCCCCTCCAGGTTGTTAAATGCTGATTTTTAATAAGCCTTGGTATGCTGGGGAAGTTCCTGAGGACGGGAAGAAAGCTGACGTCGTGCCAGCATTTAAAAAGGGTGAATGTAATAACTCAAGTTATTATAAGCCTGTCTCCTTGACATTGATCACGGAGAAAATAATGGAACGGCTGATAGAAGACGTGGATAAAAAAAAAAAGGAAGTAATATAATTAATGCCAGTCAACTTGGGTTTATGGAAAACAGATCTTGTCGTGCTCTCTTCTGAGGAAGGATAAGATGAGGTTAGTGTGCTAAGCAAGGACTGCAGCTCAGTTCCCGGCTTTGCTTCTGGCTTTCTCTGTCACCTTGAGCAAGTCCATATCCACAAAGGACCAGGCTGGGACTTGGGGCCATACGTCCAGTAGTGTGTGCCTCCAAACCCCTTTTTATCAGTGCAGTTTACTTCTGCCCACATCCAGAAGTGTCTGGCTTGTCTGGACCGAACAGCGCAGGCCTTATCTTAGGCATCGAAACTAGGTCTTCTTCTTCTGTCCACTGACCTGGTCAGTATATAGACATGTGTTGAGCGTGCGTAGTGCAGGCCCGCAGAATCAGGCTCATTGCAGACAGTGGGCATGTCTGCACGAGACACTTTACTGTGCAGCAGACTAGTTTGCTGTGCAATAAAGTGTCACCATCTACATGTGTGCAGTGATCAGGGAGCAGCGGACTAATTTACCATGCTGATGGATAGTCCCTTCAGACACAAGTGGTATCCACCAGCACAATAAATTATTGCCCTTAAGTGCATGTGTAGATGGTGATGTCTGGATTAGTTTACTCCAGCTCATATTGAACTGGAGTATAGTCAGTCACATTCATTGCACATGTAAACGCACCCAGTGACAGCTACTGCTTTAATTCAGAATTGGAGGCAAAGGGGAATGGTCCTGTTTTACACAGTGGCCTGGTGTCAGAGTATGTACAAGGTGGGAGGACCTGGGTTCCCAGTGTTTCTTCTCCAAAGACACTTCATGTATTTTATTCTGTGTCTGTGAAGGTAGTCAGAAAGGGAGTTTGGTACCACCACGGTGAGGGAGAATTGCCCCATCCCATCTACTTGTGTGCGAAGGAGTCATTTCAGTGTAAAGATGCATTGAGTTTGCTTCCATTTCCCAGAGAAATGCTCTGCTCCCTGCTTTCTCATTGGCTTCTGCAGCGCAGAACGCAGGTACTGCTGAATTGTCAGGAAGCCCCATTGAATCAGAGGCTAAATCAAGTGCTGCTTTGCCAACTCAGTCCTATGGATCCCTTCAGGGTTGCATCAGGGACAGAAATAACTGGGTTGTCCTTTTACACCTGCTAACACTGCTGTGTGCATCAGCAAGACAGTGGTCCTCTCCCTTCCACCCATAGGACTTACTGGTGGACAGGGAGCCGTGAACCTTCATGATACTCAATTTGTCATGCACTTTGGCTGGCATGATGCTCGCGCCTGGGGCGGGGGCGGGGGGCAGTTTGCTGCACTGGATGACCATAGATGGGGTGCACCTGTGAGAGCATTGTTTCAAGACAGTCAATACATAGCTCCATTGGCCAGGTTCAGTACAGCCAACCCCAGAAGTCAGCCCCCCAGATAAGACTGAAGGATGTAGGTGGGCTTCTTTTCCCAGATTTGAACCTTCAGGGTGAGTTTGGGTCACATTTTCCAGCTTTTCTTGTAACATATAGAATCATAGAAACAGAAAATGAGAGTTGGAAGGGACCTCAGGAGGTCCTATCCCCTGCTCAGAGCAGGACCATCCCCAGCTATTTCGTCCAGGCCAAGGCTTTGTCTAGCTGAGTTTTAAAAACCTCCAAGGATGGAGGTTTTTATTACTAGATTCACGCTGAACTGTGAGACTTGGAGTCCCTACAACCTTACAGATATTGTGCTGAGCAGAAACAGAGGTTGAGGCCACTGAATTTCTCCCAGTGGTGAGGTGCATCCCCGGCTCTTGTTAATGGACCGAAGCATGACACGCAACGCATTCAATGGACCAGAAGCTCATAGATGGGAAGGCACAGATGGCAGGACAGAGGCAGAGAATAAGCTCCTTTTGAAGGCCCAAAATCTCTGTGCTTCTCTCCTGGTCTCCTGCCCATCAAGGCATTTTCTGGAGCCAGAATGACATGAAATCTGTCTTTGTGTCTAGCCCACAGCTGCCTTCAGTGAATGAGACACCGTGGAGCAATAGCCTGCATAAGCTGGTGTGAATAACATCAGCAGGACCTGAGCTGGGGGACCCACCATGGTACTGAATGAAGCCCTGGAGAGTAGCTTGTCCCCAGCTCTGTTCCTCCTGCAGTCACTGTGCTCCAGGAGGCTGGAGCTTGCATTGGTTCATATGTGAAAGGCATGCTCTTAGATTTGACAGTGTTTGAGCCTCTGAAGATCATTACTCACTTCCTTTCCTCTTCTTTTCCTTGGTTCTTCTTAAAACTCAGCCTGCTGGTGGTTTATTGAAGCACGGTATGTGGCAGGGCTGTGGGGAAGTCTGCCTTTCCATGCCAACCACTGCTCAGGAAGGCCTTACCTTATAGCAGTCCATCTTGGTCCTCCTCCTTGAATCAGTCCTCTTCTAAGGTCAGGCTGAGGGTTCATCTTCCCTCACCCTGGCCCTGGTTCACGGGCCATGCAGACCTTTCCACTCCCTTGAGCGTACCACCATGATCTCAGAGCCTGGCTGCACAGGCTGCTTCTTCTGCTCCTTGACCAAGCTGTAGGTTAGCACTAATGCTGCCAGATGGATCAACCACTCTTATCAACTCACCCATTGTGAGGAACCCATTTCAGGTCAGTAGCAAACTAAAGTGCCCAGCCAGAGTCACAAATCATCCGCCCATGGCAATCGTGGCACAGAGGCCAAAGACCAAATGGGCTATGAAGATCCATCCATCCATCCATCCATCCATCCATCCATCTTCCTGTCTCCCCCTTTTATCTTCCTGCACCAGGATCCAGGCATCAGAAGGCAATCCCTCCAGCTCCTAGCTGAAATACAGAATAGCCACTCTGTTATGCCTCTTGTCTGGATAGAGACCCAGTCTCCAGAGCTATCAATAAAGCACCTTCTCCAGCACTGCATTCACCTGCAGTCCATAAGGAGACCCTTAACAAGGATGGGGATGGGAGAACTCAATTATTCTTTTGTTATCTCTGCTGATGCTTACTCTTTCCATAAATCCCACTGCCGTCTCGTCATCAGCTGCCTTTAAGGTTATGGGCATTTTCTTTATATATTATTACTTTTGCTGTGCTGATAAATATGTACCCCATCAATCAAACTAATGGCACTGTAAACTTCGGAAACACAGATAAAATATATGGGGCATTAAAAAATTCTTTGACCGCTTGAGCTTTTTGTAGCTGGTTTGATTGCTGCCAGCGCCGATGTAAATTTGGGGGAAGTATATCCAGGAATTTATGGAGCTTGGAATTCTGCCTGCAAAGCCTTGACCTGATTCCGCTTTATAACCTAATAACGGTCCCTGATACTATTCGTGTAAATTTTAAATATAATTTTTATGACCAGGAGAATTAGTAGTGTAATAATGTAAACACCATGTGGACCGTAACTCACTAGTCCCAGACTTCTCCTGCACCGGCAATGGCTCACTTCTTCCTGGTCTGCCCAGTTTCTTCCACTGGGATTTCTTTCGGGGGGTACGTTATAAATTTTAGGTGGATTCTAGGAAGAAGCAGGGCAGATTGCCAGCCCTAGAGGTGGAAGCCCTTCATTTCCTTGTGTTGTACCCATGTCACAAGACCATGTATCATGTCCCAGTTCAGAGGGACCCCATCGGCTTGAGAGAGGAATTCAATCAGACTAGCCCGTCCAGTCCATGGTATCTTTTGCACTCAGGCTGTGTCTACAGGGTAAAGGTACCATACCCATAGTAGTGTCCTGAAGCATTGCCATGCGGCTTCATCTGTGCTGCTGCTTGGCATGGGAACAGTATGTAGCCGTGTGGGCTGGTTAGCATAGGACAGGCTAACTGGTCCTGTCACACTGCAGCGTTACTGGAGCACCATGTATACTACTTCCAGTTTAAGAGGCTGCCTGTTTAAACCTCACAATGGGCTGGAGGGTCTCATGGCCAGGTATGGCCCCTCTGTCTTATCAGCTCTTTTCCTTGCTGCCTGTGGGTGAAGCCTTGCTGCCATTGAAGTCAGTGGCAAGATTCCCTATGGTGGTGCATCAAGGTAGCTTGCTAGCTACCACCTTCCCTCCCTTCCTCTCTGAATGGATTTTTAAAATTTTATATAATATTATATTTTTTTAAATGTTATTGTACATAATATAATATAATATAATATAATATAATATAATATAATATAATATATCCGAACCGACATCAGTGGTGTTTTAAAAAGCATCCTCTGTGTATACATGGTCCCTGCTCCACAGCTCTCACCATCTTGTTTTGGCCATGGCACAAAGTAGGAGGGTAACAAAGCCGGAAAGACGTTGGGGAGATTAGATGGAAGCAAATCTATGTGTATGGAGAGTCATCAAGCAAAGGCCCAGTGCATTGCAGGTTGGGGCAAGGAGCTTTCTTCCTCAAAATATATTCATTAAATAAGTCATTGCTTCATGTCTTGTGGTAGAGATGGGTCCCTGTGAGGTTGCAGTGTGGTGGCTGGGGGTGTTAGCTCAGCAAGGGTAAGCCCACTGCAGGGGATGGAGTTGATAAAGCATACAGATGGTTGTGGGAGTGTGTTGGCAAACCAGGCATTCAGGATGACAGCCCTGACAGGGCAAGGGCATGAGGCTGCAATTAGGGATAGGCTTATTCAAACCTTGACAGGAGGACAAGACCGTGAACTTGAAGTGACAGAGACAGCAGAGCCAACAGAGGGCATCCAAGAGGGGTGCAGCGGACAGATGGGTTGATAAGGACATGACCTAAAACAGGGGTGGGCAAAACATGGCCTGCGGACTGGATCCAGTCCACTTTCATCTGGCCCGTGGTGCCCACCAAAGAATTGAACCCTGCCCAACCCTTCCGCACACGAGGGTGGGAGCGAGGTGCCTATGTATACACCCTCCCCACAAACATACCCTATCGCACCTTGCTCTCACTTTTGTGTGTAGAAGGGCCTGGCCCGGTCAACACACAGCCACTGCTGCAGCTGCCGGGGGACGGAGCTTGGGTGGGCAGGGTGGGAGGGGGTGGTGAGAACCCCACCTCCCACTCATCCCATGGCATGGAGGCTTCACCAGTGGCAGTAGGAGCACCAGCAGTCACGGGTGCTCAGGGTGCTGGTGCCTGGCGCAGGCGCTGGTGCCCAGCAGTGCACAGCTGTGGCCAGCATTGCACATTGTGGCAAGGAGCACAGCTGCTCTTTATTGCACAGCACTCCCCATGCGCATGTGCAGGTTTTGCACTTGCACACCACCAGAAGGAAGCTCCATGTGCTGGAGCTGGCTGCCTTCATTGCTCCCTGCTGTGCAGGTCCCAGGACTCTATGGGGAAGTAGGGGCCAGGGCTCCCCTTCTCTTCCAAAGGATCCCAGGACCTGGGGACCAGTGCCTGCACTGGGCACAAGCACCCCAAGTGCCCCTGCCTGCTGCTGCTGCTGCTGCTGCCCCAATTGGGGCTGCATGCCAAGGGGAAAGTGTGGGGGGGAGTCCTCATACCCCCCCACCCTCCCTCACACCCCACAAGCACCGCATACCCACACCCTACCCCCACATCCCCCCATGTATACACCTCCAGCATACCCTATTCCCTCCACACACACAGGCACACCCCTTCATAAACTCCCCCTGCACCTCCCCACAGCCACCATCCACAGATGCACACCCCTACACCCCACCATCCCCAAACACCACTCCCACATCCCCCCATGCACACACACCACACTCCACCATATACCCGCCCCACAATATACAAGACTAAGACTTTATTTTTGAGTTATTCTGTGCAAACAAATCATGCCAAAAATATTTTTTGTAATAAAATTGAAACGTTATAGTTGGTGTTTGACTTTTAGGGTATGATTTGGTTTTTGCTGGTTGTAAGATGGCAACTCCACCCTCCCAAAAGGAGTATTTTGGAAGAGGGGTAAAGGGAGGGACTTCTGTTGGCAAAGGTCAGGGGTTAGGGGGTGGGACTTCCAGTCCCAAGATGGCAACCAGGGGGTGGGACAACTGTCAAGGGCGGAGCTACCCATGTGGCCCTTGATAGCGCACCAAACCTCGTTAAGCAGCCCTCTGGCTGAAATAATTTCCTGCCTCTGACCTACGGTGTCAGTGCCCTCCTTGAGAAGAGACCAGGAAGGAGGGGATTGCAGTGCTCAGATTTCTCCATGTGTCTGTCTTGCCATCTGTGTGTTTCTCTATTGCACAAGTCACTGATAAGTGGGTCCTCGCCGAGGTGTCAAGCCAATTAGTGCCAGCTGCAGCACCAATCCCTGTGCACACCTTGTATGCATTTGCCTCTGCATTTCCTCTCCTCCCCGCCCTTTGATGTGGACTGAAAGTCCGAAGCTCACTGCAGCGTGCAGGTGCCCAAGGAGCTGCGTTTTGGGGAGAGCGGGGGGTTGTAACCACACCAGCACTCACAAGGGCAATTGCCGGGGGGTGAACATAAATAGTTTTGTCTCTCCCAAACTGGGAGCCTAGAGGCAGGCAGAGGACGTTGGCAGATGTATGTAATGATACGCCAGACACTTGGGACCCTGGACCTACTTCCATGTGAAATATTGAAAATTTAAAATAAACATCCCTCCATATGGAGCGGCTGGAAATGCGACTCAAGCCAAGGTCCTGACCATTGGCAGCCATCGAAGAGCCCCAGATGGTTTTCATAAGAAGTTTGTCAGCTCTTGAGTTCCTGGCCAGATCCTACCTCTGGTGGGACAGCACTGTGGGTGAGGCCTTAAAACTTCATGATGGTCTGTACAACCCCACCAAAGACCCACAGTGGCTAGGTCATCGTCTTCCCAAAACTGGAGGCCCGTCCACATTTTTCAACGATCTTAATAGGAGCTCGGGTGGAACAGGCATTGAGACACAACGTGGCAGGGACCTAAAAGCCTCTTGTTACCAAGACTTCAATATTTCTGCAAGTCGCAATAAAGCACATCCACTAGAATACCGCGCGGGGTTATAAATAATGAAAATTAAAGTGCCGTCGACAAAACGAGCAGGGCCCTTCGCAGGCCGCTTCCCCTTTGCTTGTTCCCATTGTGTCTGCTCACTGACTTGACAACTGGCAAAATGCAGCCATTTGCAGGGAGCGTCTCTTGCCAACCGTGGGAATTAGCTGTATAGTGACTATGTTCATTAGCTCTCTGTACAGTGCTGTGCTAACTGATAGGATTAAACGATGCAGGTGAAATGAATTAATAAGCACCCATTTTGTAATGCATTGTCCTTGCACGAGTCAGACGCGGTTTTTCAGCTGTCTGGGAACCTGATCCAACTAAGAGTGAATCGCTGATTAATTATGGAAGTTAGTACGGGTGGGATTACTCATTCCTGGTGGGTCTTCTATACGTCTGATATACAAATGGTAGGATATATCTTCCCACTGATTTCAGATTAAGGCAAGCCACAAAGATAAAGCCAATGTAGAGTCCCCATGATAGAAAGCCATGTATTTCACTCTTTATATTTCTTCCTCTTGAACCTCCAACAGGCCTATTTCCTTGCAGCAACACCTCCTGCCTTTCATAGTACAGTCCTGAGCAAGGCACCATGGCGAACCACCTCACCGTTTCCTCCTGGGGCAGAGTTAGTTAGCTACATACTGACCCATATTAGAAAGCGGGTGTCAAAACCAGTTTCGAACCCAGGGCCCAGGCTGAGCACCGCGGCTTTCCTTGGTACATCATCCAAAGAAATTGCCTTTTAAAAATTTCAATTAGAAAGAACATTAGGTCAATCAGATAAAGCCACATTGTGAGGATTTCCTCTTTATGGTGCTCGCCTCTTCAATTATCTATAATGAACTTCCTAACAGAGCCGCAAAGCTTTTTATATGCAAACGAGGCCTTTATTGGGGCCGCTGCAATCCCCGCTTGTTAATGAACTCGAAACAAGTGTTATCGGAAAGGTTACAGCACTGGTGGGGGGAGACAGGAATAAAGGGAGACTAGGAAAACCAGCTTTCTGGGCTTGGATTGCCCCTCAGGTAGCAGAGTTTCATATCTTCTTCTTTCATCCTCCGGCTTGGTTCTTCGGCTTTTATAGCTGCTATTTATCAAGAGAACCCCTCGCTCCCGGGAAATGGCTGCTCAGAGGCAGATAGGGATATCCCACCCCTGTGGCTGGAGGGAGATGTTGTTGCTGGGTGGGTTTCTCTGCTGGAAGAGAGAGAGGTGCCTCTAAGGAACGTGCATCAGGATGAGGTCTACTAGAAACTCAGGAAGTGTCTGGCCGTGACTGATGTTCCTAATACCAGTGGGGCAGGGAGACCCCTTGATTTTCAGCAGTCGCTAGCCATGAGGAGTGATGAGCAGCAAGGGTTGCATCCAAGTCAGAACTGACCTGGCAAGGACTTGCTGGACATCTGGTCCGCGTAAAGACATTAAGCTCAGACATCGTATCCACCAAGAGACCTGCTCAATAGGTCAGCTCTCACTTGGGGTCTGCAGAGGACTTTGCAATAAGGCCACAAAAACTTTGTGCATATCTCCGATGCTCTCTGGGAATGTGGCAGCATCGCAGGATTATGACTCCATTTCTATTTGAGGGTTTTTTGGTTCAGACATGAGCCCAGGAGGGATGTGAAGCCCGTGGAGATCCCAATGTCTCGCCTTTGCAAGACTGACCTGGGCTGGGAGCAGCTCACTGTAGAAGCCACCTCATCCCGGTTCCACCTGCTTCCACCGTTGCTCTTCCATCAGTCTAAATAAGATTCATAGATGTTAGGGCTGGAAGGGACTTCGTGAGATCATTGAGTCCGGCCCTCTGCCCAAGGGGCAGGAAGTCAGCTGGGGTCAGATCACCCCAGCAAGATAAGCATCCAAGCGTTTCTTAAAGGTATCCAGAGTACACCTCCAATCGCCGTCACACTAAGGCTGAGTACAGAGGGAGGATGACTTCTTGGGTCTTGCTTGACAAGCAAGGCAGAGTTGTATTTGCTTTGCCGGCTGCGGCATTGCATTGGGGGCTCATGTTCATAAACATGGGTTTGGATTCTGCTGTCTGGCCTCATTCAGTAGCAACTTAAACCCTGGGGCTACTCATGAGGTCAGGAGCTACTTGAGAGCCCTGGACCATTGGACACAAGAATGGGAGGTACCTTGCTCGGGTTGGCAATCAGTCATCATTGGCAACCGTGTCATATGTTCTATGTCCCTCATACTTTGACCCTGCTCCGTCTTCAAATTAGTGAGGTGTTTTTGGATGGGTTGGAGGGGTTGCTGTTCTTATTAGAAAGCTGTTGCAGAGCATCCTTCCTCTGTTGGCTAAAAACTTCCTAATTTCCAGCCTAAATGTATTCATGGCTACTTTATACCCATTTTTTTGTCCTGTGCCAGTATTGTCCTTGAACTGAAAATGCCATCCTCCTTCCTTGGCAGTTCACCCCTTGAAGTACTTCAGGCAGTGATCAGATCTGCTCTTGCATCCTTTGCTTTGCAAAGCCAAGCTCTTCTAGTCTGTCTTTGTAAGACAGGCTCTCCTCTGCCCCCACCTCTGCTCCTCCTAGGAGGCTTTTTCTGTTCCTCGTCGAGTTTGAATGCATGCTTCCTTAACAGGCACGGTCAGGATGCAGACTCCTCACCTGGGACAACCCAGGGTCACTTTTCCCTTCTATGCAGCACCCACATCCAAGCGACTCAAAGTCCTCTGGTGTGTGACTAGTGTACTCAGGTCTGTCTCCTCCTCAGTTGCAGATTAGCTCCCAGACATTCCTGAAGTGTGCAGTCTTGTTCGTGCTGCTCTTAAACATCATCCCATTTCTATTACTCTATGCCACCAAATTCTTAATGGGAATAAGAGTGTTAGATCCAGCCAAGTGGGTGCAAACTTAGTGAGGGCAAGTGTCTAGCAATAATCAGAGCAGTCAGCTCTTCTTTGTCCCCTTTAATATACAGGCCTCCCAAAAATTGCTCTGTAGATATGAAAGGGCTTAGCTTCATGTACCAATTTCAGCAGGCTCCAAAGCAGCCAGATGTCAGCTAGGCAGTGCTACAGGGAAAGTTTGTATTGCCTATGCTCCTTTCCCCATCTGGCCACATCTGCTTTGGCAGCTGCCAGGATGGTGGTGTAGGGCTACACTAACTGGGCCAAGGCAGCATTGCCATCCTTTAGTGCCACCAGAGTGGGGTAAAGGGGTTCCCCCTGGTAAACGGGCAGCAGCACTCACTTGTGATGGTGCTTCCTAAGGAGAGGGAGAGCTCATGCTGCTGGAGGGCCGGTTCTTGCCACCTCTTGGCTATGGTTCAGCAGGAGCCCACTGAAGCAGGCTGTACTGACATCTCAGTGACTGGGGCATCAGTGTTTTTGTTCATCTGTTGGTTGCAGCTACTCTGGGGCTCCCATCCCACCCTTTCCATGTTAGCTCACATGAGCGCCCAAGGCAGGACATTGCAGTAGGCCGTCTCATCTCCTCATCCTTGCCTTCCTGCACTGACACATGCCTCCTGTGCAGTGTCCTGCAGACACCCACGGCTCACCTGCCTTCAGCCCTGTGGATCACACCCAGATAGGAAATGCAGTCAAGTGCGGCTGGAGAAATGAGCCGAGCGGAAGGAAATGGCAATGGGCTACCTGCTCCACAGGGTGTAATGGAGAGAGGGCAGTGCAGAGGAAAATGGAAACCTCTGCTATCAGTCACCCTGGCCTGGTCTCCATACAGAAACTGCACTGGCTTAGCTGAGAAGTGACGTGACACCTGTGTATAGATGCTCCTCCGGGTTATGGATCAGCTCCTTTGGGTGTAGCTAAGGTTAGGCCCACGCTGAGTGTGCCTCCACACTCACAGAGTTGCAGCACATGAGAAAGACTGATTTAACATCACACCTGTAATCTGCTGCCCCAGGTTCTTCTTTGGAGCAGGTCTCACACTCGCATTGCTCCTTTGATCCCAAACCATCTTTGTCGAGGATCTACCAGCATCTTACAAGGGCTTTTCCTTCCCCTCTTAAACAGAAGGGCCCTCCAGGCAGGAGGAGCTGTTTAGTGCCTGGCAGAGTGGCTGTGCTCTGTGTTTGGCCTTCGTGAGCACCTCAGGGGTGAGCCATCCACAGTTTCTCAGCTCTCCACAGACACCTGATACCAACTGCTTTAAGGACTGGGCACCAAAGAGCTCCCCAGGGAGCTTCTTCCACTCCTTGCAGACCAAGGCTGCGGTGGAGTAGGGGGGGAGTTGGATGGGATGCTTGCTCCAGGGCAGAGGGTGCTGAGATCCTACTAACTGCCTGGACATGTTTTCTCTTCTCCCCCAGGACTGTCCCCAGTTGCTCAAGGCAGACAAGATCCTGGTGCCTGTGGAAGTGATCAAGCCCATCACGCTGAAAGCCAAGAACCTGCCGCAACCTCAGTCGGGACAGCGGGGCTACGAGTGCATCCTGAATATCCAGGGCCTCGAGCAGCGGGTGCCCGCCTTGAGGTTCAACAGCTCCAGCGTGCAGTGTCAGAACACCTCGGTGAGTGGGGGTGGTCGGGGGAAGAGCTGGCTGGGTGCAATGGTGCCAGTCCCCTCTCTTGCTCCTTAGAGTAATTACGGTAACAAGCTGCCCTGTGTCAGCTGGGCACAGAGCACTACAGATGTGTCCTCACTGGTCCCCCTGCATCGCAGACACCTGCCCCTCTCTCATACACAGGGATAAAAAGCTCCCTTTGCTTTAGTGGAGATCCTGGGCTCTCACCGCACAGGCCTGCCAGTCCTGGCTCATGCATGCCCGCTGCTCTCAGAGGCTTGAGACACCTCACGCTGCTACTTCCATGTCATTCAGTCCTGGTCTTCAGCATCCTTTGTCATTCATGTTCTGGGTGCCACGTGCTGCAGTCGTGGTGTGGCAGAGCCCTCCACTGGACAGGCTGGGATACCACCCCCCAGTGCTCACATGCCTTTCATTGCAGCCTTTCCCTCCCGCTTCTCCCAAGTCATCACACCGTCGTTATCATACCTGGTGCTTCTGCACTCGCTCCAGGTCTCTGAGATCAAAGAGCTTTAGAGAAATGAATTAAATTAAGCCTGTCAAACCCCTATCAGTGCGGAAATCCAGTATCAAGATCCTTCTCTTGCAAATGGGGAAACTGAGGCATGGGCAAGGGGAGGAATTTCCTCAAGGTCATGCAGCAGCTGGCTAGCAGAACTAGCAAACACAACCCAAGACACCTCATTCCTAGGACCCTGCTCACCCCTTGTCATAAGGGTCCTCTTTCTAGCTGCTCCTAGGGGAAACATTTGTCTAACCAGTCCATAACTTGACCAAAGGCAGCATATTTCACTTAAGCAACTAGGCAGAGTTGACTGGTGTCTTGACGATGGGAGCAGACAAGAACCAGCAGAGGTGGGTGGACAAATAGAAAGAAATGTGAATGGGAGAAATGGTGATGAATGGTTATTATCAAGGGCTCATCCTGCCACTGACTCACAGGAGGACCTTGGGCAAGTCACTTTGCCTCTGTGCGCATAAATACTGCCCAGTGTAGTAAGATTAGCAGTCCTTGTCCCAAGAAAGCCATGAGGGTCAAAACAATGTCACAGCACTGCAACCTGTCTGACGGGACAAGTGCCGGGTTCGTATCAGAACTGGTTTCCTTCTGGTGTGTATAGGGACTTTCTGTTACAAACTAGGAGATTACGCATTTAAGGCAATCTCTCCTGCAGGTTTTGCTCAATTATTCTTCTTGTTATAACAAGATGATTTATTAGGCAAATGCCTAATTACAGGCATCAGCTCCTTCTCCTCAGTGCCAGGCAGCACTCGTTAAAATCTCACACTACATATTCTGCTGCATTAACCAACTTGTAGAGGGTTATGGGCAGCCTCCGCGTTTTACGAGCTGTTACAAACAAGCATTTTCCCAACAAACTCCCCATTTGTTCCCCTGCTTCCATTGCTGCTTAGTGGCCTGTGAGCATCAGGTTCAGGATTTTGCAGAAATTTATGGTTTGAAAAATTAAGAACGCTTTCAACACCTTTTACAGCAGCCAAAGCTCGAGGCTACGAGGCCCATTACCAGGTCCTGCTACAAGACATACAGCTGTAGCGGGGAGAGGTAGCAGCCGCCCAGTAGAGTCTCTGTCGTGAACTCCCAGACACTGAGAATTGTTTCACATCTGGATGTGCTGAATCCAGTGCTGGCAGTGGGGAGGGTTGCACCGAAAACCCTGGAGACGAAGTCTGCAGTGCCGGGGTAGCTACGCCTATGCTGTGCTATGGGTGTTTCCCAGGCTTGCAGGTTGATACATGGGGCCAGGAAGGAATTTTTCCTCCTCCTGTTGCTACATAACAGGGAGGGTGTTTTTTTCTCCATCTTCCTCAAAAGCATTGGGTGTTGGCTGAAGCCTAGGCTGGGGATTTTGACTGGGTGCACCAGTGCTCCTGCTGGGACTACAGCCTGGAGGTGCCTGGCTCAAGGGCCTCATCCTTCTGCTCAGGGTCCAACTAATGGCCACATTTAGGGTCAGGAAGCAATTTCCCTGCATGATCAGACTGGTATGGACCATGGGGTTTTAGCTTTCCTCTGTAGGAGGGCCACAACCCTCTTCCTTAGATCTCAAAAGTGTATTTTTACAGCTCTCACAGCCATAAGACACTGTCTGCCACGGTCTCCCTGCTTTACCTATGGCAGGTCAAGGTGCTCGGCCTTGTGGTTGTGACACAAGGTTGACTGTGTTGTTTTAGTAACAGGTTAGACACGCATTTGTGCGGGATGGTTTGCATAAGGAGGATCCTGCCTCAGGCAGTGGGTAGGACTAAATGACCTCCAGAGGTCCCAGCCCCACTTCTCTGTATTAATAGAGGGCAAG
Organism: Alligator sinensis; assembly: GCF_000455745.1. Taxonomy (NCBI): domain Eukaryota; kingdom Metazoa; phylum Chordata; order Crocodylia; family Alligatoridae; genus Alligator; species Alligator sinensis. The sequence continues at coordinate 5,333,092 of NW_005841853.1, read as the reverse complement.
AGTAACGGAGCTAGAGGAGGGGGTCGAGGCTGATATAATTATCTGCTGAGCTGGTTCTGGGTCCTGTTGGGTTTTTCCCTTTCTGTGCTTTTATATGAGATCAGACGCTGCCCACACACCCCTCTCGCAGATTGTTTGTTCCTGGTCGACTGTAGCTCTCATGTTTGGGGACCGAAAGCATCACTACTGGAAGCTCCTAGAGGTGCGGCGGAGGAAGCCACACAAGAGAGAGTTGCATCCGTCTGCTTACCGATTAGACCAGAGGGACACGATGCCAGGGCTGGTAGCGAAGGGCACTGACCGTAGGGAGGGAGGTCTCCTATACAGCTCCCCGGCTGGTATTTTTCCTTCTCTGGAGCTAGCATTCAGCTGGGAGCCGTCGGCTGAGCTACAGCTTCCTCGCCGACTTTTGAAATGGTTGCATGCAGTAGTTTGCTAACTGAACGGAAACCCTGTTAACCAAGTCCTGTGGACAGTGCTGCTGAGTTACAAAGGAGACATTGGGAGAGGAGGCAAGGGGTGGGCATGGACACGGTGTTAGTGAGGGCCTCTTGCTGCGTGTCCTGCCAGTGGGCAAACTTAGTCAGGTGTTGGCATGTCTGTGGTTGGGCATAGGTTCGAGTGGAGACTCTCTGCTTCGTTTCATCCGTGATCCTCACCGTGGGCCTTTCTACTGCCGAAGGCATGTGGGTCACTGGGTGGTTGTGTAGGCATATTGTAAGTCATGAGTCAAACTGGTGAGGGTGGTGGAGGGGACGGTGGAGGGCTGGCACTGCAGGGGTGCCAGGTTATGGTGCTGTAGGGAGAAGGAGTCCTGGGTTATTGAGTTGCTACTGGTGGGATGAAGGGGCTCAGGGTTTGGGAGCTCTTGCTGCAAGAAAGCGGGGTAGGGGGAGACTTGTTGGGCGAGAGGCTGGTGCTGCTCAGGTGGGAAGATGCTGAGTATTACAATAGTGGGGAAGGGGAGAGTGTAGCTCCTGTCCATTCAAAGGAGAGCTCCTTTCCACCCTTGGAGTGAGCATCATTTCCCATAGCTGCCACTCAACCTTGCCTGGACAAGAAGAATGACCCCTGCGGCCCCACTCTGCTTGGGTCACTGGGGTTAGTGCTGCTGGGATGTGGGGATGGGGTTAGCTACCTGACTGCATATCTGTGTGTGTGTGTGTAGTGCCTGAACATGTACATGTGCATAAGTGTCTATGCATGTTTAAGCACAAAGGGACTGTGCAAACGCTTGAATGCATGCAGATGTGACTGTGTCAGTCTAAGGGTTTTGTCTGTGTTACTATTTAGGGTCATTGCTCTTAATTAGCCCAAGCCATAGGAGCTGCCCCTTCACATCTACATGCACACCACGCACAGAAGGAGAAACAAGAAATGGGCCAACTTACTCCCAACCTGAGCCCTTCTAGGAGTCAACTCTGCCCCGTACTGGTCTCTCCTGTGCTTAGCTCTGCGTATGGGCCAAAGAGTCGGGAAGCCAAGGGCAGGAAGCTGAGTCCCATGAGTCACCCTGTGCTGTGACCCTTAGCTGGGCTTAGTTCGGACCGCACTGCAGAAGGGAGGCTAGGAGGGCGTCCGGCCCCCCATACTCTGATGCTCAGGAGAGTTTCTTGGGGCATGCTGGACGGTTGCTACATGCAAACAAAGGGGCTTTAAAAGTGGGTTTGGGTAAGAAGCAGGCCAAGGTAGCAGTGTAGACATATCCTAAAGCATGTGGGGCTGGGTGTTTACCATGACAGAGATGCATGTTAAGCAGCCTGCCCTCCACCTGGAAATTAAAGCGCTGGTCCCCTGTTGCATAGGAGACCCTTGCTGTCAAAGTGCCCAAGTCCTGCTGTCTCCCATGGGATGGTCTGTGTACTGCCCTGGGGGGCTGTGAGGAAGGCAATGCTCCTTAATCATTACAAAGTTTGGGGGCTTTTTGGGAACAGCGAATGATTCTTCGGCAAATAACAGCACGCACGGCAGCTCTGGACAAGCACTGGCTAGGAGCCCTGGCAAGGTAGGGCAGGATGTCATGTCCTCATCCTGGAAGGACTCAGAGCACTTCCTGGCAGTCACCTGCATGAAGAGCTCTTGCACTGTGAAAGTTTTGGGACCCAGAAGATGGCTTAACCTCAGTACATCTGCCCAGCTCCATCGAGTGGCTTGCAGATGGGTTGTGGGTAACCCATTGCTCATGCAAGCTCAAGCACAGCATCAGTAGTCTGCAGCTCAGATGACAGGCCTGCTGTTCAGAAATGACTGTTTCTAATAAGCCACCCTTAAATTATGAGCCCCATGCTCCATTCCCAACCCCAGGAGCCGACCAAGGCATGACCCATGACTGAGGTAGCCAGTTAGCCCTGGACAGTACATCTGAGCTATTTCACTCCTCTTTCTAATGCCATAGTCTGTGCACCAGCTCCTCCCTGTTGGCTGTCCATCATCTGCCCAGGTCTGGGGATGGGGTTTTGATTAGTGATGGGAAGGGCCTAATGGTTTTTCTAAAGCAAAATAAACCTAGTTCGGATCCTGATCTTCAGTGGTGGTGTAAGAGTGATACTGTAGCCACAGTGCTGCAGAAATGGTGCGAGTGGCAAGGATTTCTTAGGGTGATATTTTTTTTATTGGAGCAACTGTATAGTTGGAATAAAGTTAGACCAGCTTTTCAATACAAGAGTTAGACTAGACTTGAGGTGGTCTAAGGAAGAATGTCTTGCATTCAAGTGCTTGTTTAACTCTATTCCAACTCCATAGTTGGTCCAATGCAAAATATCACCCAAAGTAATCCTTGCTGCTTAATTTGGTGTTAATTCTGGGGTGACTCTTGAAGTCATCGATGCGATTCTGTGTTTCGGCTACCACTGCTGAGATCAGAGCTGGGCTCTAACTTCATTGGGGAAAGTCGAGTCCTCCAGATCATATACAGCAGAATAGCTGACATCGGAGTTGAGCCATGCCATCATTGCCCAGTCCAGCTTGTCTGGATGTACACTGGTGTATCCCAGATCAGAATGAAGCTTCTCCTCTGTTACCTTGGTGGAAAGTCAGGTCCTAGCGCTGGCTTTCTTCTGGTATAAGTGAGATCAAAATCCAGCCCTGGCTCCTTGATCTTGGTGGAAGGAGTCTGGGTTTAGGTTAGTACAGCTGAGATCAGACTCGACCCTCACGTTTTCCTTTCTAAGTAATTCCAAGTTCAATTAAGACGAGTCACACAGATGGGCCTGGCCTCACTGTGGCTACCAGAAGCACTACACAGCACCTCTGGCACTTGGATGCTCAGCCCAGCCAACCCCAGCTCTGCATTTCCCGGGCCTTCATGGAGATGTTTCATCGACATTTCATTTGAAAACAGCCATAAGTCACGCCAGACAGTGTGTTTGGGGCAATTATTGCTCTTGCCAAGTGATCTAAGCCTCTCAGCCCAGGCCCTCGTGCTCCATCACACCACCCGAGGCAATGCAATTATCACCCAGAAAGACCCTGCCTGCCATTACTTATTGCACTTATATCGTCCACTGCAGACAGCCTGGCCCAGGAGTGATGGGATGAAATGAGAAGAAGGAGCAGTTAGGAGGAATATAAAGAAATGTCAGGATGTGTGGCCGTAACAGCTAGATCTATTAGGCCGGGAAATGGGCTCCCCGTGGGAGATGGTGGGAGCCACATCACTCACAGTCATTTAAAGCCAGACTGGCCAAAGCATCCTGCCCAGGCGGCTGGGAGGTGGGAGGGAGACAGACAGGTGACCCGAAAGGTCATTGCCATTGCTAACACCAATGATCTGTGTGCTCATCCTGCCTTCCTGGGATCTGCCCTCCACTCCAGCCCCAGGGCATACAAGCTGTGTGGCTGATCTTTGCCCCTCAATTCCCCACTGGTATTTCAGTTTACTTCATGTCCTGGGCCACCTGGCAGGAGTCTCTGGGCTGTACCTTTGTGATCTCTGTGCACGGGTAACACTGACATGAGGAAGTGGCAACAGCATTAGCATGCTGAGTTAATGATCTCCAAAGTCTTTGATCATGCAACAAGGGAAAACCTTGCATGAGTTCTCAGACCTGCTCTCACATGTACCCGGGGAGATGCAAGGGGAATGTGGTTGGGCGGGCTGGGTACTCTTGATTTATTACTGACAGTAGTCAGGATTCGTATCTGTTTGCTTTAAAGTAGCACCAAGACACCCAAACCATGACCAAACCCTGCTGGTCCAGACTCTGTACAGATACAGCCTGAGACTCAGGCCTGTCCCAAGGAGCTGAGACAGACAAGGGAAAGGAAAAGACAAGGAGGGGTTGCTATCCTTGAGTTATGGATGGGGTAGGTGGATGGATTAAGTGCCTCACCCAAGGTCATACAGGCAGACTGTGGCAGCAGCAGAGACACGTCAGCTAAGTCCCAGCCCAGATCTCTTCCCTCTCTATTAATGCAGGTGGGGGAATAGGAGGAAATGCTCAAATAATAGTGTAGTGCAGCTTCCCTGAAGATGTCTCCCCGCTGCCTCTCGACTCCTAAAGTAGAGCAGTGGGGCACACTTTGGCCCCATGGTATTGCCATGGGCATAGGACCTCATATCCGGACACCGGATGCAAGTTGCTGAAGGCTTTAGTCCTGTGACTGTGACCTTTGATCTGCTCTGTGTGTGCCGAGTGACTGCTTCTGTCTGCACGCATGTATGGCTGTGTGCAGGCCTGTAGGTTTCCTACACATGGGCTGCATAATTAAGAGTTAATTGTACATAATCCCCCATGGAGGAGCCATAGCTCCAGGCTCAGCCTGGGTTTAACATGTTAGAGGTCATGGGGAGTTGTTATTAAATCCAGACAGGTGATATATGGACCCTGGTCAAGGCCACTCTCTGCACCGTGCTTCTGCATTTAGTGAATGATGTACCTCTTTGGGTTGCAGCCTTCTTTTTCTCATCAGCAAACCCTCGAGCAGGTTTTCTGGTTGTATTTCAAGGTGGCGGCCAGTGGGACCTCTGGATACCCCCATCTGTCAGATGAGAGAGACTTTGCACATTATAGGGACTGGGAACACAGCCTGCATTGGACTTCAGTAGAAGCTCCACGCGTGGTCTCTGTCTCTATCTAGTTATGGGGCCAGTGCTCAAGAAGATCAGAGGATCATAGGAAAGTAGGGCTGGAAGGGAGCTCATGTGGTTATCTAGTCCAGCCTCCTGCTCAGGACAGGGTCAGAGTTGCCTAAACTATTGCAACCCAGTGTGTTTAGCATGGGATATACTCCACAACCTCTTCTGGGAGCTGGTTCCAGTGCTTAACCACCCTCATAGTCAAAAAGCAGCCCTCCTATTAATACAACACAGCACACTCTTGGCTTTTTTGCAGCAACAGCACGCTGGTGGCTTGCATTCAGCTTTGGGTCCATTGTGACCCCTAGATGTGGTATTGCTCTTGAATTTTTCTAAGGAGTGTGTGAACTGCAACTGGCTTGCTCTGGCAGCTCAACATCTCCCCACAACTGCTGGGCTGTGTTGTTGAAAAGGCAGGCTCCTCTTTGCAAGGAAGTCCATAACGTCTTGGGGTTTTTTTGCACCTGTGTGTGACAGTGAATCAGGCTGTTGGAGTCATCATCACCAGGACGTGCACCCCCTCTTCATTTTGCCAGCCCAAAGCTAGCAGCACTGATTTTACCTGTGCAAATTGTTCCTGCCAAATGAAAGGTCAGATCTGAGCCAGCCTGAAAATTTAAACCCTTGTTAATACTCTCCCCTCTTGCATCATCTCATTAGGAAGAAGAAATCTGAGCGAGCCGGTGCCCCTTGCAGGATATCTGACAGGCTAACTGGCTCGGGAAGCTGTGAGCAAATGCCAGAGCCAGGAGCCTTCCTCTGAGAAGGCAAGCTGGCATCCGAACGGGCCTGCCCCATTGTAGCAGTGCCATTTAGGGCCATGTAAGCCGGCATCTAGTGATAATACTTAGCACCTGGAGACAGGTGGCCTCGGAGTTACCCAGACCCAAACCTGGTTTAGGTGAGTGGTGAGGAAGTCACAACCATCGCATCCTCTGGGGTAATATGTCCCCTGGGGGAACAGCCAAGTGAGGGGTCTGCAGCACTGTGCACCTTTGGTGGTGCCTGGGTGCGAGCTCATGATAATGTCTGGAAGGGACAGAGGCCTGGAAAACACCGAGACCTTTTATTTGCTAGTCAGAATCTATCATGGGCTAATGCACCATCTCTCCGTTGGCTCAACCCATAGCTTTAATCATGCTTCTTGGCCAGAGAGGTGCCTTCTTCAGTCTTATCCATTTACCTGAGGTTTTATTCAGCCAAGAGCCATCTCCTTGGATCTGATATGCACCCCATGTGTGTGATCAGCAACCCTCTTCATGTTAACAGAGGCTCCTGTGTATAGCTAGGGAAGGCCCTTGGGCAATACAATGGGGAAGGCCGTACTAAGCAATATATGGGCACAAACCTTCACGCTTGAAGTTCTCTGGTGAGCAGCAGCCCTGCCTTTTCTGCTACACGTTGCAGAGTCCAGCCAGACCCTTTCCAGCTCATCCAGCGCCATGTTCATTCCCAACACCTCCCGCGGCATTCAAGGAGCTTCGGATGGGGCCTGGCTGGCTGTCCTCTGCCTCCCCTGTATGGCACTAACCACACAAAAGCTGGGAGATGGTCACAATTTAGAGCAGTGATTCACAACCAGGGTGCCGCAGCACCTTAAGGTGCCTCGAGAGCCTTTCAAGGGTGCTGCAGGGTGCTGCACAACGTTAGCACTGTCAGGTCTGCAAACATGCTTCACAAGATAGACCCTGAGATTTCAAATATGAGTCTGCAGTATTAAAAACATTCAGACCTGTTCGAGGCTTTCTGAGTTCTTTGTAGCAGAAGAATCGCTCTGGGATTTTTTCCGTAGTCAGAAAATGAGTGGCATTTTCCGAAGGGTGCCTCGAGCCTAACAAAGTTGAGAACTGTGATTTAGAGAGACGTATCTGCCTAGCCCTGGACTGCAATGGGACCCTGGTGTTCCCCGCATCTCTGGAAGATGCCTTTCTTTGGGAAGGAGCTGCTTCTGCCAGAGGTTTGTGTTTCAGACAAGAGTCGGTACAGCACACAAAGCTCGAGTTGCCGTTTCAGCGGCGTGAAGGGCAAGTGTGTCTCCCTAATGAGCAATATCCTTTCAGCCTTCTCCATTAGAGGGATCTACCTCTACCTCATCCCCACCTCTAAAAGGCTTTCATTAGTCTTGGCTGGATACTTCCCTCCCGTTGGGGGACTGTGTATGCAAAGGCCGAGCCAACAGCATGGGATTTACCTGCAACAAATCCCGGCATTTTGCTGGCTTGTGAAATGAGGGTTGCTTCTGGGAGCTGGCTGGGCAACTCCCTGTACAGCCCGAGGGTCAAAAAGGCATTGAGTGGAGCAGCCGTGGCCACTGAGAGAGCCTGCAGATGAATGGTATGTCATGGTTAGGAGACGAGTTCACTGGGGGAAGGTCAGGTGTGTGATGTGTGCTAATGGGAGCCCTACAAGACCGGCCCTCGGGACCTTCCTCGGTAGCGCTGGGCGGTCGGCAAGTAGATTGGGCACTGCCTTCCAGCGCGGAGATGGAAACCCAAAGATGTGAGGTGCCTTGAAGAGACAAGAGCCAAAGGACCCAGGTCCCTGGGAGCCCGATCATTTCTATTACCTCCAGACTAGGTCATGATTCCCTTTTACTGCACAGTTCAACTTAGTGATGACAGAGACTTCAGTATGGACAGCTGCCCCGGCTGCAAGCCTCCAAAACAGGGCCAATGGGTAGAAGTGCACTGCAGTGAAGAAATCTCGATCTCATGGTCCATTCGAGCACAAATCTGGGCAAAGAGTCTCCTCAATTGTGTCCTGCCACCTGCTCCCTGTTGTACATACTGTGTGACCCTGAGCAGATCACTTAAAGCTGAGCTCAGCTTGCTACCTGTTGGGACGTTGCCAGGTTTAGTTCATCAGCGTTTGTGAAGCACTTCAAGATCCTCAGAAAGAAGATGCTGTTGTAGTGTGTAAAACTGTGATCCGCCCCAGGCCGCCCCATGCGTGCCATGAGCATCCAACCAGCATTGCCTGATTTCTGGGATTTAGTGGTTGTGGAATGGGAATGAAATGATGGTACATAGATAACATGGACATAGACTTATAGAAAATGAGGGTTGGGAGGGACCTCAGGAGGTCACATCTAGTCCAACCTCCTGCTCAAAGCAGGACCAGCCCCAACCACATCATCCCAGCCAAAGCTTTGTCTACCTGGGTCTTAAAAATCTCCAAGGATGGAGAGTCTACAACCTTTCTGGGTAGCCTGTGCTTTATTACCCTCCTAGTGAGAAAGGTTTTCCTAATATCCAACCTAAACTTTCCTTGCTGCAACTGGAGCCCATTGTTCCTTGTTTTGCCATTTGCTACCACTGAGAGCAGCCCAGCTCCATCCTCTTTGGAGCCCCCCTGCAGGGAGCTGAAGGCTGCTATTAAATCCCCTCTCATCTTATGCAGACTAAATAAGTCCAGTTCCCTCAGCCTCTCCTCGTAAGCCCTGTTCCTCAGCCCCCTGGCCATTTTCGTTGCCCTCCACTGGACTCTCTCCAATTTGTTCACAACCTTTCTGTAGTGGAGGACCCAAAACTGGACACAGGACGCCAGATGAGGCCTCCCTAGTGCCAAATAGAGGGGGCATAATCATATCCCTCAATCTGCTGGCAACGCTGCTACTAATGCAGCCCAGTACGCCATTAGCCTTCTTCTCAACAGTGGCACACTGTTGACTCATAAATGTTTATTGTCCAATGTCACCCCCAGGTCCTTTTGTGCAGAGCTGCTGATTAGCCAGTCGGTCATCAACCTGCACTGGTGCATGGGATTGCTCTGTCCTAAGTGCAGAACTTTGCACTTGTCCTTGTTGAACCTCATGAGAATTCTTTTGGTCTAATCCTCCAATTTGTCTAGATCTCTGTGAGTCAGAGCCCTCCCCTCCAGTGTATCTACTACCCACTCCAGCTTGGTGTCATCCACAACATTGCTGAGGATGCACTCCATCCCATCTTCCAGCTTGTTAATAAAGATATTGAACAAAACCGGCCCCAGGACCAACCCCTGGGGCACTCCACTTGATACCAGCTGCTAGCTAGACATTGAGACATTGACTACTACCCGTTGAACCCAACAATCCAGCCAGCTTTCAATCCAACTTACAGTCCATTTGTCCAACCCGTACTTCTTCAGCTTGCTTGCAAAAATGTTGGAGAGACTATATCAAAAGCCTTGCTAAAGTCAAGGTATAGCATGCCCACTGCTTTTGCTGCATCAACAGAGCCAGTCATCTCATCACGAGAGCCAGTCACCTCATCCTAGAAGGCAATCAGGTCAGTCAGGCATGACTTGCCCCTGGTGAATCCATGCTGACTGCTCCTAATCACCTTCTCCTCCTCCAAGTGTTTAGCAATGGATTCCTTGAGGACCTGCTCCATGAATTTTCCAGGGATTGAGATGAGGCTGACCAGTCTATATTTCCTGAATCCTGCTTCTTCCCCTTTTTTCAAGATGGCCATTATATTTACCCTTTTCCAGGACCTCTCCCAGTTGTCCCAAGTTTAAAAAGATAATGTCCAGTGGCTCTGCAATTACAATGGTCAACTCTTTCAGCACCCTCAGGTGTATCCTGTCCGTCCCTATAGACTTGTACACATGCAACTTTTTAAAAATAGTCCCTAACCTGTTCTTTCACAGCTGTTGACTGCTCACCTCCTCCCCAAACTGTGCTGCCAGATGCAGTAGTGTGGGAGCTGACCTTGCCAGGAAGACCGAGGTTAAAAAGTCATTGAGCACTTGAGCCTTTTCCTCATCATCTGTCATTAAGTTGCCTCCCCCATTCAGTAAGGAACCCACACTTTCCCTGACCTTCCTCTTGTTGCTGACATACTTGTAGAAACCCTTCTTGTCGCCTCTCATGTCCCTTGCTGCTGCAACTCCAATTGTGCTTTGGCCTTCCTGACTCCAATCCTGCATGCACAATCAGTACTCTTATACTCCTCCCTAGTTATTGTTCCAAGCTTCCACTTCTTATAAGCTTCCTTTTTATGTTTTAGCTTACTGAAGAGATCCCTGCTAAGCCAGGCTGGTCTTCTGCCATATTTGCTAGCCTTCCTGCACATTGGGGTGGTTTGTTCCTACACTCTCAGTCGGGTTTCTTTAAAGTACAGGCAGCTCTCTTGGACTCCTCTCCCCATCAGACTGGCTTCCCAGGGGATCCTGCCCATGAGTTACCTAACATAGTCAAAGTCAGCTTTCCTGAAGTCCAGGTCCTTACTCTGCTGCTCTCCATCCTTCCTTTCCTCAGGACCTTGAACTCAATCATCTCGTAGTCACTGCTGCCCAAGTTGCCATCTACTACTACTTCCCCCACCAATTCTTCCCTGTTCGTGAGCAGCAGGTCAAGAAGAGCATGGCCCCTAGTTGGCCACTCCAGCATTTGCACCAGGAAGTTGTCCCCAACATGCTCTGAAAATTTCCTGGATTGCCTGCACACTGCTGTATTGTCCTCCTAGCAGATGTCAGGGTGATTGAAGTCCCCCATGAGACCCAGGGCCTGTGATCCGAAAACTTCCAGTAGCTGTTTGAAGAAAACCTCATCCACCACTTCCTCTGGTCTGGTGGTCTATAGCAAACCCCCACCACAACATCACCCTTGTTGCTCTCCCCTCTGACCCTAACCCGGAGGCTCTTAATAGGCCTGTCTCCAGCTTCATACCAGAGCTCTGAGCAATCGTACGGCTCTTCTACATGAAGTGCAACTCCTCCTCCTCTTCTCCCCTTGCTTGTCCTTCCTGAACAGTGTGTCCCCATCCATGACACTGCCCCAGCCATGCGAGCTCCCACCAAGTCTCTGTTATTTCAATCATGTCAGCCCCGTGGCTGCGCAAGGACTTCGAGCTCTTCCTGCTGGTTTCCCAGGCCCCATGCATTTGTGTAGTGACTAACTGATTGCCCTAATTTCTCAAGAAGCATATGAAGGTCTCCCCTGCTGCCTACTCTTGCTTCTGCTTCCTCCAGGTCACCTGCTTCCACACTTACCCCAGGGCTTTGGTCTCCATCCCCCTGCAAACCTAGTTTAAAGCCTTCCTCACTAGGTTAAGCAAGCCTGTCTGCAAAGACATGCCCCTGGTCTGTCCTCTGGACCTTTCCTATGGAAGAAAGCATGGGCAATGGGAAATCAGTGTGGTGGGTCTTACTCCAGATGACACGGAGAAGTGTCCTACAAATGCTATTACTGAGTTTGATGACGACGGCTACATGGGCAGGGTGCCGCTGTCCTGCAAGTGCTTTTAACTTCCATGGTAACCACACGGTCCTTACCCATAAATACCCTGCAACTAGATTATAATCACAGAGGCCTGCAGGTTTCTGGTTAATTGTGTTTAGTTTGCTGAGAATGAAATTACCATATAACTAGCACTCACTCCACCGTAATGGGCAGAAATGACTGGATATGTTTTACCCTGCAATTACATGGCAATTAGTAGTGATGAGAGAATGTACCTGCACGGGTTCAGAGCCTGGCATTCCCAGTGAGTCTGGAAAGCAGGCTGGGCATGTCATGTCCACAGGCATCCTTGGGGGATTTCTAGCTCACCCCTGGTTTAGCCAGGACCAAATCCTAGGGTCTTTACTGCCTTTGCATTCAGTCTCGACTCAGCTGAGCACCCGTTGACTTTCCAGTGGGAGTTTGAGGGAGGAAGGAACAAAACTTGGTTAAGGCTCCTGTGATTCATCTCCAAGGAGCCCCTGCCCCTTTCACTTGGTATCACATCACTTCTATCTCATATCTTGTCCTGGAGTAGGAACTACAAACAGCAGCGTGAGATAATGAAGTGAAGAGCGGGGGAAAGGAGGGATGCTCTTTAAACCTCAGGAAAGGCTGCTAGTTGAGTTTGGCTGCAGGTTCAGATGAGCTTGCTGTTTGCTCAGGCCTGAAAGCAGCTTGTGCTCATACAAGCAAAATCCAGGGCCAGTGTAGTTAGAAGCTGCCATTCACCCCAGTACGACTAGCAGGTGCTCCCACCAAGGCAGCAAAAGTTTCCTTCAGCACCCAGCCAGGAGCACGTGCACACCAGCCACTGCCAGCACAGGAGGGCATAATGCCAGGCTGGTCCTTAACAGGGTAATGGTGTACAGAGCCCTGGGGCCAGCAGCATAGAGATTCAGGAGCAGGTTAGGGCTTTGGGCTAGGACCTGCTTTCTTCTCTTCGATCATTTAGAGATGTATCTAGTTGGGTGGGTGACAGTGCCTGGGAATGCCACGTTTGGGCTGTGGTCACTCAATAGCCATTGGTCTTTAAGTGTCAAACCAATGACCAAGCACCAAGTGCAGTGGGCACTGAAGTGTTGTTTTTGGATGCTGTGTCCTCACCACTCACGGCCCATTAAAACCCTCTGACTCTTTTCCCAAGAGCATTAGCCATGATGCCTTGAGAGGCTTGCTAGCTAGCAAGGTTCCAGTTGCATCCTTGCATCCTGCTTGCTTAAAACACCCCTTCCAGTAGATTTCACATTGTCACCAGATTTGCCTTTTAATGTCATTGCGGGCTTCCCCCTTTCACCCCCCGAGGTGGTTGCATTGCACTGAGAGGACCAGCAGCATATACAATTTTTACAACATTTTCCCGACTCTTTGGAGTGGACATAAAATTGTCAGTGAGATGACATAGTGGGCTGCAGTGTAAAGGCAGTAAACTGGGAGATGGGTGGTTAGTCTGTTCTTTCTGACCCCGTGGTAATTATAGGAATTAGTTCCTAATGGGTGTAATGCTGTGTGGGAATACTTTTTGTCTTGCTGATGTGAGTGTTTTGTATTTCCACCCCCCCTGGATTATGCTGATTATTTTATTTTATTATATTTTATTATATTTTATTATGCAGGATAATCCTGCTGATTAAGCAGGATCATTCAGAGTCCTATAAGTTTGGCAAGCAGGACACAAAATATTCCTAAGGCAACTTGCTGTACTGCATGATGAAACGCATTTGGACATGACAGTGTAGCATCGCTGCATTGCTTTGCAATGCTCTGTCATTGCTGAGTTGCCTACAGTGCTATGGGAATAAAGGAATGAGTGACTAGATGGGCACGGCCCCATTACCGCTGAATTGCAGGTGCCTTGCACAATCAAAAGCAATAAACACAGTGACACTGAATGTGATAAGCCAAGAGAATGAGAAAATCCACAGTCCTTCCTGCCCGGTGCTCACACTTACTGTCACATCAGCAACTGGGCCATTTCCCCTGCCATTATACAAGCGGCGATGTACATAAGTCGTGTTTTAGACTTTCTCTGCAAAGTCAGGCTGGAGATCACAGCTAAAAGTGGGATGCACAATCTGGTGGACCGTTGCTCCAATCTGATATGGACATCCTCTGTTCACTTGAAAATCTGGCTGAAAAAGCACACCAAACCCCATGTATTATAGAGTCACAGGAATTCAGGGCTCGAAGGGACCACAAAAGACCTTGTCCACCCTATACAATGAAGCAAGAATAAGTATAACTAGACCGTCCCTGATGAACGTTCATCTAACCTGCCCTTCACTACCACCAAAGAAGTGGATGCCACAACCTGCCTAAGTAGCCGGTTCAAATGCTTTACTATCCTTATAGTGAGAAGATCTTTCCTAATAGCTTCATCATATTCTTTGCTGTGCATTGCACTGATTTCTTCTTGTCCCGTCCTCAGTGCTGCAGGGAATAATTGATCACTATCCTGTTTATAGCAGCCTTTTACATATTGCAAAGCGGTCATCATCTCTCCCCTTACTCTTCTCGCCTAGACTAAGCAAAGCCATTCCCTTCAACTGTTCTTCAGAAGTGATATTTTCCAAAGCTGCTCTCATTGTTGCTCTTCTCTGGACTGTCTCCAATTTGTCTACGTCTTCCTTGAGACGTGGGCCCCAGTGTTGGATGTGGTACTCTAGCTGAGGCTTACAGTGCCGAGTCAAGCAGTGTAACTACCACTCACATTTCATACAGGGCTCCTGTTAAGGTGATTTGCCTTTTCTGCAATATGCTGTTGACTTATATTGAGTTTGAGATCCACTATAACCCCTCAGATCTTATCCTGCTGTATGGCTGCCCTAGGCAGCTATTTGCCATTTTGCATGTCTGCATTACATTTCTCTTTTCTATGTGTAATACTTTACTGCATTACAATTCTTCATGTTGATTTTGGACCATTTCCCCAAATTTATGGAGATCAATTTGAATTCAAATCATGTCCTCCAAAGTGCTTGCTGTCCTCTCAGCTTGATGTCATCTGTAGATTTGATAAATGCTGTCTCTCTTCCATCATCCAAGCCATTAATGAAAATAGTGAATAGTACCAAACCTAGCACAGAACCTGCTAAATGTGCCCCTCTGGTTTGATAGGGGACCATTGATGGCTGCTCTGAGAGTTGTTTTCCTACCATGTGTGCACCCATCATATAGTGATTTCATTTCCCTAGTTTGCATGTCAGGTGGGACAATGTCAAAATCCTTCCTAAAGTCACGATACATAATTTCCCCTTATCCAAAGGGTTGTTTTGTCCTGTCAAGGAGGGAAATTAGATTGGTTTGACACAATTTGTTCTTGACAAATTCACGTTGTCTTTGTTATCACCTTAATGTCCTCCAGGTGCTTATAAATTGATTGTTTAATAATTTGATCTAGTATCATTTGAGAAGTGGAAGTCAGGCTGGCTGGTCTGCATTTCCCTGGCCCTGCCTTTTTCCCCTGAATATAAATAGGTAGACACATAGATCCAGGTACTTTTCCTAAGTCCTCTAGGATCTCACCCATCACTCATGAGTTGTAATATAGATACACCTAGAAATACAGCCAGTACCTTCGAGGTACCTTTTAGAGAGATAGCTAACCTTTGGAAAGGACACCCCAGGGACACAGCCAGCAACAGGAAGGTAGACCCAACAGCTAGACCAGTGGTTCTCAACATTGTTAGTCTTAAGGCACCCCCAAAAATGCCAGATCTTAACTTTCACTTGTTTTTTGATAACAAAAACAATAGTTAGAGCACTTATAGATTCATAGATTCATAGATGTCAGGGTCGGAAGGGACCTCAATAGATCATCGAGTCTGACCCCCAACACTTCTTCTGTTGCAGAGAACTCAGAAAGACCACCGCAGGGTAGAAAGGTTCTGACACTTTGGGTTTCTATTTGAAATCTCTGGGTTGATCTTGTGAATATGTGTCAGTGTCTGCACAGCTAACAGTGCTAATATTGAGCAGCACCCCATGGCACCTATAAAAGGATCTCATGGGCACCCCAGGGTTGAGCACCTTGGTTGAGAATCACTGAACTAGACCCTACACCTAGAATCACAGAAAAGGAGGGTTGGAAAGGACCTCCGGAGGTCACATCTCATCCAACCCCCTGCTCAAAGCAGGACCAGCCCCAACTAGATCACCCCATCCTAAACCTAACAGGTCAAAAATGCACCCAACTCTAGACAATAAACCCCACCATTTGGAACAGGCACCTCTGAGACGCATCCAAAAATGGAGCCAGAACAGGATTCACATAAGAGTTAGCACCTGAAAGCCTCCAGACATTGCGGGAGGGATGGAAGTGCCTTCCATTGAGACTGGCCGGTATTCATCCCACGGGGAGCAGAGCCGCATGAGTCCCGGCACGCGATGGCCCGCGGGGCAGGGCAGTGACAGTCCCGCTCGGCTCGCAGCTTCCCCCGCCGCGGCACCCGGCGTGACGGTGTTTTGTTTTTTTTGCTCTCCCGCTTTTAGTATTCATACGAAGGGATGGAGATTAACAGCCTGCCGGTAGAGCTGACGGTCGTGTGGAATGGGAATTTCAACATTGACAACCCGGCGCAGAACAAAGGTAAAGAATTATTTCAACTTGTCCTTGGAAGCAGTAACCTTAGCAACAGGCCACATCGCGCCGCACGCTGAACAAAGCAGTCACCGTTTCCCTGCACGCATTTGTTCTCCGCTCTCCTTAAATTACTAATTTGTGTGCTCCGGGCTCCCCCCCACACTACCCCGAGCACCTGAGAAATAGGAGCCTCCCCGTCCTCTCCTTCCCACACTCTCCCTACATCCCTCCTGCCTCCTGTCTCTCACACTGCCCTTGTCCCCCCCAACCCTCTTCACTTCTCCTTCCACAAGACTCTTCCAGTTAATGCATCAGCAGCTGCAGCTTGTCTGGTCTTTGCTCAGGCTGGATGCGGTAATGAGCCGGGAGGGAGGGAGGGAGGGAGGGAGGGAGGGGGCAGCCGTGCCAGTGGGGAAAGGTGGAACGAAGTGAAGTGAAAATGGAAAAGGATGAGACCCACCTCCTGCCCGGAGAGCCCGGCTTCGCTTGATTACAGTGGGTGGCGAGGGGTGGATGTGCCGCTTGCAGTGGGGGCTGTCACTCATTCAGCCGCAACCCAAGGACAGGCGGTTGTAGGGGAGCCTGATTTCCCTCCCTTTTGCTATCTGGTCTTTGCATCCTCAGTTACCCACGGGCCTTTCCCTGGACTCCCTCTCCTCTCTTAACATTTAGGGCTGATAGCATCAATGGTTTTTCCTGCCACCCCCTACACCTGCTTCCTTCCCCGCATTATGCCGTCCGCCCCTTGCTTGCTACTTCCTCACCCTGCACTCCTTGTCATCTCCCCAGCTGTCCTTTGCCACCCTGCTGTTAACCTCTGGGTGAGGGACCCTCCCCACTGAAGGAGACCTCCACAAGACAACCTGTCTCTCCTGCCCCTTCCCCTCCTCAGTGTCCTCTGGTCTTCCGCCGGATCCCATACACATCCGTCTCCTGCCCGCTGCCAGGGACGTGGCAGATGATCCTAAGTTAGCGACAGGTGACAAGTTCTCTTAAACAACTGATCGGCTCCCTCAGACCTCCAGCCGCTTTTGACTCCCAGCCCAAAATGGCCAGGTACCATTTATATGCTTGTCAACTGGGGTGGCCTTTGGCATCACCCTGGAGCAAGGCTCAAACTCACACCTTAAGGTTCATAGCAAAACACCTTACCCACTCTGCTGTGATACCCCATGCTGGTGGGGAAGACCACTCATGACATGCATTGTCCTCTCCCTCCTGAGCTGTTGGCCCTCAAGCAATGGTCAGGTAATAGTCATTGCTGACCACAGACCATGTTTCAATACCCATTGTGGAGCTGAAAGCCTCTTACTGGTGCTAAACTACCCACTCCTTCCCTTTAATTTGTTGTATTCTGCAAGCTAATGGCCTGAAATGTGATGGGCCTGGACGGCTGCTAATGATGTAGAAGGCATCAAAGAGATTTTCCATTAGTGGCATATTAATGACCAAGCTCTCAGTGCCATTTTCACAAGGGGGAGATGCTTCCTGTGCCCACCAGCGTTTATCCTTGGACCGTGTCTGTCCTCTGCAGAGAATGGCAGGACTTGCTCCAGATCAGTCCTTACAGAGGCTGTGAGCCAGGTCTCTGCAGCATTGAGCACGGTCCAGGGAACAACCGTTTTATGAGAAGGAGTGGACGTGGTTGTTAGCTCTGCTCTCTGCTCCCAGAGATTATCTGAGTTCAGATCAGGACAGCAGAGGCTGGTAGGCAGGCTGACAGCGACTCCGGCAAGTGCAGATGCAGCACAGACGCTTTTGTGAACAACACACTCAGTGATACTGTACAGTCCCTGGAAAATGGCCTTTCCGCCTCTGGACACAGGAGAGCAGACCTTGGCTGAAGTCACCAGACACAGTGGATGTGCTTCTCTTGGCCCCTTCCCAATTTAGGTGGGGGTCCCCATATCCAGCCGCCTGGTTTTCAGTGTCTCTCATGGTCTCTGCTGGGAAGAGGTCCATAAATGATGGATGCATGCAGAGGTTGAAATGCCTGGCGAAGGGTTTGCTACTGCCTAGAAGACAAGCTCTCTGCACAGCTAACCACTTGTGCATCTCTTGTCTTTTCTCTGCTGCTGGGATTGAGTTAGCCCAGTTGGGACTGGGGCCTGCATGGAGAAGGCACTGAAGAAACTGCCACTATGCCCATGAATTTACAGTCCAATAAGATAGACAACACAGTGGAAACAACGCAGGGGTTTTGGGCCAGGTCCACAGAGATGCTCAGAGGGAGGATGAAAACCTTGTCCTCCTGAGGCCTGGTCTGCCCTGCTCTCCTAGCCCCCTGTCCCTCTGCTCCATAACTGCAAAGAGGCAACACTAGGTGTGTCTACACATGTAATATTCACATAGCAATAAACTCCAGCATATATTGTTCTGGAGTTTATTGCTCCTGGGCACCATGTTTACACATGTGCCTGGGACTGCAGCACACTGAGCTGGGTCAGAGCAGCCCCGGCGGTCACGGGGCCGCTCCAACCTGGCTCAATGTGCTGCAGAGGGGCTGGCTGGGTCCCAAGGGTGCTCTAGGGTGAGGCTAGACAGCAGGCAGTCCCTGCACCGAAGCACTCGTGCCCAGCCAGCCCTGTCACTGCCTAAACATGTGCTGCATTGGAGTCAAGTACTCGACCATAGGATAGTACTTGTATATACCAGGACTGTCCTGCAGTGGACTAGATTCATTTACTCCATCCTAGTAGGGGCACACATATCAACGCTGACTTTATTGCAGAGCTGATTAGTCAGATCCGCAGTACATGTCTCGTGTAGACGTGCCCAGCCAGTATGTCAGTCAGCACCACTGAAATGCAGTAAAATATAGCCAAGGGACACCCAGGCCTATGCAGCACTGCCCCTGACGGGAGTGTGTCGGGAGGCACGTGCTTGGGAATGCAGCTTTTACCAGGAAATGCAGGTCAAGAGGGGGTCCGGTGCTGGCATACCATGATTGACAGCTGCCTGACTAGCTTGGCCTTTCTGGCATCCAGCTTCGAGGAATAAAAAGCTCAGCAGCATTTTCATTGCATGGGCTGGTTCTTGCTGCCTTCAGGGGCGAGGTGGGGAACGTGGCCTCAGGCACTGCGTGATTTCTAGAGCTTTTCAGCAGAAAGTTTCAATGCTGATGAGTCTTTGGACCTTATATATAACCCACCCCACAGTGAAGAGACAGCAGCCAGGTCCTGAAAGTGCAAGAAAAGCGTGGAGAGAAATTTCCCCATTGCACGCAGAAAAGCACCTGCCCCAGCAGTAGCTGGAAAAAGGACTGAGAGCAGCACAAAGACGCGTCTTTCTTGGGTCTCCAGGAAAAGCACTCTGCTAATGACCTTCTTTGCAGTTTCTGCCTCAGTTTCCCCACCTGTAACACGAGGACAAGCAGCCTTACCTTGTCCTGCAGACGAGTTGTTAATTATTGATGTTAACTAATAGCAACAGTGGGAGGTGGGAAGATGAGATAATTATTATTCAGAAAGGACTTTGGCCTCTCAAAAAGGGGCCAAATTATACCAAGACTCTGAGCTGGGCAGTAATCCTTTGCTTCTCTGTTAGAGATGGACTTTGGGAGTAACTCAGTCCCCAAAACCTTTGGATTTCCTGGGGCAGAGGAGGGAGGGGGAGGCTGGAAGGGACCTCCAGAGTCACCGTGTCCCACCCCCTGCCTACGGCAGGATCAGCCCTAGCCAAACCATCCCATACAAATACAGGTCTAACTTCTTACTAAAGCTATGCAGTTAACCCTATCACACAACCACAAGGCACAGCACTTGAATTCCTTGTTCAGCCTGCGTCCCCCGGGGTCACTTTCTATGCATTGCTCCTTATTACACCCCACAGACCTGCCCCCAGGCTCCCCCTCGGTGCCCGCACCCCTCAGGATCTCTCTCCTTTGCTGTCCCACAGTGCATCTGTACAAGTGCGGGGCCATGCGCAACAGCTGCGGCCTGTGCCTGAAAGCCGACCCGGACTTCGAGTGCGGCTGGTGCGAGGGGCCGAACCAGTGCACGTTGAAGCACCACTGCCCTGCCCAGGAAAACCAGTGGTTGGAGCTATCCGGGACCAAGGGCAAATGCACCAACCCCAAGATCACTGACGTAAGTCCTCACCCCACTCTCGGAGCGGGGGGTCACGTCCCTGGAGCGGGGGGACTCTCCAGGGACAACCTGTTCTCGGTGCATCTTGCTGCTGTATCTCTGTCTTGGCGTTGGAGGTGCGCCTAGCTGGGCTCAAACAGCATCCCGGCAGCTCTCGTGATGGGAGGTCAGGCTTAACACACCTCCAACCATGGCAGGTCAGGCTGGTTGAGCAGGGCCCCCTGCAAGGAGCTGGCTGCTGCTCATGGCAGCGTGCAAACTCCACGAGTGCTTTGCGGAGGTGACAGCCGCGGCTGCAGGCAGTGCTCCCCGACAGGCACAGCACAGCCAGAGCCGCTGCCTGGATCGGTGACCTGAATAGTGCAAACTGTCTGCACTTCCCAGGCTCCCGGAGAATGGTGCCCATAGGTACTGCCTGAGGACGTGATGGCTCCTGGCTGGGAAGCCCCTCTCAGAAATTATTCAAATATAATGAGGCTTGGGTGCTTCATTTATTTAGACTCGTGGCTGGGGCCTGCATCCAATAGTAGGAAGAAAAAATAAAGTCTGGACTCGAGATCTATTGAGTGGGCATGCAGCATCCCATGCAAATCAGACTGACTTTGTAGTTCGCTTTCATTCTTCAGTATTTTAGCAACGTCCTGGTGAGAGAGAATATTCCTACATTTTGCCAAATGCAGTTTTTCAAAAATAACAGGAGGCCTGTAGATTCATAGATATTAGGGTCGGAAGGGACCTCAGTAGGTCATCGAGTCTGCCCCCCTGCCCTGGGCAGGAAAGAGTGCTGGGGTCAGTATCCCAGTATCTTGTCTCCCAGTCCATCAGGACTCGTGGCTTTCTCTCCATTAAGGCCTCACACCCATTGAGTAGCACAGCTCTCAGGCCTGGCCAGAACAACAGAGAGTTTCTTTCCCTGTCAAAGGGGTGGCTATGGGGAGCAATGCCTCTCTGGGGAGGCACAACGAGCCCAGCAGAGTCCTTCCTAGCTAGGTCAAGGGAAAAGGAATGAGTTAACAAGCTTTAACAAAGGGATGCTCACATTTTAAGTGCCCTTAGTCTGGCCTAAGTGTAATGTGTCGCTTCGACATTTCCCTTGACGGCTTTGAAATGAAACTTTTCAACTTTTGGTACCAAGGCATTTTCTGTTTGTTTGGTGTGTTTTTTAAAAGTGAATTAAAAAAAAGAAAGAAAGACATTCTTGGCTAAGAAAAAAAGTGGGGAGCAGAAGAAAAAGTTGCAGGAGGGCAGTTGGAAGGAGAGAGAGAGGGAAAGGAGAGGGACCCAGAGCAGGCAGTGAAGGGGAGGAAGAGAAAAGAAAAGCAGACCTCCGGCCCCTTACGATTTTGGCTGAGATGTCATGGTGCCATTTGAAAAACCCGGGGATAGGTAGTTAACCACATCTCAACCCTAGCAACAAGGGGCCTTGCAATTTGGGAAGGCTTCTGCTGCTGATGGGTCGGCCCCTCTTCCACAAGGGCGCTGGGACGATCGTGAGCAGGAGAGAAGGGGGGTCCCAGGGGGGAGATATGGGGATTGGTGTGGGGCTTGCACCTGCGAGAGAAGCGGGGCTGCGCTGCGGGGATCCCCGTGCCTGGGGGCTGCCCTGTAACTCCCCAGTTGCTGGCAGTGCACCACTGCGGGAGCTGCTGCTTGCCATATCTCACTGCACTTCAGTAGAGGGAAAAAATAAACCCTGAATAAATCAGCCTGTGTGGACGAAGATAACACTCGATGAGGGAGTTCTCAAGTGTGGACTCTTTACCCCAGCATCCCTTTGGGGGAGGGATGGTCTCCCCCTTCTTGGCCCCTTGCAATTGCAAAAATCAGTAGAGCAGGCTATCTCTGGAGGCCTGCCCCTGCCTTGACACTGCCTCCGATCCGTCACTGCCAAGGTGTGGTCCGACTCCTCTTCTGCTCTGAGGACAGGGTTGAGGGGAGCAGTTTCTGCAGGGTTGAGGGATGACAAGGATCAACCCAGCAGTAATAGGACAAGGGGACAATCTGATTTGCAGCGTGTGCGGTATGGCAGAGCATCGGGTGAAAAAGCTGCTGCGTGGATGTTGTTTATCACCATGGTAAATGCATTAGGAGTCTACACATGGGTTTTTTCAGGGATAGCTGGATCACAGGACTTCTTCCGCATGTGGATGCTTGCATTGTAGAGTAGCACTGCCTTAATGCACTTTCAAAGTGGACAGAAAGAAAACACTCCCATTTCAGAGTAAGAGTTTGCACCGATGGCACCATTCAGGAATAGCTATCGCACTTTGAATATACCTGTAATCCAAATTGTCTTTCACGTGTGGATCGTTCCTTATTTTGCAAATCAGACACGGAGGGCTCCCTGGTAGATTTCTTTCTTCTAGATCCGGGGATCTGTGCTGGTGGCAGGGAAAACCCTAGGAGCTGTGCCAGTTTGCCTGGAGGTACTTTATTGCAGAAACCCTAGTACAGAATCCCTAGCAGCTGTGCCAGTTTGCCTGGAGGTGTAGGCATTGTCATCGAAGTCTGTGGTGCTGGAAGTGTCACGTGAACAGAGGCCAGAGCTTTCCAAGTCTGTAACAGTCCCATTAGGGTGCATGGAGAAGAGCCTCCCACTGTCTTGCAGTACATCATCCTCCATCCCAAACACACAACCAACATTTTCCAAAATGCCCATTGCTTTGAGGTATCCCTGAGTGTCCCATCTGGGCCTGACTTTGCACTGGCCTCCACATCTCTTCTTGTCTTCAGCTGGACTTGTCTGGACATAGTTTTGAACACCAGGTATCAGCCAGCTCGAGCTGGGCGCCCAAGAGCTGGGGCACCTAGAATGAGTGGCTACTTCTGAAAACTTCAGCCTTGGGCTCTTGAAACTTAAAGAGGGAAAGAAGCTGAAAACTTTTCTTTCCCCATCCTGGGGAGAGGTTTAGCAGCTTTTCATAGATTCATAGATCTTAAATTCAGAAGGAACCACAACAGTCATCTTTTTTTTGACTTCCTGCATCGCTCAGGTTATAGGAACCCATTCCTATCAAAGCCATGTCTTGCAGCTGATCCTTCTGAAGACAAACTCACGTTCATCCCATTCTCCTTCCCCATCCCTCCCACCGCTGATGACCGCTGTCCTTCTGCACAAAGCGGCAAACCTCCGTCCTTTAGATGTCATGGGGAGCTCTGTTTCCGCTGAGGGCATTTTCTCCACCAGTCCTCAGTGCTCCTACAAATCATCATAATATTCGCTCGTGAAATATTTCAATTGTCTGGCGCACTCATAAGTAGCTCTTGGAAAGTCTTTTTCTGAGCCATTAGCATGGAAGTAATCTCAAGTGGCTGGATATATATTGCAGTTAATGGTATGTCTGGAGCAGTTGGTGAGAGTGTTCTCATCCTGGCTGAGGTCCAAGGAAATATCTGTGAGGAGGGGAGGGGAGAGGAGAGAAAAAACACACGCGTGCGCGCATACGCAGCAACACCAAGCTGCCCATAACCTGAAGTTATTTACTGGCTCCTGCATTTATATTGCCACTCAGTGAAATTAGAGGACTATAAAATTGCCCGGCTACAAAATGCTCTTTAAGAATGACAAGCACGCGCTATAACATTATGCCGATGTTAGCGGAGGGTGTAAATTGTCACACGGCGTCATGGCTGGATGTATTTAAGGAGATGCCAAGGCTTCCTGGCAGCTTTCAGTGCTTCCTGCTTTGCAAAGGACAGTTCTTGTTCCCTGCATTTGAACTTAGGAGAGAAACGTGTAGATCAGGTTTTCGGTCCTTTAATCTAAAACCAGGGCAATCCCATGTTTTTCTGCATGTGTTTTGTAGGAGACTGACAGTCGTGTTGGTAGCATGTCGCTGTGAGTGTCTGTGTTTTGTGGGAGACAGGCCATCCTGGTAACTGGATCTATGCCTGCATAACACACGTTAAGACTTGATCCAAATGCCCCTGTAGTTTATCAGACATCTTGTCATCTTCTCCAAAGGAGTTCCCAGTTGCTCAATTTGGGGGTGGCATTTTCAATCGTGCTGTGTTGTGCTCCATGAAGTCAGTAGTAAAACTCCTACCAGCGACATCAGTGGGGGTAGCAATGCTGAGAGCTTCTGCAAACCCCATCCTTGGGTCCCAGATGGTCTCAAGATGGCATTGCTTCACCCAGACCATCAGTCCCTACGTTTCTATGGTGCTTGGGTCTGGGTTCTTGTTCAGGCTGACCTCTAGTTGTAAAGAGTGCAAGAGGTGAAGGAGGGATTGCCCCTGCAAACACAGAAGCAACTGCCCATTGCTTCTTGCATTGGGCAGCTCTGGGAGCTCAAGTCCAAGACCGAGCAACTAGTGGATTGTGTTTCTTTGCTCAAGACATTGCTGGGTAGACAATTGGGCATAAAAAATGCAGTCTGATACCCAGTCAACTGCTGATTTTCTTCTTGTAGGATGTCAGAGAACTCGGGGACCCTGAGCCAAATTAATCTGGAGTTGCATCAGAAATAAATTTGACCCTCATTTTGGTATCTGGGGTTTAGTTTGGTATTTCCATTCTCCAAGCCCTGCCCTGCTCAGACACTGAAACACGCACTGACAGCTGAGTAACGGCTCGGTGTGCTGAGAAACCACGTACTGAGTGAGCGCCCCCAACTCTGCACCCGTCCGGCCGCCTATACTCATCTCCCCAGCTCCGGAAAGGGCTTTTATTCTAATATTAAAGTATTATGTGATCTTAGTTGCCTGAGAAGCTTGATGGGCCACATTCTGGTAGACACATGGCTCTTAAAAACCTGGGTTTGATACTAGAAGCAGAATAAGAAGAAAATCTAAAATGTGTTGTTGAAGTGGATCTGGAAGGAGGACAAGCAGATTAAATTTATCCTTCGGTGCTGGGTTTTGTGTATAGTTTTTTTTTTACAGTCTCTTTTCATTATTGTTCAGTTATGATATCCAATTTTTCCCCTCCTGGCAACAAATGGTGATGTCCTAACAGGGCAACAACAGGATTTGATTTGTTGGGAGAAAGGATCCTTGCAGCACAAAACTCTTGGAGGATCCAAATGAAAAATAGAGAAACTTTCTCATTGTGGAGCATTTGTGAGTAACGGTCTCTAGAGTAAATGCTGCACAATTGATTCCAACCTAAGGTCTGGTCCACTCTACAAAAGTTTTACTGGCAGAGCTGCGTGATTAAGAGCATGAAAAATATCACACGGCGGACCCGGACAGCTATGCTGGCAAAAGCCAGACTATTGACACAGTTGTACTAGCAAAAAGACTTTCTGCCGGTGTAGCTTATTCCATTATATAAAATGATTTAAACGATTCCAGCACAAGAGTTCCTGGAAGGTGTTGCTATCTCTGCTAGGAGGATACACCGACAAACATTGCTATATCTACCTGTACGCAGCAAACTCCAAATAGAGACCAGACATACTTGATCTGGTCAAAAATATTTTGACGAGACAGGGTTTTGTGTTTTTTTTTTTAAATCAGAAAACGCAGTTGAATTGTGATCAGAATATTTCAGGGAACGTGCCAATTTCAACAACATTTTGTCTGGACATTTTCTTAACAATACAAATTCAAAATGTGCATTTTTTTTTAATTTCTCATTTTGCTTGAGTTCAGCTTTCATTGCACTTGATGTTGATCTTCTATTTAATGGCCTGTCTCATTGGAATGACACGTTTGATCTAATCAAAGCAACGTTTGAAAATTATTGAAATAAAATATTTGGATGTTATGGAAATGTCCTACTTGGATAAGCCGCTTCTAGATCAAGATATTTCTGAATTTTTATTTTATGAAATATCTTACGTGTTCGATTTTTTTTGGTCTGGTGTGCTAGAAATGTCATTGTCAGCTCTGCTGTGTGGTTTCATAGATTTGTTATTTTCTGAAAAAAATGTCTGTCTACCTACCTATTTACCTACTCCAATCCATCCGTCCAGTGCTTTACTACAGCTTCTAGCACCAAACCATCTCAAGGTATGTCTACACTATGGTGATTTAAGTCATATTGCTGAGGAAATAGGCCCTATTTCTGTTTCTCATGCATCAACCCCAGACATGAGGCTGACAGTGCTCCCTAAGGGATGCCCCTGAAACATCCTTTAAGACCTGGCTTTTGAGTGTGCTCCGAAGCACCAGCTTGGGGTACTCCCAAGACATCCCGGGGGCACAGAAGGGAATTGGTGAGTATTTATTCACCAAGGCGCCCCCGGGGGTTACAAGAAATAATGGCCACAAGCTAGCAGAGAGCAGATTTAGACTGGACATTAGGAAGAACTTCTTCACAGTTCGAGTGGCCAAGGTCTGGGATGGGCTCCCAAGGGAGGTGGTGCTCTCCCTACCCTGGGGGTCTTCAAGAGGAGGTTGGATATGCATCTAGCTGGGGTCATCTAGACCCAGCCCTCTTTCCTGCCTATGCAGGGGGTCGGACTCGATGATCTATTGAGGTCCCTTCCGACCCTAGCATCTATGAATCTATGAATCCCGGCACCTCATTTCCAGGGTAGACCTGCCCAGACAGAAGCCGGCTGCTGGGATGTGACTGGCCACTCTCTGCAGTGCAGACATGCCACTGGCGTGTCCACCTGCAGCAAGATGTGGCCAAAGCTCACCTGCCGTTTGTGAGGGCAGAAGAAGTCTCAGCTTCAGAACTGCCAAGAGTGGCTTTGAATTTGAGACTGGAGCTTCAACGGAGCTCAGAGGTGAGGCTTTTATTTAATTTTTTGGTTTTGGTTTAGCCTCTTGGAGAGGCAGAGCTTAGATCCAAATTCCTGTGGGCATTGGGACCCGCCACTAAAGCTGGCTCAGGCGTGGAGCTCTCGAAGGTAGGCTAAGAGACGAGGTGGAATATCGTTCTGACGTTGGGCTGCAACGCCTTGCTGGGATGGGACTGACAGCTGTGTCGTCACCACCACCAAGTCCTAATGGCATTGCGCAGAATGGACCACAGAAGGTTGACCCTGTGAAGGATTTCCATCCCAGTCTCTTTTACCAGTTTTCTTTTCCTCTGTCTTCTTACCTGTCTAAGCAACCAGCTCTGCCTACAAGACCTGGACCAGGTTGGGGTGGGGGGGGAGGTACCTGTCTTTTGTGTGATCAAAGGCTACCTAGCCCCTGTTTGCTCTAAGGTTATTCTTTGATACTTCTCTACCCTGTACCCTCCCCCAAACCTACCCCCTATAACCAATAAAGTTCTTTGCTGTACCAAGATTGATGAGCTTGTTGGGGAAGGCACGCCTTTGTGCCCCCTTGGTCCGACTGACTAAGGGAGGCTAATTTTTGTGCTTCAGGCTAAAGGAAGCACCTCCAGCTGTTGCAGTGGGTCAAGCACCCCCAAGGTCTACAAGGCCTGTGTACCCCAGGGGGCACAGGGCTAAAGACAGACCAGATCCCCTGCGTGGTGGCAGTGGTACCCCCAGGCTCATAGGTGTGCTCCAGGAAGGTTTGCAACTGGTTCCACCTGGAAAGAAACTACAAACCCTAAGGGCTGCTCTGCTTTTGTATGCAGGAAAGAAGCATGTGTTTTCAAAGCACAAGGTTGAGCTTTCTAATCCCTGGGTGAAATGTGTGTGTTTAGCCAGCAGCTGGGACTCGTGGTCCATGACTTGACTGAATCATAGAGCATCCAACCAGCATTGCCTGATTTCTGGGATTTAGTGGTTGTGGAATGGGAATGAAAAGATGGTACAGAGATAGCATGGACATAGACTTATAGAAAATGAGGGTTGGGAGGGACCTCAGGAGGTCACATCTAGTCCATCTCCCTGCTCAAAGCAGGCCCAGCCCCAACTAGACCATCCAAGTCAGGGCTTTGTCTTTCTGGGTCTTAAAAACCTCCAAGGATGGAGACTGCACAACATTTTTGTCTTGGCCGGGAGGGAGGTGGACAGAGATGAGGCATCCTTTGGGGCTTTAACTTGGCAGCATACACAAATGCCACAGGTGCCAGCTCTCCACAGATATGAAGTTCAGGGACTTCCATGCCCTTTGCATAGTTACACAGATCAGGTTGGTGGGACATCTCTCAAGGGAGAGATGGGAACAGTTGTGCACATGGGTTACAAATCCTGACCATGACAGCCCCTCGGCTCTCATCCCTTCTCTCTCCCTCACTCTGCTGCCATTATCTCTGCAAGGAGATGATCTGGCCAATCTGTTTATGAAGGACATTTCTCTCCATATTTTGGGAAGCAGAGAAGAGCAGCCAAGTTCTTAGTGCTCCTGCCAGCCTCTGCAAGACCAGGATCTAGCTGCCAACACAGATTCCCCACTGGCCATGCTAACAGCAAATGGGAAAGGACATCTATCAGGGAATTCCCATTGCCCAGCATTTCACTGCCAGTGTTGGCAGATGGCAATCATGGCACCATCTGAATGGGCAGTGGGGAAAGCTAGCATCGTTCAACCATTGAACCATATGGCAAAGCAGGTTGACACGGCACATAGTAGGGCAGAGCGGTTGAGTCCTGGCTGGCTCCGGTGGCACCTAGATTTGGTCCTTAGGGTCTAAAACAAACTCCATTGCATCCAGCAGCGCACAAGGGCAGGGAGAAAAATGGGCTGAGCCTTTTTGCTAACAACTCATACTCTCTGGCCAAGCACCAGTGGCTGTGCTAAATACAGCGGGGCTCAGTGGGACAAGCACGGATCAGCAGTGCCTGGGCGAGCTTTGTGTGAGTGTGTACACACACACACACACACACACACACACACACACACACACATCTGCACCCAACAGGGTGTGGTGGACTGGAGGAGGACTCCTGGCCTTCATGGCAGGGAAACCAGTGGGGCTGGTGTGAGCGAGGAAGTCACTCATAAAATCCCTCGGGGTCATTGGCTCATCAGTCCCGCATAACAGGCGCTGAATGAGAAGCAGAGGCCACATCCCCACCCAAAGCTTTGCCAAGGCCCAGGTGGTGGGATAGGGAGGTGAACAACATCCCGCCCCATCCCAGGAGAGTAGAGCTAGTTTCAAGAGGGAGGAGGTAACTTTATACATTTTCCATGTATAGAATCTAATTATTGGGGGGTCGTCTCACATTCAGGGTCATCTTGCATTCGGGTAAATACAGTATAATCTCATAGCTGCTTCTGCCTGTCATGCTGTCCGTGTCTGTTTGCCTTGCCGGTTTGCTAACTTAAGTTTAATCTCATTTCTGCCGTCTGCCACGTTCTCGGGGACTGACTCAGGTTTTCAAACCTCACTGTCCAGTTGTCTTCCCTCCCAACACCCTTCGCCTAGTACGTTTGCCCCATTATCCCGCAACTCCTTTGTGCAGCGCTAGCCTGACACAGGGGAGCTCGTGTGGGCCAGGAGATGAGGATCCTGGAAAACCCAAGTTTGGGCCCGAAATGAGTCTGTTGAATGAGTCTTTTTTAATCTGTTTCTATGGGGACCAGACATGGAGAACTGGGCTTGCAATAGACTGACCGGATGTTACGGGATACCGCACCCCTGGGTGTTCGATGCAGCCACTCCGTGTCTCTCGGGGTCGGGAGCAAGTTGTGGTACTGGCTCCCTCTCTCCTGCTGGAGCATCGGTGGCCTTTGGGATTCCAGTGACTTTGCTCTTGCTGTGTCTCCAGATCTCCCCGATGACGGGCCCTCGGGAAGGAGGAACCAAAGTGACCATCCGTGGGGAGAACCTGGGGCTGGAGTTTCGGGACATTGCATCTCATGTCAAAGTGGCTGGAGTGGAGTGCAAGCCTCTGGTGGAAGGATACATCCCAGCAGAGCAGTAAGTTGGCCACTCAAGGGTTTGCAGACAGCACCATCCCCCCGTAACAGCTTCCACTGCCCCCCTTAGCTCAGCAGGACGGGTCAGTGTCCCCGGAAAGCTAGGAGAAGCCAATGTTTTCTTTGTTCATAGAAACCCTTCTCATCAACAGACTGGGAGGCCCAGGGTTTGGCAGTGCCTGGTGCCTCCCTTACTTCACAGCTCACAGTCTTTCCTAAGGCAGAGTTGGAGGCTGGCTTAGCAGTGGGTCTGCTCTAGCCCTTAATGCATGTGTCTTACCAAAGCTCCCACATCCCCAGGGGTTACTGGGACCCAGTTCACTGACCAGTGACACGTGGATGATCTTCTGC
The DNA here is from genome assembly GCF_000455745.1 of Alligator sinensis. Taxonomy (NCBI): domain Eukaryota; kingdom Metazoa; phylum Chordata; order Crocodylia; family Alligatoridae; genus Alligator; species Alligator sinensis. The sequence continues at coordinate 5,303,075 of NW_005841853.1, read as the reverse complement.
TCTTTGGGGGATAGCCACCAGAGTTGGGCAAAGAGCTGGCTTTGCTGTCCTGTCTCCAGGACAGGAGCCTGGTCTGTAGTGGGGTGGCCAGCAAAGTGCATGAGCCCTGGGGTCAACCTGAGATTGGACCCCTCACCCAAGAGATGGGTGGTAACTGGTGCCCCATAGATTTAAAAGAGCAGAGAGACTCGCTGGGCCAGATTGGTGGGTAAATGCTCTGGATTTCAGTGCAATTTGACTCAACGTGGAGTTTAAACAGCCCTGAGAGACAGTGTCCCCAAGGAGAACCAGCAGGGGTTGCGATCTGATCCCCAGGTGGTATCCCCCTGCCGTCCTGTAAACTACGCCTCCCACCTGTGCTTTCCTTGCAGGATAATGTGCGAGATGGGGGAGGCCAAACTCAGCCAGCACGCCGGATTCGTGGAGATCTGCGTGGCCGAATGCAAGCCGGAGTTCATGGCCAGGTCCTCACAGCTCTACTACTTCACGGTAAGCACCGGCTCGGAAATTGGAAATCTCAGCAGCAGCAGAGGAGCGAAACTCCCACGTCACCGCTACCAGGTGCTGTTCTTGAGGGTTATCTGGGGTTAGCATTGGATGCTAATGTCTGCTTGGACACCAGGGCTGTATCGCTATTCTGAGCTGATCGCAGCCAGCAGATTGAGGCTCGCTGTTTCTTGCCCCTGCCATCTGGACATAATGGGGGCAGGATGCCAACCTGATTCTGCTCTCTTACATCACCGTCAATTGGAACGAATGCTGCTGAAGGCAGCAGAGCTATTCTGATGTAAAAATGATGAGAGAAGGGGATCGTATCCACTGTGGTGCCTGCAGGCGTGTGTTGAAATGCCCCATCCACCCTGCTCCTCTGTCTCCTCCTTCCTTCATACACCTCTAATCTGCAAAATCTGCTTAATGGAATAAGGCCCATTTATGCAGGTGTCCAGGGGGTACCTGAGCCCTGATCCATGCAGATCTTTCTTCTAGATGAGATTGTAAGATCATAGGAAAGTTGGGCTGGAAGGGACCTCATAAAATCATCTACTCAAGGCAGGATCACCTCTGGCTAAACCATCCCAGCCGAGTGTCTGTCCAACTTATGCTTGAAAATGTCCAAGGATAGCGATTCCACAATTAGTCTAGGTCGCCTGTTCCAATGCTTAGCCACCCTCATGGTAAGCAAATTCCTCCCAACTTCCAAACTAAATTTCCTCTGCTCCAGATTGAGGCCATTGCCTCTAGTCTTGTCCCCTGCAAGCACAGGAAAAAGCCCATCTCCATCCTTTCTATAATCACTTCAGGTATTTGAAGGTGGTTATCAAATCCCACTCGTCTTCTCTTCTACAGACTAAACAATCCTGGTTCTTTCAGCCTTTCCCCAGAAGTCATTTTTTTTCCCCAGGCCTCTAGTTATTTTTGTTGTTCTCTTCTGGATTTTTTCCAATCTGCCCGCATCTTTCTTGAACTGGACACAGAGGCTTCCTTGCCAGAGAAATCTGTCTTGGCCTGAAAAAAGAACTGCTCCTGGCTTGGGCCATTCATATACCTGTGCACTGTTACTCGCTGCAAAGGGCATTGGTAATGAAATGCAAATAGTTGTGATTTCCACATTTAGCTAAGGACGCCTTTGCTGCTCTCAGGCAAGTGTCACTCAGATGCTATGTTGGTAGGGACGTAGATATGCCTAGACAGATAGCCCCCATCAAGCAGACAGAAGGGCTCTTTCCAGGACATTACACTTTAGCTTGTCACCTTTGCTATTCCTGGAATTACTGTACCGGTCCAATCATCCGTGTCCGTCTGTGACAGTGTTTCCCTTTGCTCGCTGCCTTCTTGACTGCCGGCTATGACATCCGCGCACGAGTTTAAAGTCAGCAGGGTTTTCTTTGCTGAATACCTCCATACCTTTGTGCTAGACAGCAAAAGCAAATGCTCCCCAGCTCTTTCCTCGTATGCACTTGGCTGCTTTATCCCTGGCTTTGCTCAGCTCCCACCAGTATCCATCAAGGGATCATAATATGCCTCCTACAGCAGTGGTGCTGATGTACTAGGATCAAGGTTGACAGGTATGGGGGGAGAAGGAAGCTCAGGGATCAAGCAGGGAAGCAGAAGAAGGAGCAGGATGGTTTGGGGTGGAGCTGAGTAGTTTGGTTGATCCATCCCATAATGGAGCATTGGAGGCACTGCAGCATTTTGCAAAATGAGGTTGATTTGGGTCAAGAGAGTCAGGCAAAGAGTAATAAATAAGTAAAGGAACCGGGAGAAAATGGTAGGCAGCATTTCTGTCGGCAGCATTTCTGTCGGCATTGCTGGGACCGAAGGTTTTGTTTTGGAAACACCAGAAGGATGAAGCTGCAAGGGCTGCAGATTGCTCCTTTCATCTCGGTGGAGCAGACTGAAGTTACCCTAACACGAGCTCAGTAGCACAGCCCAGAGCTAACCCTCCCCTGAAATGGCATAGCTCCAATATGCTCTGTGGGGATTTAACAAGCTTTAATGGGAGGATGCTCACATTTTAGTATGGCCCAGCTGTAATGTGTAACTTCAGTGTTTCACATCAAGGCTTTCAAATGAAACTTTTCAACTTTGGGTACCAAGGCATCTTGGTTTGTTTTTCATTTTATTTTTTTTAATGACTTCAATGAAGGAAACAAAGGAAGAAAGACATTCCTCAAATGGTTCGGTGACTCATAAACGAGACAGAACCTCTTGCTTGTTGTCATGTAAATTGTTTCAGGCTGGCCTGAAATGAAACGATTTAATGCTTCTGTTTTATCACACACAAAAAATTAAAAATCCTGTTTTGTTTCAACCCAAACCGAGCCATTTCCTCTGATTATTCAGTTCAACCACTGAACCAAAAAATCCATCACTAACCAGCTCTGGCTGGGAGAAGGAGGGCCCGAGATGAGCCTGACAGTAGCAGTGAATGGGAAGCCTGGTGCACAACACACAAAAGAGCAGTATCTATGCAAGCAGTGCCCAGGCACAGAGTGGGCATAGATAGCATAGGAGGAGAGGAAGAAAGGAGAACAGCATCAGAGAAGGACATAAAAGAATGACTGGATTCCTCTTTTCCATCATGGTCTCTGTCCACTTTACCCTATTAAAGCTTCGCTAATCCTCCTTGTATTTTTTGTCGCCTTTTGTCCATGAGGCAACGGTAAACAGTCTGGAGCCTGATTTTTAATGTAAATACTCCGTGCAATATTTATGAAGGCTGGCATGAATAATTAATGGTTTACCGAAACTTTGAAAGCTTATCCGTAAACCTTCTCGGAAGACTTGCAAAAACTCGGTGACCTTTTGGCAGAAAGGAATCACTGGTAGGGATACATTTGTACTGGGGCTGTTGAAAGACCAGAGGTCAAGTAGTCAGGGTAGGTTTTTTTTAGTCTCAAGAGCGGAGGAGGGAAAAGGTTGGGAGAGGGACCTGGAGTCTTTCCATCTCTTTTTCATTCAGTTAAATTTCACCAGGTTCACGTGGAAAAAGGTGATGGCTCTCAATCCTATCCCTAACAGCCAAGACTCTTCATCATAGGTGCCACCGTTGTGGTCAACACTACTTTGTCTCCAGGTCAGCACCTTTGGGTGCGAGGCTAAACATTCAATGTTTAGCCTCGCACCCAGTGACTGAACCCCCCCATCACCATGGGAGTTGCTCTTTTAGGGCAGGGATCTTGTGCTTCTCCATGTATAGCTTCAGACTCGAAGGCTGCTGTCAGTCTGACCCCTTTTCCAAGTGCTAACTTCACTGCAAATGAAAGCAAAGCAGAAACATTTCCATCGTGTTAGAGTACATTTTCAAAGCGATTAACTGAAGGGGAGGAGTGTAGAGAGGGGAGCCTAGGACGTGCCCTGGGTGATTTTATAAGCTTGTATTAATGGTCTCTGAAGTTCGGTAAGACAACTGTGTGCTGTACCTGCTTGTTCCTGCTTTTATAGCATCATTCTTAAAAAGAGAAGGGAAAAAAAAAAAACACCCTTCATTTAAATGCATATAGTGGCTTTACACTTGGGAGTGAGCGGAAAGTTTTTCTATTAAAATGCAAATGAAAGAATAAACTCTAACTCCAAATTTCTGCCTGCAAATGGATGTTTCCTCTCCATGTTTTGGTATCAGGGCGATCTGGGCTTTCCGAATATGATTATTTTATCTTGATGTGGAAAAGAAGAGAGCTCATTTTCTTTTGGCCCTAGAGGAATCTTGCCTTTTTTAAATACAGTTGTCCAGCATCTTGGTGTAATTCAAAAAGGAGCTCAAAAGCAGGCATGAAGCAAGATGATAATTTGGAAATGATAGCATCCCTTATTAATAGCAGCATGGTCACTACTGAGATCAGTGCTCTGTTATGCCAGGTATTGCCCATGCACGTAGCACAGAAAACATTTTCTGTCTCCAGATCTCCTGCAGAGACAAGCAGGAAGGATTATTCCCTTCGTCACACCGAAGGGCAGATGAAGCAAAAAGAGATTTGGTGCTTTACCCAGGATCACACAGTAAATCTGTGACCAAGTCAGGAATTGAGCCTAGATTTCCTGAATCCCCACACAGCACCATAATCACAGCCATCCTTCTTTGCCTTTTACTGTCCTAGGATCATCCTACCGAGGAGTGTACAATTGACAGAGCGATCGTCTCTACTTAAACTTTTAAAATCTACCTATAAAATTCCACAGCGGTGTTAAAGTCCTCGTCTGCATTCTGTGCGTTGGCATAGAAATCCTGTAGAAAGGCACTAATTCCCCCCCATTAAATCAATAAGGTTTTAGTACCATGTCTCTAGGACGTGTTTATGTTCCTCACTATCTTGGATCTTGGGAAAAAAAATCATCAAAGAAACCATCAACAACAGGCTAACGACATGCAACGTTCTGAGAGCTAGCCGACATGGCTTCATTGCGGGAGGTCTTGCCTGACCAACCTCATTTCCTTTTATGACCAGGTGACACATCACCTGGGCAAAGGAGAAGAGGTTGATGTCATATATTTGGATTTCAAAACAGCCTTTGACTTGCTCTCCCATGATGTCCTCATGGTAAAAATGGGGAGTTGTGGCCTTGACAACCTTATGGTCTGATGTCTGGGGAACTGGCTCTGTGGTCGGACCCAGAGAGCGATAGTCAATGGAACCAAATCAACATGGTGCACGGGGACCAGTGGCATCCCCCAGGGCTCAGCACTTGGACCAGTACTCTTTAATATATTCATAAATGATCCGGACTTGGGTGTCAGAAGCAGACTGGCTAAGTTCACAGACGACACCAAATTCTGGGAGGATAGGCTGTTTCTTCAGGCCAACCTGGACAGGCTCTCAGGGCGGGCAGATCAAAACCTGATGACATTCAACACTCAGAAATGCAAGGTGCTCCACCTTGGGGGAAAAAACCCACATCATACTTATAGGCTCGGCAGTGCTACACTCATTAGCACCACGACCGAAAGAGACTTAGGGGTCATGATTGATCACAGGATGAACATGAGCCACCAATGCGATGCCGCAGCCGGCAAAGCAAACAAAACTCTGACTTGCATCTGCCGATGCATCTCAGGCAAGACCCAAGAAGTCATTCTCCTGCTTTACTTGGCCTTGGTGTGGCTACAGCTGGAGTACTGCATCCAATTCTGGGCTCCACACTTTAAAAAGGAGGTGAAGAAGCTTGAGAAAGTCCAGAGAAGAGCCACACGCATGATTAGAGGTCAAGAGAGCAGGCTTGATGAGGAGAGGCTGAGAGGCATGGGACTCTTCAGCCTGGAGAAGCGCAGGCTCAGGGTGGACCTGGTGGCAGCATATAAGTACATAAGGGGTGGGCATCAGGAACTGGGGGAACATCTGTTCATCAGGGCACCCCAAGGGAAGACAAGATCTAATGGTCACAAACTGCAGGAAGACCGCTTTACTCATAGCCTCATAGACATGATCTCACAAAGTCTCTTCCAGCCCGAATGTCTATGAAATCTATTAAATCTATTCATAGACATTAGGGGCTGGAAGGGACCTTGTGAGATCATCGCGTCCAGCCCCACCGTCATAGGCAGGCAATCTGATGGGGTCAAACGATCCCAAGAAGATAAACATCCAGATGCCTTTTGAATGAGTCCAGAGTAGGTGTTTGCATCACTTCTGGGAGAGTCTGTTTCAGACCCTGGACACACAGACTGTAAAGAAATGTTTTCTTATGTCCAGTCTAAATCGGCTTTCCAGGAGTTTGTGGCCTTTAGACCTTGTTATCCCTTGGGGTGACCTGGTGAACAACTGTTCTCCCAAGTCCTGATGCACCACCCCCCACTTATAAACTTGTAGGCTGCCACCAAGTCCCCCCTGAGCCTTCTCTTCTCCAGGCTGAAGAATCCCATGTCCCTCAGCCTTTCCTCGTAAGGCTTGCCCTCTTGGCTTTTGATCATACAGGTGGCTCGCCTTTGGACTCTCTCAAGCTTATCCATGTCCCTCCTGAAGTGGGGAGCCCAGAAGCATCTATAAAGCTCTAGTGACTTTTCCATAAGGAACACACATGCAGGGTTGTGTCAGATCCATTTAGCTAGTTGAGGATGGGGTTTTATTGACTGAGGAGCTGCTGTATTTTAGCAAAGTAAGTTCCAAACTGCACTTGGGTAATGGAAATCTGGGTCTTTGCTAGACTGCTTCATGCCTGGACCTCCCTTTGAAATGTTGATCATCTATGAGTAGCTACGGCAGGCCCAGCTTTGCGGGGAGGAACAGAAGAAATAAGACTGAGCAGACAAATAGGGTCGTGGCCTGCTTAGTATTATGGCCTCTACTGTTTACAAGTCTCCCATAGACTATAGCACACCCTGAAAGGCCCTTAATCCTGGGCATAAACAGGCTAGCATCTCCCAACACCTACTCAATGTGAACCTTTCTCTTCACAGTCATTGGTGCTGTCAGGCCTAAAGCCGAAGAGGGGCCCAGTGTCGGGCGGCACACAGGTGACAATTACCGGTTCCAACCTGAATGCTGGCAGCAACGTCATGGTGAAGTTTGGGAGCCAACCGTGCCTTTTTTACAAGTATGCATGCCATCCTTCTCATTATACGTGCCATGAATAGAGAAAGAGGCTGCTAGCACTCTCTCCTGATGGTGCTTCTTGACTATGGGGATACAGAAGATATTTCCTATTTATCCAGCTGTCCTGGACCTGGACTGCTTAGACAGCGGCAGACTTGGTCCTGGCACTGGACAGCTCATGTGGAAGTGGGTGTAGTAATCTAGCACGTTCCCCCATGAGGTGCACATGAAACGGTTCAACTCAGTCCCTTCAGCACATCATTTCTCCTGAGGAGTCCCTGACATAGTTGGTCGCCACAACTCATGGATACGTGACCAAAGGATTAGCTAGAGGGTGGTTTGCAGATGATGGCAGTAGTCTACTGGCTGAGCTGTGGAGAGGCCCAGATCTGGAACAGCAAGCAGGATGTAGGTGCAGGGGCTGTGTGATGAGAAGTGGGCAATGATGCCTAAGGGTAACCAAGCAATACCAGTAGCTCCTCTTGCTTTCAGTGGATGTGTCTACACGTGCATTAACTTTGGCTTAAATTTACTGCGCAGTAAGTGGGAATAGGCTAGCATCTACATGTGTAGGCATTAAAGCACGCTTTACTCTTGGGAGTAAAGTCAGTCCACACGTACAGTGTTACTGCTTAGTAAGGCGTCTACATGTGCATTACTGCGCAGTAACTCATCAGGTGTAAATTTGATACGTGCATGATGCAGCTATCAAATTTATGTTCAAGTTGGTGTAAATCACCCTATTTTCTGCGCAGTACAGGCATGCACGTGTAGACGCGTGCCCATTCTGCACAGTAATTTCAGTTACTGCGCAGTAAATGTGTACGTGTAGGCGCGCCCAGTGAGTACCATTTATGTTACTGTCCACATTAAAGTCAAAATCACCATAAGAGAAGCAGATTAAAAGAGAGGGAGCATGAAACCAAAGCCTGGGCAGATCTTTGAGCACCTTGAGGACTGTAGTAGAACAGGATGAGGTGGATAGGCAAGAGGAGAGAGCCTGTCTCAGACATGCACACCACTCCTGTCTCACAGCCCACAGCCATTTCAGCTTCATGTATTTCATGTGAAGGTCCCTAGTGGGCATCTTCCCAAGTGGGAGAACATGATGCATTTCACTGTTTTGATTGGTATTTGATGTACATTTTCCACGGTCCCTTGTTAAGTTTCATTTTAATTCTCCTTGGGCCCCATGCGTCGCTTGTCTGCCTGGGAGTAAAATGTAAGTAATTCCTTTCCAGATCCCCACCGTATAGGAGAGGGGAAATATAACCTATTGGCTCTGAGTCCTAAAATACTTCTCTGCTGTCTAAATATAACCCTAGACATCAGTGAAACGGATGGCTCAGCAGAGACTGGGACTCTTCTGCTCTACATCGCCTCTTTGATCCCAGTCCAGAATAACAGTAACCCCAAATCAGGGTCACCTCCTGACTCTTCTTTAATCCTTGGGAAACTGAGTCGGTGCCCAGTGCCAAAGCACAAACCCCTCCTAAAGTGAACAATATTAATTAAATAATTAGAGGTAAGGACTTCAGTCCCTGGAGCTGTCGGTAGTGCATTCGTCATTCCTGGGACTGATGCAACTTGACTTTTGCAGTTCCTGGATATAAGTTCTGCCCCTTTTCCTGCTGCAACGTATGTCAGGGGGGGTGTTAAGCTTTTCTCAGAGACTGCAGCTGAGGCAGGGGGTTGGACTAGATGATCTCTGGAGGTCCCTTCCAGCCCCACTTCTCTGTCCCAGCCTGTGATTTAGGGTTTCGGGTAGAAAGAGTGATTGCCTTGGAGCTGCTTACAGAAGACTGACCAGGGAGTGTTCAAGGGGTTAGGTCCAGTAGTTTTCTTTCAGGGTGGCAGAGGGGAAGGCTGGAAAGCAGAGGGAATGAGTGTCACGCAGGCAGGATAATGATAGATTTCTCTCTGATTATATGAACCGACGTGACTGAGTCACTGATCACAGGTGCTTGGAGATCAAGGCTCTCAGGCTTAGGTTCTTGCTCAGCCTGTTCTAAAGGGAAGGGCCAGCTACAAAACTCACTCCTGGTTCTGGTTTCAAACCCTAAAAAATAGTTGTTGTTTTTTTGCTTCAGGCTCTTTATTAATAAAATGCTTCACACTGTATTGGCACCTTCCACCCCAGGATTGCAAAGCACATGCTTATCTGTAACCCAGTCTCAAAAATGGATGCTGTTGTGCCAAATTACAGAGAAAGCAGAGACAGTTCTTGCTCTGACGGTGCTTTGTAGGATGAAATGAAACCCCTGGCAGGCAGTTCATCATGCAGCGCTCTTCCCTGAGTCAAATAGCTCTGGGATGCCAGCTGGGGTTCAATGTATGCCATGATGGCCTGGGGGTGGAAAGCTTATGCCATTTATCCAAGATGTCAGTTTTGATTGAATAGCTGTCCGAATCTGTTCACTTCAAATTCCTGCAGCATCAAGTTCCTCAGGTTAGAGAAGCAGGGCATACAAAGCAGAGGAGGTATCCTGGGTGGTCGGGTTGCTGGCAGAGGCATTCATTGGTGACGTTGTCTTGCTCACATGGACTTGCACTTGCTTTATTTCTTCCTAAACTCCATTCTTAGGAGGACCTCCAAGCACATTGTCTGTAACACCACAGCCTCCGGCGAAGGGTTTGAGAAGGTGCAGGTTTCCGTGCAGGTCGACAAGGCCAAGATATCTCAGGAGCTGCAGTTTGAATATGTGGAGGATCCAACCATCATGAGGATCGAGCCAGAGTGGAGCATCTTCAGGTAGTTGTTCAGTCAGCACTCATAATTTCCTTTCTCCTTGATTGCTGCTCATGTCCCAGTGCATTGCCGGATTCAGAGGCATGGGCTGTCTAAGGCTCCAGTTCAGCAAACCGCTTTCCAATTAAATTAATGTGACGAGACTTGGATTTCAATAATATTTAAGTACAGAAACTCATGGTGTCATGGTCCGGGGAAGATTATGCCCTAAAATATTTACAGCAGTGCCTTATAGTTTGCATAGTGCCCTTCATTTGGATGGGCATGAGGGCTTTTTTTCTTCTGTTACCACCTCTTCCCTTAACTTAGGGGTTGGGTAGAGCCACCTTAATGTATCTTCAGTGGGGCATCCCACATTCACCGCCCCCCAGGAATAGCTAAACCCATTCAGATGAAATATGGGAACAAACCCTCCAACCTGCAATCCTCAGCTTCAGCAGCACATTTCTCATTGAGGTTCAAGCGAGTCGGGGTCATGCCTATTCCTCATCTTTAATTTCCAGGTGCTCTGGCACTTGCAGAACAGCAAGTGCTGAAGTACCACTCTGAAAGCAAGTGCTGAATGGGCTGTCTCTCTCCGGAGAAAGCTCTTGAGACTTCTCCAGGACAAGGCTGCAGATCCAACATGTTTGGAGATGCATCTGTATTACCAAGCACTGCAGATCCCTCACTAATCTCTGGGACTGAGAGCAACCAGCTCCCGCTTTCACCCAGCCTGGATTCACTCTGCACCATGTTCTTGCATCTCATTTGTTTGGCCGTGGTTCTTGGAAACCCCAGTCAAAATCAGGGCTCTATTTATGATGCATAAGCACCAGGGGAGGCTCAGGCCCCGACCTCACCCCTACACCAAAAGGCTCATTATGGACTGGACTGACCTATTTTAAGCCCAGACTCTCCCTTTAATACCACGGATGCAACCCCATTGACTCCAGAGAGGTCACGTTCATATAGCTGAGAGGACAGATTTGGCCTCGAGTGTGGAAGGGGCCCAAATATTACACAAACGCGGTCACAAGCTTGCAAGACTGGCCCAGTGAAGAGAGAAATTGGTCATTAAATGCTCCGGGATTTCCTTTAAAAGATACAAAGTCAGAAATATTAGTCTCCTCTCATCCGTCCATTACGGTTCTCATCTCCCCTGTCAAACTGGAGTGATTGGAGTGTCTGGGGATTAGGCGCAGGGTTTGTAAATCCCCCTGGCTCAGCTCCCATCCGGAGCATGTTTTCACAAATCAATTAGTGGCTTTAATTACTGTGAGGGAATTTACCATTTGAGCCGGACCGAATCTTTGTGCATTGGGCTGGAGGCTTTCGTGTCCAGATTTTCCATCTCAGGGTTTTATTTTCAGTCACAGTGTTAGGTTATCAGCAAAATGAGAAATCGCTTTACTCCCTTCCCTATTACAGTGAGTTTCGTGCTGGGGAAAGGTGCGGGATTGACAGCCCTAGAGAGTGATTTTGGCTATTATCCCTAGGAAAGTTACAGCGCAGGCAGCTTTCTTCACACGGCTTCAAAGCTGGCGAGTAGGGGAAAAGGGCTGTCTGGTTTCTGTGAAGTCAATGCCACTAGAAATGGGCTGTGACTCCCTCCATGTGGCTTAATGAACAGCCACTTGACGGGTCCAGCTCTCGGCCTGTTGAAAACGGCATCTGTCTGATGTCTGTGGAGCCTGATGAACATTGCATTTCTGTCCCTCCATAGTTGGGTTCAGGCCCCGACCTCACCCCAGCAAGCATCCAGCTGTGGGTCTTTCCCAGCCACAGCTGGATTGGAGTCACTGCCCTAGAGTGAGATTAGTGGGGTTCAACCTGGACCCTGGAGAACATTACTTCCACCCCAAAACCAGCCTTCAGGATCCTGGGTTTTCCTTTCCCTGTCAAATAGCAAATAAAGCTGAGTGGCTTTTCATTGCTGCCTGCCGGCTCTCCCTACTGCTCTTTAAGGCACAGATCACAGCCCAGTTGGCTCTGAAGGGGAAGGGGAGTTAGAGTCATAGAAAACGCAGGTTGGAAGGGACTGCAGGAGGTCACCTCTACTCCAACCCCTGCTCAAAGCAGGACCAGCCCCAACTACATCATCCCGGCCAAGGCTTGGTCTAGTCGGGTCTTAAAAACCTCCAAGGATGGAGCGTTAAAGCTGGAAGGCTGTTGAATCTAATGTAAGCACTTTGCAGCCCTGGGAATACTCAGCTCCACAGTAGAGACATTGAAGGCCATTCATTAAGTTCCTCTCTCTCCTGATCTGGTGGCATGAGAAGTGACAGCGGGGCCTCTGCTTTCACAGATAATGCTGCACCCCTACTCCAGGCCTTGAAAAGCAGCTCCATGCCGCTTTGCTCACCTGGCTGTTTAGCAGGACGAGGCCGAACGCTTAGCGAGATGCCTCAAGGCAACTGAGCAGAACCTCAAACAGGGCTGGTGGAGGCAGTGCAGGTGGAAGAATATACATCCCAATATAGATCCCAGTGCAGGTGGAAGAATATACATCTCAATATACATCCCAGTGCGGGTGGAAGAATATACATCCCTGTATACATCCCAGTGCGGGTGGAAGACTATACATCCCAATATACTTCCCAGTGCGGGTGGAAGAATATACATCCCTGTATACATCCCAGTGTGGGTGGAAGACTATACATCCCAATAGACTTTCCAATGCGGGTGGAAGAATGTACATCCCTGTATACATCCCAGTGCGGGTGGAAGACTATACATCCCAATATACTTCCCAGTGCGGGTGGAAGAATATACATCCCTGTATACATCCCAGTGCGGGTGGAAGACTATACATCCCAATATACTTTCCAATGCGGGTGGAAGAATGTACATCCCAATATACATCCCAGTGCAGGTGGAAGAATATACATCCCAACATGCATCCCAGTGCGGGTGGAAGACTATACATCCCAATATACTTTCCAATGCGGGTGGAAGAATATACATTCCAACATATATCCCAGTGTGGGTGGAAGACTATACATCCCAGTATACATCCCAGTGTGGGTGGAAGAATATACATCCCAATATGCATCCCAGCACATGTGGAAGAATATACATCCCTTTTGCATGCAGCCCTGAGTGCTAACCTCCAGGTCTGGAAGTGTATCTTTGCTGGTTTCTTTCCACACTTTTGGGCTGTGATTGAAACCGGAAGCACCAAGATACCTGCACCGAACCTCTGCAGGGTCCCTGATAGGTTGCTGAGGAAGGTTTTCAGATCCCTTGCAAATGGTGTTTCCAGAATAGGCTTCATATGAGACAAGCCCAGTGCCCTCAATCTTAGCAAGCCAACACATAGCCAGGTGCCTCTCTCTCTCTCTAATGGGGCACTCTCTCCTATGCGTTCAAACCTATCACATCCCAAGAGTTAACCGCATCCACGTTCATATACTTTGCCCTGCATGTTTAGTAAGTGGAGGGAAGCTGATGGAAGGGGAAGACAGAGCACAAGAGGGCAACCTCCTCTCTGTCCCCAGCAAGTTTTGGGCTTCTCCCCATGTCGTTTCCCTGAAATAACACAGCAAGATTCACATTTGAGAGATGGGGTGAAAATCAGCTGAAACCGCAGTGCTGGGTAGGAGAAGGGCATGGATGAGACAGCAAATCAGGCTTTGTGACTGAGCAGATAAAATGCTCACTGGAGACTTTTTGCCTTGCCCCCATCACAGATCAGGGTGTGGGAGTCCCTGTCTGTCTGACCGGGGAGTTGGCCCGTGGCTGTCTGTCCGCATATGGCACTTTTAAGGGCAGCACAGCCTGGGAGCACCCCCCACCATTACATTTGGTCCTGGGTGTTTTGAAAATGGGTGTTTCATGCTCTTTTTTCTTTCTATTCCCAGTGGAAACACACCCATTGTCGTATGGGGAACACACCTGGACCTGATACAGAACCCCCAGATCCGGGCGAAGTATGGGGGAAAGGAGCACGTCAATGTGAGTATTATTGCTGGCAACGGGACCGCGTTAAAGAGCATGGCAGTGTTGGCTGGTGAGATGAGCTAGAGAGTGAATCTGTTTATCTGCAGAGCAGCAAACCCTGGAAGCAAAGGCGAGGTCCCCTCAAGAACGCCCTTCCAGTATGCCTCAGCTTCAGCCTGGAGAGGCAAGAGGGGTCAATGGTCCATTCAGTCCCTGGTCTCTGCCGGGCCTTGCCGCAAGAGTGACACTTGGGAGCAGGGATAGTTTCAGTGGCTCGGACACTTGCGTGCTAGAAGCGGTCACTGCCTACCCATTGCATGTGCCCCCCCAATCTGCAGCTGTGGTATCGAGTGGATGGATCCAAACTCCTGCTCCCAGCAGAGCATGCTGGGATCAGCAAAGTGTGAGGATGCTCCACTCCCACTATGGTAACACCACCGGCCAGTTCAGGAGCAGTGTACGCAGGCCCTGGCAGCTGGAAAGAGACTCATAGACTCACAGAAAATGAGGGTTGAAGGGACCTCAGGAGGTCACATCTAGTCCAACCCCCTGCCCAAAGCAGGACCAGCCCCAACTACATCATCCCAGCCAAGGTTTTGTCTAGCTGGGTCTTAAAAGCCTCCAAGGATGGAGATACCACCACCTCTCTAGGTAACTCGTGCAGTGTTTTACTACCCTCGTCATAAGAAAGTTTTTCCTAATATCTAACCTAAACTTCCCTTGCTCAACTTGAGCCCGTCGCTCCTCAATCTGACATCTGCCACCACTGAAAGCAGTCCAGCTCCATCCTCTTTGGAGCCATCCTTCAGGGAGTTGAAGGCTGCTATTAAATCCCCCCTCTGTCTTTTCTTCTGTAGACTAAATAAGCCCAGTTCCCTCACAAGTCATGTGCCCAAGGCCCCGGACCATTTTTGTTGCCCTCCACTGGACTGTCTCCAATTTTTCCACAACGTTTCTGCAGTGGAGAGCCCAAAACTGGACACACTACTCCAGATGTGGCCTCACCAGTGCTGAATAGATGATAGATAATAGATAATTACTTCCCTTGATCTGCTAGTAGCATGTCCTACCAATGTAGCCCAGGATGCTATTAGCCTTTTTGGCAATGAGGGCACACTGCTGGCTCATATTCACCATTTTGTCCACTGTCACCCCCAGGTCCTTTTCTGCAAAGCTGCTGCTTAGTCAGTTGGTCCCCAGCCTGCACCAGTGCAGGGGATTGCTCCATCCTTAGTACAGGACTTGGCACTTGTCCTTGTTGAATCTCAGGTGTAGGGTCTGGTTCTGGTCCTAGTGACCCAGGAGATCTTGGGACCAGCTCCAGACTTCAGAGCAGAAAGGGATGGGTGGCATTTTGCAGCAGCTTGTGGGTAACAGAAAAGCAGTGCCTGGGTGGAAGGAGCTAGCTTATCCTAGCATGACTTCATCAGCTCTGTTGGGGAGGCAAGGAAGGGATACCTGGGAAGCCTGGCATCTGAAGTCAGCTGCTGCCCACCAAGTGAGGATCCATGTGGCAGTGGGCAAGGCATTCAGTTGGGGATTCAGGTGTGGGGGGAAGCATTGGATGACGGGGGTCCCGGTGGACACATGGAGGTCAGCTGCAGCCAGAGCATGAACTGTACACGGGTCCTCCCTCCGTGCAAGCTGCCTGCTGGCACTCCCCGTCTCCAGCCATCTCAACTGCTCCTCTGGGGCAGCTCTGGCTCTAACTGGGTGTATAGTTTTGACCTTGTCGCACCTACCAGACACAGCCCAGTAATGTGTTGCTCCAGTGCTCCCTGCAATGTTGAGCCCATTCAGGTGAGCAGTCCGCAGCCCTCCCGTGGAGCAGGTTGTGGCACGAAGGTGGGCTACTTGGTGCTAGGTCAGAGCCATCCCAGTGAGAAGAGACTGGCCTGTTGCATCTTCTGCATCTCTTAGGCACCAAGTCACCTTTCTCCTGTGCACCAATCTGGGCTAAACCAATCCTAGCCCCTGTCTGAGGCCAGCCACCATAGCAAAGCCTTCCTCAGCAGCAGAGGATGCAACAAATGGGGAAAAGGAAGGTGGAAAGGGAGGAGTGTTACAGGCAGACCTGGGTCCGTGATGATCTTTGGGAGTACCATACTGCCCACCGAGGTTTGGACTCATTGCTCTCTGGAGAGTTAATGAGAGACAGACACTGCCCAGAGGTGCATACATGCCAACCAGATGAGAGCAAAACTGCTGTCAGACCCATTTTATAGATGGGTAACTGAGGCATGGAGACAATCAGTGATTTACTCAGCATTATCTGGAGACCATGTGAATGGCAGAACCAGGCACCAAATACCCACATCCCCTGAGTCCTGATCCAACATTGTAAGCACAAGGTTGTCCTCTGGAGTCAGACTTGGAGAGCCCCACAGTTTAGGACAGTGCATTATCTAGCCTGTAGTAAAGATAAAAGCTACTGGTAAGATGAGACTCCTCAGTTGGATGCAGATTTGGAGCAAGTCTCAAAGCGGGGAAGCCAAGTGGGGGTGGAGCTGTAGCTTTGGTGGTGTAGCTCTGCATTGAGGCAGAGCTGAAGAAAAATCAGGGTTGATGCAGGATGCTGGCACTGGCATCCCTGGAGACTGAAGTCTCTCCAAGGAGGAGGTGCCGCGTAAGCAGGAGCGCTGAGACAGCAAAGCCTCCTACAAGAAGAATGGGATTTCCATACCCTTTGCAGTCTAGTTGATTGTACCCTCAGGAGGGATGGATGTAGAGGTGGAGTGACAATGGTACCCCAAGCAGGGCGACCCTCTTGGAGGTATGGGTAAGGTGGGATATTGTCACAGAATGGGATTTATTCTCCTGTAAAGTGTTTGCTCGAGTGGCTTTGTCTTAAAGGTCCATATTGGCTTCTTCTCCCTAGATCTGTGAGGTGCAGAACTCCACCGAGATGACCTGCCAGGCTCCAGCCCTGGCAGTCGACCCCAATTACCAGTCTGATCTAGCTGAGCGCCCAGAAGAGTTCGGCTTCATCCTGGACAACGTGCAGTCCCTGCTGATCCTCAACAAAACCAACTTCACCTACTATCCCAACCCAGTGTTTGAGGTTTTCAACCCCGCAGGGGTCCTGGAACTGAAGCCGGGAAGCCCCATCATACTGAAGGTGAGGGTGTGGGGGAAAGGGATGGAGAACCAGAGAATGGTGATGCCTCTTAGAAATGCATTTGATGTTCAAATCGCTGCACCTGCCAGTATTGCACCAGTCACGCAGAGGTCCCCACCCACATCCCACCAGTCCAAGAAGACCATCCACACACGTCCACACCTTCTTCCACACACAAGAGAGGCTCTGCCAACGTCCCAGCAGTCACAGTACTGCACCTAGTGACATCAAATCATAGACAATTAGGATTTTAAGGGACATTAAGAGGTCACATCTAGTCTCCCCCCCCTGGTCTGAACAGCACCAGCCCCAACTAGATCATCCAAGCCAGGGCTTTGTTGAGCAAGGCCTTAAAAACCTCCATGGATGGAGATTGCACCATGTCTCTAGGTAACCTGTTCCAGTGTTTCACTACCCTCCTAGTGAGAAAGTTTTTCCTAATATTCAACCTAAACCTCCCTTGCTGCAACTTGAGCCCATTGCTCCTTGTTCTGTCATCTGCCACCACTGCTGAGACATCTCAGCCATCGCAGCATTGTGGTCACGTCACCAATCATGGCTAGCACCCACCAAAATCCTACTGGTCACAGCCCAGGCACCCACGTACAGCAAACACCCACCAATATCCCACCAGTCGCAGCCCAACACTTACCAACACAGTGCCAATCACAACCCAGCACCCTCCAACATTTTACTACAGCGCAGCACCCAGGGCAGACAGAGGCATGGGTGAACTGGGTGGCTACCTGGGGCCTGGACAGAAACGGGGCCCAAAAATGGTAACTTTTTCCCATTGTCCGATTATTATTATCATTATCTCTGGCATAGCAGGGCTCGATACTACAAGTTCGCCTAGGTGCAGCACTGGCAGCACCCGCCAGCATCCTGGAGCGCCCCATTAATTAACGATGACCGGAGCAGATGTGAGCTTGTTCCCTGCAAACCTCATGTGCAGATTAGGTTTATAGCAACTGAGAGTTCTGCCCTATACAGCTTTAGTTCTTGACAATATGGCCATTAGGACACCCCAGCTTGCCTCTGTCTGGATTTATAAAGGCCTTTCATTCACTGCTGAGCTGATCCAAAAACAGCCCCTTTGTGTTTTGAGACTTGCTAGAAGTCAGAGCGCTTTATGAACAGTGTCCATCGCAGCGCCTCGAAGTGATTCATGTGGAAAGCAGTAACCGCACACACAAATGCCCACCTGCCCATTCCAATGATGCATCCATTTTGCACATATAAGGGTGTTTTGTGGGGACTGTTACTTGCATGAATGCATCCCAATCATCCCAGAGAGGCAATAGCAGGGCAGCCTGTACCCATCTGTGCCAGTTTGCATCTACATTACAGGGCAAGGCAGGGAAGGATGAGCCAAAAAGGGCTTGTCTAGGGATGGCAGTCATGTTGCAGGTGCAGACCCATGTAATGCTTTGCTGATGCATGTGTGGGTTTGCTCCTCTCACCAGGGCAAGAACCTGATCCCTCCCGTGGCTGGAGGGAACGCCAAGCTCAACTACACGGTGCTGGTCGGGGAGAAGCCCTGCACGGTGACGGTGTCAGATGTGCAGCTGCTGTGTGAGTCCCCAAATCTCACTGGACGGCACAAAGTGATGGTAAGTGATGCAACAAAGTGATGGTAAGTGATGCACAAAGTGATGTGACGTGAGCCTTTCCCGAGGTGGGATCTTATCATGAGGACCACCAGGAGCGTGGGGATATATGTTGCAGCACAGTACCCCAGCCCTGGAATAGGACTGAGGGCATTTGCAGATTGGAGACTGGCCCTGAATTTAGCCGTTCTGTTTTTGGGGACACCCTCTGGAGGAAACCCATATCTCTTGCACAGTGCCGGCTGTACGGTGCCAATGCCCTCACCCAATGTGGCTTCATGCATTGGCAGGTCAGCCCTGTGCCCAGTGCTGGCTGCAGCAACCATTAGCATGGAAAGGCCTAAAGTCTGTCTCTAGAGAGAGGAAGAGAGTGCAAACATTTCAATACTGTCTGCATGATTAAATATTATTTTTCTTATTATTTCTAGCTGGGACTATGAGGAAATAAAAAGTGTAGAATTGGGACCTTGGAAACTGTGCTTCTTCTTTTCTCTGTTTCTTTCTTTCCTTTTTTCTCTTTTCTCTTCTTTTCAATCATTCGCATACTGCAGTCCCATGGGGTGATGGCAAAATAGGCAAAAAAATCCCGTTTCATATTATGACCTTATTGATAGAGAGAATGAATGTATAAATGACATCACACCATGGACAAGCCAACCAACTGTTAGACATGGCCACTGTCAACAAATATTGATGATCAATGTTTTTGATTGGCCCTGATCGATGTAGTCCTCCCCCAAAGCTGGTTGTATGGATTGTTGCATTCCTGTGAAGAGAGATTTGCAGAGATTGATGGAGATAAAATATTGGGTTACTTGAGGAGAGATTGTTTTCTGATGAGTCAGAGCAACGAATTTGAGGTGACAAGTCCTGGCTTCTGTGTTTGACTTGCTGTGTGACCTTGGACTAGTCATTCAACCTCCATGGGCTAGAGTTTCTGTCTGTAAAATGGAGATGCTAATCCTTGCTAGCCCCATGGGAATATTATTGCAGGTCTTAATTAACTCACAGTTGTAAAGCACATTAAGATCCTGCAAGGGAAGCACTAGTGAAGTGAAATGGATCCTTCTCGGTGCGAACTCCAAGGGTATGACATCATGGGTTCCCCGATACTTTTCTGGATGAAATTCAAAGTGCAACATGTTCAGCAAAGGTGAGGACAGAGAGAGGATGACAAATAAACCCCAGTGAACCGGTGAGGATGGGAATCAAATTGACTCTTTGCAGGACGTGGGTATGCTCTTGTCACTATAGAAAAAAACAACCAAACTCCAGTCAATTTAGTGGAGCAAGCCCGGGATTAATCAAACAAGAGATGCCACTCGAAATGCAGGAAGACAGTGCTTAAGTATTTTAGTGAGCGTTAGTGTTAAGGGTGAGTTATACATTTGTCATCAATTTACAAGCGTGGGGTTGTTGCTCTGACAGTGTCTGGGCTGTGAACCAAAGACAGAAAGTTCCCTGCAGTGAAATCGGGATTACGTGGGGGAACCGCGGTTCTGGGGAACACCTTCTCCAATGCAGCTTGGCATTGCTGGTACTCGAGTTAGTACTTGCTGAGTGCCACTGTGATGATAAGCATGAATCGTCCGATCTCCGGCGCCCTAATCTCGCTCCTGCAGATATGGCATGGACCAAACCGCTGAACATCCCAGGTCCTGCAAAAATGGAGGCAGGGAGGTGTTCTCCCCCCAGTATTATGACAGTGAATTAAGCATGGTGGGGTACAGTGAGACCTCAGAATAAGGAAGCAGGCAACAGCAGGGTTTTGCACCGGTGTCACCCTGATCTTGTCCTTGTCCAACTGTCTTCAAGGCAGATGGTATTACTTTGAGCAGGGGGTTGGACTAGATGCGACTTCCTGAGGTCCCTTCCAACCTTCCTTTTCTATGATATAGAGAACGTTTCAGGAGGGGAGGGCAGATATCAAAGGCAGGGGGAGAACTGGGTGCATGTGTTTGGAGATGCAGAGAAGGGAAGATGAAGCACTAAGATGAGGGATTTGGGAAGGCTTTTTCTGACACAGCCTATAAGTGGATGGCGCATCTGTTCAATGATGCTTAAGGTCTCACCATCCCACTAGCGTTGTGCTGGGCAGCTGGGTTCGGTACCTCTTCAGGAAGAAGAGACCTAGCTCAAAAAGATTCACTAGAGTCACCTTTAGCAGCACCTTGGGGCTGTCTTGCATTCAGGCCCTAAGCAGCTCAGGGTCCTGTTTAGCTTGTGAGACTAGCTGGGGTGCCCAGCTCAGGTGCTGCTGCTACAGGTGTAACTTTCCCAGTCACTGAGGGACAGACGGAGGTCCTGGGAGCTCCTGAGTCTGGGGTTTTCTGACATGACTTTCTCCTGATTTCCCCCTAGGCTCGGGTGGGAGGGATGGAGTTCTCCCCTGGGATGGTCTACATCTCCCCGGACAGCCCACTCAGCCTGCCTGCCATCATCAGCATTGCTGTGGCTGGGGGCCTGCTCATCATTTTCATCGTGGCCGTGCTGATTGCCTACAAGCGCAAGTCCCGGGAGAGTGACCTGACCCTGAAGCGGCTGCAGATGCAGATGGACAACCTGGAGTCCAGGGTGGCGCTGGAATGCAAGGAAGGTACGAGGGATTGGAGAGGAGAGGCCCTGGGGCCAGAGAGTCTCCTCTCATTTGGGAGGTCACAGCAGGTAGAGCAGGGGTGGGCAATTTTTTCGGCTGGTGAGCTGTGGAGGGCTGCATGGGTAGCCCCATCCTTTGACAATTGCCTTGCTCCCTGGTAGCTATCTTGGGACTGGACATCCCACCCCCTAACCCCTGACCAGAAATCCCTCCCCTTGCCTCCCCACTCCAAATACTCCTTTAGGGAGTCGGGAGGAGGGTTGGCATTTCTGAACCAGAAAACAACCAAATCATATACTTAACTAGAAGTCAAACACCTACTATAATATATATTAATTTTATTACAAAACATATTTGTCATGATTTGTGTTTGTATACTGTACATAGAAGGGATTGATTGCATAGACACTCAAAAATAAAGTATTGCACTTTTATATTGTGTGTGTATGGTGGAGCGTGGGGTGTGGTTGAGCGTGGGGGTATGTATGGTGGGGTGTGGGGGTGAGTGTGTAGGGTAGGGAGTATGGTATGGTATGGTGTGTGTGGGTAAGTATGGTGGGGTTGGGAGGTGGGTGTGCATGTGTGTATGGTAGGGGGTGTGTGTGTGTATGGTAGGGGATGTATGTATGTGTATGGTAGGGGGTGTGTCTGGTAGGGTATATGGGTGTGTGTATGCTTATGGTAGGGGGTGTATGTGTGTGTCTTTGTGTGTATGGTGGGGGTGTGTATGGTAAGGGGTGTGCATGCATATATATGGTAGGGGGTGTTTGTGTGCATGGTAGAGGTGTGTGTGTGTGTATGATGGGGTGTGTGTGAGTGAGTATGATGAGGGCTTGTGCGTATGGTGGGGTGTGGGTGTGTGTGTGTGGGTTTGTGAAGGGGTGTGGCGGTGGGGGGGCATAGGGTATGTCGGGGTGTGTGTATGTTGGTGGGATTCTGTGGGCAAGGTCTGGGTGTGTCAGGTTTGTGAGGTATGAGTGAGAGTGGGGGGTGTGGGGGCCCACCACGCACTCCCCCTCATGGCGCTGCCGGCAGCATCACCAGGCGGGTGCTCAGGGTGCTCGTGCCTGGCGCAGGTGCTGGTCCCCAGCGGGGCACGGCTTCATCTTCTCTAAGCAAAAGAGTACCAGAACCCAGGTTCTGATTCAGACCCAGATCAGTTCAAACCATCTCCTTTGGCTGGCCAAACCACGCTGAGAACTGGATTAGCTGAACCCCTTTCTCAGTGTCTGACCCCATGCAGACTTTGTGTGTCATCAGACCCTGGAGAGAGGCTGACAGGTGGGGAAGCTCATCCCACTACTTTGCCACCTTCTCCATCCATTTATTCCCTCCTCCCCTCTCCTGGTACAGGCTATACCAGCATGGGGGGCAGCCCAGCCCTTTTCAGATAGTGTCAAGGTACAAAACCAGGCCAGCAGTGTAATGCAAGTGGGTTTTTGTCTCAGCTTTTGCAGAGCTTCAGACGGACATTCACGAGCTCACGAGTGACTTGGATGGTGCTGGGATCCCCTTCCTCGATTACCGGACCTACACCATGAGGGTGCTTTTCCCAGGCATTGAAGACCACCCTGTTCTGAGGGATCTGGAGGTAAGAAAGAGAATAATGAACATCTCGTCCCACCTGCTCACCCGGTGCTTTCCCATCCTGTCCAGTATGGAAGGGACACCATTGCAACGCCAACAAGCTGCACGTCACACAAGCTCAATGCAGTGGGGCGCAGCCTCTTTCCATAGGGCATTAAGCTACATCATCATCTCAAGGCATAGACAGACGTCAGTGTAATCAGCCTTACATCAGTGCAAAACAGTCGGCAACATGATACCGATGGTACTGACCATCAACTGAGGCAACTTCTTAGTCTCACGGAGAGTTACCCTGGAAAGACTCTGGGCTGAACCTCTGGGCACAGGTTACACCAGTTTCGATGGTATGTGTCCACATCCATCCTGGGGTACTCTGTTACTAAAGGGAAATGGTTATTACCTGTCCCCTGTCCCCTAGTAACCAATGTGAATTATCTAAGGAATGTGTACATCTATCCATGCAACAGGGCCCCCACAGAGCCATATACCGACAGCACAGTGTACCCTGGCGTCTGGCTCCTGTCTTTCTTTAGCAGGGCTCAGAAATGATTGGCAGCACCCAGAGGAGATATTTTGTTAACACGTGGACCATGCTCTGCAACTGCTGAGCATTGTCCTAACAAAGGAGCCTTCAGTATAATTCCACTTGGTCTCAGAAGGGCCTCAGGCTCTCGGTGTTTTTCCCAGCATCGTCCAGACTGAACCCCTGGGTGGCAGGGGCAGGTAGGGCCGCTGTGCCCCCGGAGCAGCCTGCATTACATCACCGGCGCTAATGAGCTCGGTACGCCTGATACCAGTCCCAGGTGAACATCTGCCTGCATTGCAAAACCACTTCAGAGTTTGGCATGGCCAGCGGCTCTGCTACAGGGAGCTGGGCTGGGCGAGCAGGAATGCGTTGCAAGCCAAGACCAGGGTGTGTGCTGGCAAGGTGCTCGGCAAAAATTTGGCAGGCTGTGTGCTTAGGAGAGGCCCAGGAGTGGGCTAATATAGGGAACACTCAAGGCCAGGGCTGAGGTGCTTTGGCAGCTCTGCGCACAGGCTGGACCCAGCACAGCAGCTGAAGAGGACACAGCCGGTGCTCTCTGAAGCCTGGAGCAACGTGCTTGCAGAGAGCAGTCACTGTTAAAGCACCACTGCTACCAAGGGTGGGAGAGACCAGTTGTTTCATGCCCCTCAGTAAGTACAGGGGTGTCTCTGATGCCACTTGCCAGGAACTGGGGCAGCTGTTCCCTTTCCACCGCAGCCACGGACTTGCAGCATGGACTCACTCTGGGGCTCCTTCTGCTCTGCTTCATGCAGAGGAGCTAACGCAGCTGCAGTGCGAGCAGAGAATAGCGTTCCCTGCACACACACACTCGCCCACACAGGCCTGTGCACCCAAGGCCAATTCTGGTTTCACAAGCCTCATTGAGGGGAGCTGAGCATAGGATTTCACCCATCCAATGTAGGTATTCACACGCGCTCCCACCTGCACACTTATGCCCCTACACATATGCATCCCTACACACAGATCCCTAGACGTGCATGCATGCAGATGCACACACACACCCCTGTATGCCCATATACATGTGTTCACACGTACCCCTCTACATGCCCACATGCATGTATGCATGCCTTTGTACACACACACACACACACACACACACACATATTTTCCCTTTGCTGCCAACTGGACCTTCCAATCCCAAGAAACTGAACCATTTCTTCTGTCCCCGCCTCCCCCTCCGCTTCACCGTCATTTCAGTACAGGCATCTTTTTCTCCCTGCCCTCTAGACACCAGCAGCTCTTTCAAGAACAACCCCCTTTGCTACAAAAAGGCAGAGCTGGGCTCCCACCTGCTTCCCTGGCTGCAGAGCCAAGCAAGAGTTAAAAGGAGTGAAGTGAAGGTGTGCAGTGGGCCCGGGTCCGGCCAGCCCAGGCTCCCCTACAGAAGCTAATTGTTGGGAAAAGGCCCAACACGGGGCCCATTCTGAGCAGGCTCCACTTGCCAGCGCGCTTGCTAATTAACTGCTTCCAGACCCGGCAGAAATAAACTTTTTGCTGCTTCATAATAGCCCGGGGGTAGACAATATTAAACATGCAAGCGAGTGAGTTAGGAATAATTATTACCTTGCTGCCTGGGATCAGGGAGGGTTTTGATGGTTTGTTTGCATTGCTTATTTATTTCTTTATCGCTTTACAACTCGATTGGCAATCTGCAAGCTCCGGGAAAAATGAACGCCCCTTAAGGCAGCCCCACGCCAGCCAGGCAGTTAGACCCTGGTTCCTGCCATTGTTTCAAGCCTCGGTGCAGCTCCTGTCAATAAGCTGCATTGATGCTCTGTCCTGCAGATGGGTTTGTTACAGCAGAGATCTCCGAGGAGATGGGAGTGAGTTGGCAGGTCGCTGCCTGGTGCCCGTATCTGTACTTTGAGGTTATTCAGCACCTCTCGATGAAACGTGGTCCAGGAATAGCAGGGGGCGAGGATGCAGGGAAGGTGTTGGTAGAGCTGGGAAAGGGACTGAAAGGATTGGCATAGCTCTGTGGGTTGGTACCGCATTGGCAGCCCAGGTCTGGGGTGCAGCTCCTCCCTGGCAGAGCTGTGGGGCAGGACCAGGGCTGGACTCATCCTTGCTGTAAGTAAAGCTCGAGGTGCAGAGCAGGAGAGGGTCTGAATGGTAACGCTGCGGGCAAAGGGGCAGGGCAGAGGGCAAGAGCTGCACAGCAGGGGATACTGCAAGGAGGGAGCCCAAGCAGGTTGAGAAGGAAATAGCAGGGGGGTGGAGGTCAGCATTGAGCTGCATTGACGGCTGCACAGGGAGCCCAGGACTGGAATAGCAATGAGTGCTGCAGGGGAAGCTGCCACTCATCAGGAGAGCTGGACTGGAAGAGCAGAGGCTGTGTCAGGGGAGGGCAAAGGCACATTGGCAGAGCCCCTGGGACTGGAGTAGCAGGGGCTGTTTCCAGGTAGAAGCAAAGTCCACGGGACAAGGGAGTGGGCTGCGGCGTGGAGGGTATGGACAGGTCGGGGTGCTGCCGGTCACGACTGAGATCCAGAACAATGGCACATGCTTCAGGTCAGGATCGAGGGAAGCTGCCCTAGGGGGTAACCTTGCAGAGCACACGTCCCCCCGCCTTCTGCCTGGATCTAATCAATGCCATTAACTCTTCACCTCTGTGAGCACAGCATTCATGGAGGGACAGAGAGAGAGAAATAACAGCATCACCTCACCATTTCCTATCATGCAACTGAGTGCACTCTTAAATTTCTACCTTTGTAATCGCCCACTTTGGTCCTCTTTCCTCCTTAAAGGACCCTCCGTGCAATCGAAGGGTAACTCACCTGTGCGATGGACATAGTTAATGTTCTAGATTTCTTGTAGCGTTATTTGGGGACCGACAAAGCCCTTCTGCCATCCCCATCCTGCCTTCTGCTCAAGACCAAATTCTGTGCCCTGAAGTCCTAACGCATCAACTTGGGTGGGGGAAAGCCCTGTCTGAGTGGGGAGGCTGTGGCATGGGGCAGAGTGGGGATGGGTTGGGATGAGCTGCATGCTGTGGGTGGTGAGGGCATGGCCAGTACGACCCCATGCAATGAGTGGTATGAGAAGGGATGGGCAGCGCCAGGCTGGTAGGTGCTAGGTGTAGAGAATGGGATGGTCAAGCACGGTTGGCACCGTGCTCCGAAGTCCTTACATGGCACAGAGAGACTCCTTGAGGGGCAGTTAATGTCTTGACATTGAGGGCAGCTCCTTTCTCCTTGCACCAGGTGCCTGGCTACCGGCAGGAGCGGGTGGAGAAAGGCCTGAAGCTCTTTGCCCAGCTCATCAACAACAAGGTGTTCCTGCTGTCCTTCATCCGCACCCTGGAGTCCCAGCGCAGCTTCTCCATGCGGGACCGTGGCAACGTGGCCTCGCTCATCATGACCGTGCTGCAGAGCAAGCTGGAGTACGCCACCGACGTCCTCAAGCAGCTGCTGGCCGACCTCATCGACAAGAACCTGGAGAGCAAAAACCATCCCAAGCTGCTGCTGAGGAGGTGAGTCACTGCTGGGCTGGAAATCACATAGTGGCATGTGTGCATGCACCACTGCCCCCCATGAGCCAGGGCAGAGGCCACGGTCTCTGCCAGAGGAAAGGGCCTGATTCTGTTCGATCCTGGTTGCAAAGCGGGGTAGAAGGGCAGGACGGTGCAGAGCAGATCTCCCAGTGCCACTTGTGAGTGGTTTTCACTGAAAATTTGTGTCTCCAGGGCAGGACACGGTCTCTCTGCAGAAGCCATTCACTACCTTATGGGGAGTCACTGGTTTATCTTTATGCAATGGCACCCTGCAAAGATCTGTGCCCTTTCAACCACTTTGTTTCTCATTCTCCCCCTCCCTGTCTCTTTTCCTGTCTTTGCAAGTCTCCTCTTGTCCTTACCTCTGAATTTCCCCACCCCCCCGCCGTAACTTGTAGTATCCAATGGATTTCACTCTTCCCCTCTCTCCAGCCACGCCAGTGATCAGTGATTAAATAGTGAATGCTGATGCTGAGCTTTATGCTTTAGCCTGATCCTTTAATCAGGTGGGTAGGGTCAGAGGAGTTTACACCTTGGAGTCAGCACTTCAGCCTTGACTTGCAAACTCAGGCAGCCATCAATGCTTGGCTTACCTTCGGGTCACACCTAGACCAACGTCTCTGCAGCCAGGGGAGCTAGAAAGGTGCTTTATGATGAATGGAAAGGCGGAGAAGCTAATTGTGCCCCCCTGGCAGAAATATATCGAGAAGTCTGACATTCCTGGGTGAGTGTGCGCATGTGTGTCTGTTTGTGTGAGTGCGCACACATGTAAACATGTGCTCACCACTGTCTTCTATTGGATGGAGCCAGAACTGCTCCTCTGTGTGTCATAGCCCCTGGAGAGGCTCTGTGTTCCCCGGGGGCTCTGAGGGAGGTGTGAGCCATGCTGTGAGGGAGGGTTTGACCCGGCCTGCTGTCTGTTGTGGAGCAGCAGGAGGAAGTGGAGTGACTGTAGTCATCTTGCAGCAGCATCCTAGCCTTGCTGGCATCTTCCCACTGCCACCCCAGCAGGCTGGCTGCTGTCTCTGAGTCTCCGGCTTTCACACAGTCTCCTTCCCCCTTGGTCTCTCCTCTCACCTCACTCCATCCCTTCTCCCTTCACTCCTGCTCCTCCTGTCTCCCAAGCTCTCCCTTCTCCTTGTCGTCTCAGGGCTTCATTCCTTTTCTCCGTCAGCCTAAGCCACCCTCTCCATCCTTGGAGATGGCATTTGGGAATGGGAGCCAGAGCACAGAGGAGCCACCTTCCTAGTGCCACTCATGGGAGTGCTGGCAGAGGGACTGGGCTGGTTCTTTATGCAATGGAGGCTGCCGCCAGGCAGAGCCCCCTGATGTTCGGCCTGAACGCCGGTCCTTGGGGTGGTTCAGCTCTCAAATTATGCTGAGCTGTCTTCTAGGCCCAGCAGCCATGGCGGGTGACCAGCCAACGTCACTTTTTCCACCCCACATGCACAAATGATGCCCCCCACCCCGTGTTTGCTGAGCCTCAATGCCTGGATGTCAGGCCTCGCTCCTTAGCATCAGTCAGAGCAGAGGGAGGTTCCTGCCTTGTAGCTCGCCTCCCCTCACAGCAAGAAATGCTGAGAGCCCTGCATTGCATGGCTCCATACCATCCCTACACTGTGCCCCATGCCTGCAGAGGCTGGATAAGATGGGCTCAGGATGGGCAGTGCTGCATTTGCCTTTGTCACAGCAGAGCTGAGCTTCTGACATGCTGTGAGCATAGGGCTGGAGATCCTGGGCTGTACGGTGCAGACAGGCCCTGCCCCCAGGTGCCTGCTACCCTGCAGGTATTAATCCACATGTGGCAGTGGGGGCTCAGAGCCCTGTGCTGTGTGACCTAAGTTAGGCAAAGCACCCCATGCCCTGTGACCTTTGCACTGTACTAGGCACAGGTTGTACAAGCTTGAGGAGCACCAAGCTGTTGGACGTGCTGGGAACATGGGTCACATGAGCACCCTGCTGAGAGATGCTGATTGATCATGGCCATATGTGGGGCAGCCAGCAAACCCAACTGGTGAAAGGCAGTGTGTGAGCTCCCAGCTGTGGGACCCTCCGCTTCACAGGCCGTTGGGGTGCAGTGAGTGAGTATTGGGATGCAGGGCTCTGTGAAGGGGCTGACTGGCAAGGAAGGATCTCTGCATGGAGACTCTTGGGTCAGCTGGGAGTGACAGGGATTATAGATTCATAGATGTTAGGGTCGGAAGGGACCTCAATAGATCATCGAGTCCGACCCCCTGCATAGGCAGGAAAGAGGGCTGGGTTCAGATGACCCCAGCTAGATACTCATCTAACCTCCTCTTGAAGACCCCCAGGGTAAGGGAGA
Source organism: Alligator sinensis (assembly GCF_000455745.1). Lineage (NCBI taxonomy): Eukaryota > Metazoa > Chordata > Crocodylia > Alligatoridae > Alligator > Alligator sinensis. The sequence goes on along the minus strand of NW_005841853.1, from coordinate 5,274,103 downwards.
GCACCACCTCCCTTGGGAGCCCATTCCAGACTTTGGCCACTCTAACTGTGAAGAAGTTCTTCCTAATGTCCAATCTAAATCTGCTCTCTGCTAGCTTGTGGCCATTATTTCTTGTAACCCCCGGGGGCACCTTGGTGATGGCCAAAGTAGGGTAGTACCAAGCTACTATCTGCAGCTGTGTTTTCTGCTTCTATCATAGGGAATGGATTAAGGATGCATGTGGGTCAGATGGGATTGGGAGTGCAGGTGCCAGGTAAATCAGCTTCTCTCACCCCCAGTTTGTTCACAAAGTGACTCTGGAAACAGTGAAAATATAGTGGAAACAGGGTTCAAACTAAAGCAAGCAGTAGCGGGAAGAAGCAGTCTCCTATTCTCTGCTCCAGAGCAGCAGAGCTCTGCTTTGATTGAGACCACTGCCAGAATACAAATGCACAATCAGGCTAGCACAGACCCTGGCCTGCTGTCTTCTCCCTCCAGAGCCAGCAGCCTCATGCTCATGCATGAGAACCAAGAGCAAAGCTGCCACAGCTTGGCCAGGGCATCAGGAAACACCACGAGCAAACAGGAGGCATTAGCAGTGACATGGGAATCTTGTCACGCCAGCAAGCTTGGGCCTGTGATGACCAGAGACTGGAAACCAGCTTTGTTCTTGCCATGTGGAGCCACAGATCCTTGCCTTGGTGCCACAAAGCTTGGCATCATAGGACCATAGGAAAGTAGGGCTGGAAGGGACCTCATGAAGACGCCTGGTTCAGCCCCTGGCTCAAGGATGGATCATCCCTAACTAAACCAGTGGATTATGCCAATGTGACTGGCCCCCAGTTTTGCCTGTCCTCACTCAGGCAAAGCTCCCACTGAAGAATCAACATGGGCTTTTGCCTGATTAAGGACTAAATATTGATGGATTGTGGGCTCAGGCTTTGCCCCATGAGTTTTCCCTTTTATCACCTTCAGTACAGTCAGCAGATATCACCACTGTCCAAAAAATGGTAACCAGTGAATTACCTTCCATGGGTTAGCCCTGTGGTCCTGTGCATCTTCTGGACTTTCCTGCTGTTACCCTCACAGCAGCCCTGGGCAAAAGGATTGTGCTTTTCCCCCGCTCCAGCAGGTTAGCTGGGCTTAGGGGGACTCAGTGGTCTCACTGTAAGGTTGTGGTAGGAGCAGGGATTGGGACTCAGGTGTCCTGTGTGCCAGGTCCAAATACCAACCCGACACCCATACCAGCCAGGCCCCCCACACCCAGTATGACCAGACCCTGATGGTCACACCTCATGCCAGGCTTTTGTTGGGGTACAAGAGAGGTGCAGTTGGACCCTGGAGCCTGCCCTGTTGGGCATTTCTGGTATCTCCCTATTTCTGCATGAAATCCAGGATTTATCACCCCAGGATTTAAAACTGTAATACTTCCCCCTTGAACCCAAAGCAGGATGTCGAAGCACCTCGTAGGGTGGGGAGAGAATTAACAAGGTTCCTTGAACCACCAGAGAAAGATGTAGAGTCCTCTGATGCCTGGGTAAAGATGCTGGTTGCTTTGGCTTTAGCCTGATCTTTGCTTTGCTTTGCTTCTTCCAAGGAACAAACACTGCCTGTTTTGCCACCCTAGTGGGACCAAAAGGAGCCACCACAAGTACTCCTGTTGTGTGCTCATCACCTCTTGCACTTGGCAGTAAAATGCCCCATGATCCTTTGGCCTGAACACCATGACTAACCCGTCTCTTCCATGCCCTTTCTCTTCCTGCGGTGATTCTAGGACAGAGTCGGTGGCAGAGAAAATGCTTACCAACTGGTTCACCTTCCTGCTCTACAAATTCCTCAAGGTAAGAGGAGGTGGTATGCTTGGACTCCTGACTGTGCCATTCATACGTTGTTTTTGGCTCTTAGAGGGTGCCAGTGCTTTTAGACATGCCAGAAAGGAGGGCTGCTGTCATTAGAAGGTCACAGGTCATGACAAGAGGATGTACATGAAAGCAGTTGTTTTCTCCTGGCCCAAGAAGCTGGTGTGAGGACTGGCTGGGGATGGAGAAGGTGGCGGTATGGTGGTATGGGACGCTGGCAGAGGGTCCAATGGGTTGCTGGTCTATGTGTAGACCGTGTGCAGAGATGAGTTTGGGGGACTAGTGTGAGAAGGATGGGGAATCAGCATGCAGGGGGGAACTCAAAGTGCAGCAGGAAGTCCACACTCAGGGACAGAAGAGCCCTTTCTGAGGTGAGGTCGGCCTCCATCCAGGAGAACTCATGATTCCTTTTCTCACTGACGGCTCCCTGGGACCATAGTAGCTGATGAGGTCTCCTCTTACTGAGGTTGTCAAAGCAAACAGATGCAAAGCCTCTATTGCTTTCTACTGTTCTCTCATATAAGACTTATCTCATGACCTTCACCTTGGTCATAGACCTTTCCGGTCATAGTGCAAACTAGTGATTGCTTAGAGCAAGAGAAGCTCCAAGCAACCTCCTCTTGCTGTGGCCAGAGCACAGTGCTGGGTCTATCTGGGATCTCAGGTCTATCTGGGATGAGTCCTCTCTGCTTCCCTTAATGCACGTATCTGTATCCTAAAACTGCCAGCTTCATCTCTGCCAGCAGAACAGCCAGAGAGATAACAGATTACAGAGACTGGCCCTCATCTTCCACCCATAACAATAGTGCCTCCTGACCAGGCCTGAACCAGGTTGACAGGGAGGTGGGTGTAATAGGGGGCCATCTCCAGGGCAGTCAAGGACTCCTGGCGGTGCCCCAGAGTCCCCTTTATTTCACTCTACTTTTGGGAATAGTCTCCCCTTCTCTCGCCTGCCACATCTTGATGTTTATTTTGGTTCTCAAAAGGGAGATTGCCCCAGGGGTTCCCAATCGGGTCTTCACTCCAGAGCACCCAGAGGTGAGGAGCTCCTGCCTTGTTGGCTAATTGCATGGCTACATACCATCCCTACACTGTGCCCCATGCCTTGCAGAGTTATATGAGTATTATTCCCTCTGTTGGGGTCTCAGCCAACTCGGCCTCTGCCCCTTTAATGTAGATAGGCTATCTAGCCTAGACCCACTGTGTCAGGCTTGGGTTTGAGGCAATGACTAACTCAGGGATGGGCAAAGTTCAGCTGACAGCCTGGATCTGGTTGGCAGTGGACTCCCATTTCCCAGCTGCCCCTGTGCATGGCTGGGGTCGGTCTCCTTGGAGACCCCAGCCACAGCTGCATGGGAAAGCTCAAGGCTGGAGTTGCCATGGAGACCAGCCGCAACTGTGCAGCAGAGCAGGGCAGGGGGCTGCTCCGGAGCCACTGGGATCTTGCAGGGCAAAGACATGATCTGTAGCCTGTATTCTCTGGGCAGGGGTGCACAGGCAAGGGGTCATGGCTCTGCCCCTGCTTCAGACCAGACTGTCACCACTGCAAGGAGCTGGGGAAGAGCAGTGATCCCCTGCTTTTGCACCACTGCACAGAGCGTACAGGATACAGATCACGGCTCTGCCCTGGCTTCGGAGCAAGGTGCCCCCATCGCAGGATCCCGCTGGCTCTGGAGAGGCCCCTGTCCCTGCTTTGCAGTGTACACTGCCAACGTGACTGCAGCTGGTCTCCCTGGCAACCCCAGCCTGAGCTTTCCCCTGCAGCTGTGGCTGGGGTCTCCATGGAGATCAGCCCCAGCCATGCAGGCAAGGGCTGCTGGGAAATGGAGTCCAGCTGACAGCCAGATAAGCCATTTTGCCCACCCCTACTCTAATCAATCTCCTCCCACCTCCATGGCCCTGGCCCCATGTAGCTGTGCCTCTCTGGCGCTGGGCTCTCTGGCTCTGTAAGTGTGCCCCTCTGGGCGCTAATGAGGCCTCCACCTCCCCTTATAGCCTCATCCCGTACCCACCGGGTTAAACTACAACATGACACTAAGCCCCTGGGCTATAACAAAGTAAAAATAATAGAAGCAGCATGCCTGCCTACCTTGGGCTTCTTCACTCCAGGTGCTATGTCCTGTGCCCTGGCCAGCAGAGCTGTTTTCTTCCAGGCTCTGGGGCCTTCAGGAGCCCCACACTCTGCCTCCCCCTGGGCTGGCTGCCTCCCAACCCCCGGCTTATATAGCTCTGGCCTGAGCTGTCCCCTGGCCATCTGACCCTGGCTTCCCTGAACCCTTGTTGTGGTTGTGCCCTGAAAACTGTGGCCTTAATGGGGCCACTCCCCTTTCTAGTAACAGGGCTAGGGTTCTCTGTTATGCACCTCTGCCCCTTCTCTTTTGTCTGGGGATTTTTCTTCCTCTCCAAACCTTCCTCTTCCTCCTATTGTTATGAGAAGAAGTCGGCGCTCACGTTTCAGGTCCCTGGACTGCGTGCCACTACAAAACAGCATGGCTGAAGACTGAGAGCCCACCTCATTAGCCTTGCATTGTTTGTCTTCATGCTCTGCAGCCATTGCAGCAGGGCATGATCAGTGGTTAAGATGAATTCAGGCCCCCACAAATAGTACCAAAGTGTTTCTACCACCCATTTGATCGCCAGACACTCCTTCTCTACTATGGCATAGTTCTTCTCAGGGGGGCGTAATTTTCTACTTAGGCAAGAGGGTGTTCCTCATCTCCATCCTTTTGAACTAACACTGCACCGATGGCTGTGTTTGATGAATCCATCTGTACCATGAAAAGTTTATTAAAATCCAGTGTATACAGCAGCGGGGGCCTTTCACCTCCTGAAACACTCTT
>NW_005841853.1:5263961-5269394 GCF_000455745.1 Alligator sinensis | reverse complement strand
CAGGTGTCCAAATCACCTTGGTTGAGGCCCCAGCCTGTATTAGCTCTGTCAGGGGCACCACTTGTAGCTGGGCCAACTAGCCTAGACCCACTGTGTCGGGCTCGGCTTTGAGGTACTGGCTTTAATCAGTCTTCTCCCAGCTCCGTGGCCCTGGCGCCGTGTAGCCGTGCCCCTCCAGAGCTGGGCTCTCCAGTCCTGTAGCTTGTGCCCCTCTGGGCACTAATGAGGCCTCCACCTCGCCTTATAGTCTCATCCCAAAACCACCAGGTTAAACTACAACATAACACTAATCCCCTGGGCTATAACAAAGTAAAAATAATAGAGGCAGCGTGCCTGCCTCTGGGGCCTACAGGAGTTCACATTGCTTCGGCCGCTGGCTCAACCCAGGGCTCAACCCAGGATAGTATTCCAGCCTTGACTCCCATGCAGGGGTTTCCAAAATGGTGCTGACTTCTGCTCATATTAAACCTAACTAGGAACTCTTCATGCATCAGCTAGACCACCAGAGCTTTGGAGGTGGCTCTGAGCTTCCCAACTCATGCCCATCTAGTAGAGAGCTAAGCCTTGGAGCCGTGCCTGGCCAGACTAGAGACTAGGAATCTAGCCAGCCCTGCTTCGGCTGAGCTCCTCAGAGCCCCAGTTCTCTTAGCAGGAAAGTTTTGAAGGTCCCTGGAAGGTAATTTCAGTGGCTTGTCGTATCAGCTTCCCATTCTCAGCTGAAAGGCGGGGATAGAAGGAGGTGACTCGCTAAAGCTCTGCTTTTGTAATAGGCTTTTTTCCCTCACTCAGCTTCTTGTCTTCCTGCCTTAGCCCGAACCCAGGCCTGATAAGGGCAATAGACAGGCACACGGAAGCAATATGCTGCTGGCAGATAAGCTAATTAAGTGGCAGACAGGTGTAGGAACAGAGAAAGGGGCCACTTTGCTTCAGATTATTAACTTGTTTTCTCCAGGATTTACACCAGAGGCAAATGACCTCGCTCATTGACTGGGGACAAATTGCTCGAAGGGAGGGGAAGAGCCGCAGAAGGGTGGGAGGATGGCAGGATGGAGGCAGAAAAGAGGAAAGCCAAGGGAGAGACTGATCAGGTTGGGGAGGGGCAAAGCAAAAGCAGGGAGGGGAGGAAGGACAAATGGAAAAGGGAGAATGGGATGAAAAGGAAGAGGAGTGCAGTGTCACTGCCAGGCAGGGGTCGTTATCCCTCTGAGGCTGTGCCTGTGCATGTGCTAATTTTTCTAACTTGCTGTCCCCACATTCACCTGCCTCCATGGTTGGGTGGGAAAGGAAATTCCTTGTGCAGATCTCCCCACTGGGCCACGGTTGCCAGCCCTGGGGATGCCCAGGAGCAGGAGCTCTGACACCCAGTGCCAGCATGGCTGCCCTTTCCATGGCAGGGAGGCCTGCAGCTTTCCAATGATTTGTCTAGGCAGCCAGAAACCAGCACTGCATTGCCTTGGTCTGCCTTGGCCCCCACTCCCAGAGAGGTGGCCCTGAGCAGTGACCTCCTGTCAGGACTGCAGAGAAGGACCTGGGGGTTACAGTGGACCACAAGCTAAATATGAGCCAACAGCATCTCTCGTTGCAAAGAAAGCCAACAGCATCCTGGGCTGTATTAATAGGAGGGTTACTTGCAAATCAAGGGAAGGGGTTCTTCTGCTCTATTTGGCACTGGTGAGGTCTCACCCATGTCCAGTTTTGGGCCCCACACATCAAGAAGGATTTGGACAAATTGGAAAGAGTCCAGTGGAGAGCAGCTAACATGATTAGAGGCCTGGGAAGCAAGACTTAAAAGGATGGGCTGAAAGAGCTTGGGGTTATTTAGTCTGGAGAAGACTGAGGAGGGATTTGATAGCACTCTTTGAATACCTGAAGGTCGCTGTTAAAGAGGATGGAGATGGGGTTTTCTCTGTGGCTGTAGGGGACAGGACTAGGAGCAGTGCCTTCAAATGGCAGCAGAGGAAGCTCAGGTTGGAGATCAGGAAGAACGTGGGGACTCTGAGGGTGGTCGAGTGTTGGAACAGGCACCTAGAGAAAGGTATAATCTCCATCCCTGGAAACTTTGAAGAGCAGGTTGGACAGACACTTTGCTGAGCTAGTTTAGTCAGGAATGATCTTGCCTTGGTTGAGCTGGACTAGATAATCTCGTATTGTCAGGTCCCTTCCAACCCTTCTGTCCTGTGATCCACGGTCCCTCGTCTTTACCTGGGGCAGGCTAGGGCATTATGTCTTGTGTTGTGTCAGGGTGGACTGAAGCTTTACTGAGATGTTAGGGATTTGTAGTTGTATAGGATGTTTTGGATCAGAACGATCCTGCCTCAGGTAGGGGGTGGGACTAGATGACCTTTGGAGGTGCCATCCAGACCTACTCTCTATGATCCTATGATTAGGTTGAGCTTGGTGTGTCTGTCCCATCAAGGAGGAGAACTTAGCACTGGTTCGAGGCAGAGATGCATCTGTTTGACAGCCCTGCTGACCACGGTCCTCTCCAGGCATGAAACACATGCACAGCACAGGCGCCGCAGGGCAAGCCTCCCTCCTACTATCCTGCCAGGGAGTCTCAGTCCTGATGCCCAGCAATTTCCAGGAGGACCCCAAGGTGGGCAAGTTGCCAACTGTTCAGGTCTTCTGCGACCTCTGAGGGCTTTAGTTGGCCTTGTCTCCCTGACTAAAGGCAAAACCCTCTGTGCATGCCCTGCCCAACATCCTGAGTCATTTAAAGACCAGAAAAGTTTGCTCTAATCAGATCTCATGCTTGCCTTGGAGAATGTCTTTGCAGGAATTATTAAACCAGGCTTGACGATAGAGCGTCAGTCCGTTGCACCTGGCCATGGTCACCTTGGTTGTTTTCTAGAGCAGTTTGTACAGGTAGGCTAAGACAGTGGGTCTCAGTTGAGGATATATTGATTAATTTTGGCACTTCAGGCTTTTAGGTCACCTGCTCCCAGCTCCCCAAACCAGCTTCTGGTTAGAGCCCTGATGTACCGTCTTGGCCTACTGGTGCCCTAGGTCACCACAGAGCTTGGGTTGTTTGCATTCCAAAAATTTGGAGCCACCAGATCTCCCTGGTAGATTGGAGAGAGCACAGCCAAATAGGCCATCTGTGATTTGACGAAACTATAGTCTCAGCCTGAAAGATTAGGACTGGCTGACCTTAGGGGCATGATGTATTTAGGACATCATCTGGTTTTTGTTCCTCTTGTCTCCATGCAGGAGTGTGCCGGCGAACCTCTCTTCTCTCTCTTCTGCGCCATCAAACAGCAGATGGAAAAGGGCCCCATCGACTCCATCACTGGGGAAGCCCGATACTCGCTGAGTGAGGACAAGCTCATCAGGCAGCAGATTGACTACAAGACACTGGTAAGTCTTGCTCAGACCAAGGAGTCCTACCAGGGTCCTGAGGATCTCCTAAGCTGGAGTCAATTTGCCCAACCTCCCCTTGCCATTGAAGGCCACCACGTGGACACTCACCCAAAAATGCACTATTAACATCTCCTAACACTGCCACGGCATACGGTAAATGCCTCTGTTGTAGGAAGAAGGTTTGCAGTGACTACTCCATGCCACTGCAGCTGGCTGGTTGCTCTGGCCAAGAGCAGTCCCAGGTGCCCAGGGATGTTGCCAGCTGTGTGGGAGTGCTTGGGTTAGCTCAATGTTGCATGGCATGCACGCAGTTGCAGAGGCGGTGCATAGGCAGAGTTGAGATAAGAACGCATGAGGATCTGATGGTGGATCATGCAGGTGATGGTGTGGGCAGGAGACAAGGAAAGGGAGACTTGGACAAAGCTGTGCTTCTAAGGTGCTCAGAAGGGGCCTAATGGTAAATGACAGCATGAGATCTCAGCTACAGGCCACGGACAGTGTCTGCACAGGGCAGCGCGGTATGTGGTCACTAAGCAGGCAGCCACGAGGTTGCACCCCATGCTGCTGGCTTGGTGGGCTTGTCCCTTTGACCCCAACTTGGCAATGACTGAGGTCATGCTAACATCCACCCCTGCACCAAAAGAGCTCTGCTTCCACGGGCCGTGTTAAAAAGCACCCCATGCAGTGTGGGCATAGACAGTATGTTTCCAATCATTGCTTCTGTAGTGCTCTCTGCCCAGTTTTCTTCCTGTGGAAGGCTATCAAAGCCGCAGTGGCATCGCCCTCCAGTTAGAGAGCAGCAGGTGCCCTCCCTCCTGCCACCTTTAGCACTGCCACAGCTTCTCTCTGCCTCCCTCCTCTCTGCCCTGTCACCAGCCATCCTCCCCACCCCCATGTCACAGCTTGCTCCCGCTCCAGACTGCCACACATTCCCATCCTGAAGAAACTGCCAATTCAGCAGATCTTCTACACGCTCTGTTTCTACACACGCTGTTAGCACAGGACACGCCAGTCTGCGGGGAATTCCTCCCCCACGCTCCATCTGGGTGCGTGCATACACGTGTGCATTTAGACACCATCCCCCGGCTTAGCCTGGTCTATCCCGACACACTTTCCGCTCCAAATGCAGATTATGGCTTGTGCCCAGGCATTGCAAGAATGATGATGGAAGCTTATCAGTTTGCTGAGAGTGAGGGATGCCTGGCCAGCTTGCAGTGCAGGGCTATGGAGGATGCATGAGGAGGAGCCTGGCACCTGCAGTAGAGTTAGACATGCCAAGCTAGCTTTAAACTGACTAGCTTACATCCAAGGAGTAGTTTGGTCCTAGCAACAAAGAGCTTACTGCAGGTTAAGCAGTAAACTATTTCTCAGCCAGGTTTAGCAGCCTATGCTGATCTCCATGCTTTCAGAGAGAGACAGCTCCTAGTGCCCATGCTAGCTTTATGCTAGCTAGCATAAAGCTAGCAGAAGTAGGTCCAGTGCCTGTAGGGTTATAGAAAATAAAGGCAGGATAGCGATAATTGGAGTGAAAGCAGAGCATAAAAGTAACAACAGAGGAAGGAGTCACATCAAGGGGACTAGGAGGAAAGCAGAGGTGGGTGTAAGAAATGGAGGGAGGGGTTCACCAGCTGTGACAGATGTCTGATATTGGATATGCGTCTTCAGTGCAGGGGGAGAAAGCTGTGTGATGCCAGAGGCTGGAGAGGCAAAGTAGGGAGATCATCTTTATGTGCTCAGAGAGGTTTCAGCTTGCTGGCATCCTGGAGGTACAGGTGCTCAGATGGTGTTCAGGCTAACTGGAGTGGTAGCAAGAATGTCGTGTGCTGGGAGCCTTTGTTCACAATGTCCCGGTGGGACACGGGAATAAAAAAATGTAAGGACAGGAGAGCCAGCTGGTTAAAATAAAATAAAATGGGAGCATCCTCAAAGCTGGATCTCAACCCTGAACCAATGTATTTTGAGGTCTGGAAAAGCTCTGTTCGTCTATGCTGACATCACTGGCCATCTCAAGAACTTCACAGAAAAGTCAGTGATTGCTCCGAGTTGCCGTACTATGTTTTCTGAGGATTCAGC
>NW_005841853.1:5227042-5263951 GCF_000455745.1 Alligator sinensis | reverse complement strand
ATGAGACCAGATTTCAGGTTCACCTGGTCCAAAAACCTTCACCTGGTCTGAGAACTTGGCACCAACTGCTGCATAGAAAGGTATAAGAAACCCAGTAAAAAGTCGGTATAGGATAACCCAAATTGAGAGAAAGTTCCCTCTTCACATCGGTTAGTGGTTGGATAATGCCTCTGAAGCTAGAAAGCTAATATCCCATCCCACAGGGATTCCCATTTCTACAGATGTCATGTGTACCAGTGTTGGCTTTTAATGGTGACCAGTAGGGCTGTGTGAAACAGCACCAATCTGATTCAACTTCCATTTCGATGATTCGAGGAAACTGTTTCGTTTCGAGTTTCATTTCGTTTCGAAATCACTGTTCTGTTTCCTTTTGTCTAAACTGTTTCGCTGTTTCAACGCTGTTTCGATGTTTCACCCATAGGTTATTATGGGGAAACATAAAATGCAGCAGGCAGGCAGATTGGGGGCACCCCCACACCTCCGGGAGGGCTGCAGGGGCTGTGCCAGAGTCCTCCCAGGGGTGCGGGCCCCTGATCTGCCTGCCAGATAACAGACCGGTGCTGGGCACAACCCGCACCCAGTGCTGGGAAGATCAGTGCTGCCGCTGGCCCCAGGTGTCAGCACCCGGCTCCTGTCATCCAGCAGGCAGATCAGGGGCATGCACCCCTGGGAGGACTCCGGCTCAGCCTCCACAGCCCTCCCAGATCTGCCTGATCTGCCCAGGAGCCAGTTGCTGCTGCCTGTGGCCAGCGGGGCTGGGGCAGATCAGCTTGTGCGGGGTGGAGGAGGTGGTGGAGGAGGGTCCCTGCATGAGCTGATCTGCCCCTGGCCTGGCCCCCAGAGCTGGCTCGAGGAGGGTGTGGGGTCCAGGGCAAATCAGCTTATGCGGGGACCCTCCCCCACCCTGGGATTGGGGCAGCAGGTCCTCACATGAGCTGACCTGCCCTGGCCCCGCTTGCTCCGCCGGCCTTCTGTTAACCGGCAGGGAGATTGGGAGCTTGCACCCCTAGGAGGACTCCAGCACAACCCCCACAGGCCTCCCGGAGGTGCGGACAAGCCCCCGATCTGCCTGCTGGATGACAGGAGCTGGGTGCTGCCGGCTGGGACCGGCGCTGAAGCCAGTAAGCCTGGCTTCGAAACTCGAAATGTTTCAAAACCCTTGTTTCGTTTCGAAGCTGTTTCAAAGGCTTTTGCTTCATTTCGATTTCCGTGTTTTGAGCTCAAAACGTATCGAAACAGTTTCGAAACGAAACGCCAGGTGAAATTTCGCACAGCCCTAATGACCAGTGTTCGTGGGCACCTAACTAGGACCAATAGAGAAGAAGAGGTGGGAAGGCTGCCTATTGGCTATAACTTGCTTGCTGGAGGATGTACTTAGGGGAGAACAGTCTCCTGTTGGGTATGGAAACAGCCCCATTTCTTTAAACTGGAGAAATCAAAGAAGAATCATCCATCAGCCAATGTTGTCGTGGTCTTTCTGAGCTAGTAGGATTTTTCCATCCTTAGCATCCCTGCAAGGACCATTGTGTGGTGGAGCAGCATCTCAGCTTTGCGACCCTCCCCAGTCCCTTCACATCTCTTCTGAAAACTCAGTCCTACATGAAAACACACTGATGAGCAAAATGGCACAGGCACCCAATGGAAAGGTCTATCCTGGCATCTCAAGATGAACCACATCCCCATGGCCGAATGCACACAAAAAACTTTCCGCTTGTCACAAAGGAGCCATGACTACCTCGACAGCTGTTTTGCACAGCTCAGGCCAAAGAATCCATCCCACAGTCCCTGCATCAATCCCATCACTGGGACAATAGCATCCCTTTCAGACAAAGATCCTCTCTTCATTTAAAGGCTTCAGGTGAGCAAGAGTCTCCCATGTCTCTAGCTAAATTGCTCCAATGGTTAATCCTGAAGATTAAAACTCTGTGCCTTTTTTCTGCTCTGAATGTGTCTGCCTTCAGCTTCCAGCCATTGAATCGTGTTATGCCTTGTTCTGCTCAATTAGAGATCTCTCGACTACCGGAAACCTCTCCTTTGCATAGGTATTTCTGGGTTGTGATGAATTCACTTCTTCACCCTGACTTGGAAAAAATTAATTGAGCGAGCTTCTTAAGTCTCTCCGCTGTACAGGAAGTTTTCCAGGATTTGAATCATTCTTGTGATTCTTTTCGCAACTTTCTCCCATTTTTCAGTGTCATCACTGAAGCCAGAAGAAGAACCGGGATACTAAAAACAGTCACACATGTGCCATAGACAGAGGTAATATGCCTCCTCTCCTTCTACTTGCGAGTTCCTTGCATGTACATCCAGATACAAGGTGGGGGTCCAGGCCTAATGGCTCACCCTGCCTTGGATGTTCAGGGAGAAAAGGTTATATAGGCAAGAGCAAACACATGGGAGTAGGACGAGAGAAAATTCACTGCTTAGGTAATACAGAGGTGGGTGTGATCCAGGAGAAAGCATGCTTATATGACTGAGGACAGGACTTGGAAGAGGCTGATTTAATGAGTTGACCCTGAGCAGGTGGCTTCATTTGCTTATTCCAAGACCTCACAAATCTTCTTTTTGCTACCTCTGTCTATCTCATCTGGTTCAAATGTGATCTCGGCAGGGCTTGGACTCTTTCCTGCTCTGCAGTTGACAGTCCGTAGCAACATGAAATCCCAATCTCACTTGGAGAAACGGAGCAAAGGAGAGAAAAATGTAGACAACAGAGAGACAGAGCGATCGCTTACACCAAAGGAAATCCTTTTGACTGGGTACAAAGCAGCCAGTGAGAAGAGGTAGTAATTATACATCAGGCTGAACAAAGCTTCCCTCCATTCACTTGGTGGTGTTTGATGTTAATCAGCTTTCCCTCTTACGTCTCAAGAGCAAATATTTCCCGATAGGAATCTTAGCAGATTTACAGAGATCAGCTGCAGTGATGGAGATTAAAAGGAAGCAAAATATGAATGAGACTGTTCTTCCTTTTGGTCTCTCTCTGCTTTCATTTTTTTCCCCCCATAATAAATAGACATTGTTCTGGAGTCTTGCGTGGTTTTTTAAATTCAAATGAAATAAAGCTAGGCCTGATTTGATTGCTGTTAGTGTCGTAGAGATGGCCTAGATGTATCTCCCCCTCCTTCTCCATACCGGCTGCTGACCCCTTAGACCGTCTGCAGTCACCATAGGGTTTCTTCTGTGCTTGGTGAGTTGCTACAGACACTGCAGACAGCTGTGCCCAGCCCCAGCTGTAGGGCATGCAACAAAAGCACAGAGATCAGGGAGTTTGGGTCTTTTTAATGAAACATTTTTATTAATCATTTGAAATATTGTTTTGCTGAGAAGAGACAGTGAGTGACTCATTGATGCTGGCACAGGAAATCAGAGCGGATGTCAGTGTTATAACTCAAGACTTTCTGCTTCTCCGGCATGATCCTCACCTACCAAACTACCAAGTCTGGGGCTGGTTTCTCTCCAAGCCACGTGGCCCAGCCCTAGCAGCAAATCCTGCAGTTCTACCTGGAAAACCAACATTTGGGAGAGGGGGCACTATTTTGGCTTTGCATAGCATTTTATTTGCTTTGGTGGGCATAATCCATAGGCAGGCAGCCTGCCTCAGAAATCAATTGGTCAGAAAGAGGGTGAGAGGGAGCAGACAGGTCACTGGTAAGCTGCTCAGCATCTAAAACAAACCCAATCAACCTGGAGCCTTCTGAGTAGTATTTACCTATATAGTCAGATAAACGCAGTGTAGTGTGTGGTCTGTAATAGTGCCCTGGTGTTTGATGTCTTACTCAAAAGAGGGCAAACTCTACTTCATCTACAGCGCTGATAAAGCCTGGTTGGCGCGGTAGGATGAAGTTACCCATTATACATAGCCCAGACTAAATCCGGGGCATGTTTAGCAGTGTTAAAATTAGAAAGTGCTCTGAGCAGTCCTGTGTTAAGGGTTAATACTATTTCTTGCGTGCACAGCTCTCACTTGCCACTAGGGGGCAGGTGAGCAGGGGTGTGGCCAGGGATCCTGCTCTGGGATAGGGGCTGGGAGCAATGTATCCTGGGATGCTGGAGGACTGCAAATTGCTTGCTTTATCTCCATGGAGTAGACTGAAGTTACCCTAAGACGAGCTAGGTAGCATGGCCCCCAGTTAACCCTCATCTGAAGTGGCATAACTTTGAGACACTCAAAGGGCACGTGCCACGAGTCAATGAATTAATAATGCATGGATGCTTGTGTTTTCAGTTCTCTTAGCGTAACATGTAACTTCACCCTTACATGTATTAGAAGGTCTCAGTCTATTGAACCAATCCAGCAGGGTGCTGGGTGCCCATTACCTTTCCTGGGACTGGGGACTCTCAGCAGCTCGCACCATCAGATCCCAGCCATGAGACCCTCTTGCTCCAGTGCTGTTCTCTCATTCTGTGGGGAATAAAAGATGACCCAGCTCCCATCTCAGCTTCATGGCTGTTGACATGAATAATGCAAAGCAGCCAAGGCCCCAAAGTTGGGTTGGATATCAGGAAAAACCATCTCAGTAGGAGGGTGGTGAAGCACCAGAACAGATCACCCAGAGAGGTGGTGGCATCTCCATCCTTGGAGGTTTTTAAGTCCTGGCTTGTCAAAGCCATGGCTGGAATGACCTAGTTGGGGCTGGTCCTGCTTTGAGCAGGGCATTGGACTACATGTGACTTCCTGAGGTCCCTTCAACCCTCATTTTCTGATGCTTTTTCAGGGATGAAATTGTGTTTATGATATGACTGGATCCATTCTGCCCAGGGACAACTCTGGGCAGAAGTTGTCCCTGGGCAATGAAACTCAATCCAGGGATATGAAACTCAATCCAGCATGCATGGTTGATCAGATGATCTGTGGGTAGCTTACTGCATGGGGCGATACTTTAAACATAACTGATTTCCATGGCTACTTATGATCCCATGACATTTCCCAGCTCCTTGATCAACATTTCCTCACTCTTCCCCCCACCCTGCACTACCCCACTGAGTTAGGCAGCATGATTAATCACCCCAATGGTGGCTGCGCATTATTGGTGCTGTTTGTAAATACCTCAGTGATCTTCTAAGGTGAAGGATGCTATAGAAATGTAAATGATTGCTGTTGTTATTATTACAATGATTATGTGAATTTATGCTTCGCCAATGCTCCCAGAAGGGACATGAATAATAGTAATAGAATCCAATCAATGGCTTACATTTATATTGTGCCTTTCCTGTAAAAGTTCACAAAGCCTTTTGTAAATGATACATAACGATTGCTTTCCCCGCTCCTGGAAGGCAGCAATGGAAGGTGACATCCCTTTGATATCACAGCACTCAATAGCGTAGGACTGGAAGTCAAGAAGCGCCCTGTCTCTCCTGCATGCATGTGGAGGAACTGGGACCCTTACCTCTGCTCTTGTAAAAATGCCAGAACATTAACCAGCCTCAGTTTAATTCTCCTTCAGCATTTAAAAGTGTGTTAAGTGTATAAATTTTTGTTCCTTCTCCACCCAGAGATAGCAGAGCCCTGACCTTATAAATGCCTGTGAGTTAGCAGCCAAATTTCCATTATGCTCCATGTGCTTGAGCTGAAGGGACCCGCTCCCCCTCTCAGCCCCCCACATGCTTTTCATTTTGCTCTTGGACCATGCTCATGGAACAGATGCCAGCGTCCCCTCAAGAAACCGGAGGCCTAGCTAATCAGGTAACTTCTTGTTCCCTGTCCCAGAGCAAGAGGTGGTTTTTTTTTAGAAGCCCTGTATTTCCAATTAAGAGAAGTTTGGCTTGCCTCTTGGCAGAGGAGCTTGGAAGGAAGACAAGCTGTGGGTTATGAGATTTAAGATCAGGCTAAAAAGTCAAGCCGAGGGTGACAGAGTGCAAAGGAGGTCCTATTCACTTGTAACACTTGTGAGGCTCTCATGAAGTTGAAGGTGTCTCAGATGCAAAGGCCCTCAAGCTTTTTGTTGCGTTGGCCAGTCTTTCAGCCTTGGGCAGGACCAGCTGGAAGTTGTGAACATCTTTTGCAGTGGTCTGTATGAAAAGAATTGGTTTCTCAGCTGCAGAATGGGCTTTTTTTTGGCAGCCACAGCTGAGAAGTCAGGAAGGAGAGGATCGAGGAACCCAAATGCATGGGCTGGCCCTCTCTGAAGGTAGCTGGGTACCGTGAGTGCACCCCACTGGGAAAAGCTCATGTAGAGGGGAATTCAGACCACATCATCCTTGCAATAAGGACCTGAAGAGGCAACTG
This sequence comes from Alligator sinensis, assembly GCF_000455745.1. Lineage (NCBI taxonomy): Eukaryota > Metazoa > Chordata > Crocodylia > Alligatoridae > Alligator > Alligator sinensis. The sequence continues at coordinate 5,257,722 of NW_005841853.1, read as the reverse complement.
GCACCTTGGTGCACTTAGCTAGGGGCTACATCCTGCTGCCATCACAATCAGTGAGAGATTTGCTCTTAACTTCAGTAGAAAAAGGAGCAGGCCCTAAGTGATGCTAATCAGTACGAGCATAACGCAATGAGAACAGCCCTGTCATGTGTTGAGCCAGTTAAAGACCTATTTTTGGAACAAGCCTTCTGTAGGCACATATCCAGACCCCATTTATCTACTGAGCAACCTCACACGTGGCTTAGAGGAACGTGCAGGGCTGGGCTGGTGCTGCTGGCACGGAGCCAGCTGGGGAGGGGTGGTGATGGGGTGCCCGTGGCTCCCTGAAGAGCACGGCTCTTTTCATTGCCTCTCTGCCTTCCTCCCCCAGGTCCTGAGCTGCGTGAACCCCGATAACGTGAACAGCCCGGAGATCCCAGTGAAGATCCTCAACTGCGACACCATCACTCAGGTCAAGGAGAAGATTTTGGACGCCATCTTCAAGAACGTGCCCTGCTCCCATCGGCCGAAAGCTGCGGACATGGACTTGGGTATGTGAATGCTCAGCCCCGAGTCCCGTTGCAGGGAGGGGGTGTGTGAACGGAGATATTGCCATCTCTTCTGGGCACCGTGACACCAGACACAGTGAAGCAGATTAGGACTGGAGGGATCGATGAAAGGATACTTCCAGCCCTTCTGCATATCAGATCCAGGTGCCTCCCATAACCTCTGGGCCATAAAAACAACCCACAAACCTGCTCCAGCATGCAAGAACCCCACCTGGCCAAGGGCATAAAGGGGATGCTATAGGTCTGAGACCCTGTGACTTACTCACTCTTGCCTGCTGGAAAGCCCTAAGAGGGACATTACCAGAACAGGGGGACAACATCTGCAAGGCTCCTATTGCTGAGATTTCTCCCTAGGCTTCCTGTCGGGGGTGTTGGGTTCAGACCGCATGTGTCCTGCAGTGTGATAGCCACCCAGTGTGGTCACAGTAAGGCAAATCACAGGCCTATTGACTTGTGTTATGTAAAGCAATTTTAAATAGCCATAAAGAAGAAAAAACAATGGTTATGACCAAATGGGCTAATGATATTGAATCAGAAGGTAGTGCTAAAGAATGGGAAACCATCTGGAACAATAGTTATAGATCACAGAAAATGAGGGTGGGAAGGGATCTCAGGAGGTCACATCTAGTCCAGCCCCCTGCTCAAGGCAGGACCATCCCCAACTGCATCATCCCAACTACATCATCCCAGCCAAGGCTTTGTCTAGCCAGGTCTTAAAAACCTCCAAGGATGAAGACTCCACCACCTCTCTGGGTAACCTGTTCCAGAGCTTTACTACTCTCCTAATAAGAAAGTTTTTCCTAATATCCAACCTCAACTTCCCTTGCTGCAAATTGAACCCATTGCTCCTTGTTCTGTCATCTCCCAACCTTAAGATCCATACACATCCTTTTGCACAATAATAGAAAAAAATATTTTAAAATCCTATATGGATGGTGTTTTACTCCACTTAAAATAAAATGCGTTTATGGTGTAGGAATAGGGAAATGTTGGAGGGAGTGTGGATAGGCAGGAGGCTTTTACCACACGTGGTGGACATGTCCCAGTATTAAACTGTGCTGGAAGAAGGCTGGAGATACGGTGAGGGAAACAACAGGATGCCAACTATAGATGACCCCTTAGTCTTACTATTAAACTTTCCCGAGAGCTCTGCATCGTATTAAGTATTATAGCATCGCTCATCTTCTAGCGGCTGCAAGACTTACACTTGCAAAAGCCTGGAAGAGAACTGGCACTGAGTAATTTGAAAAACTGAGGGAAGTTTTAGCACAGATAAAGTCCTGTCAAATCCACGTTCTGCAGGGGACAAGGCAAAAAAAGATGCTTCCTTGGAAATCTGGGGGATATGTTTGAAATTTGCTAAAAAAAAGCATCTCCTGCCTCCAAACCAGAACATTTGAGAAACGTTTTTGAACGCTGAAGTGCAAGTTCTGCGAGCGAACACTTGAGAATAAATTTACCATCCATTTCAAATTGAAAAAGCAGAAATGAGTAGAAGGTAATGAGGATTGTGTTGTGCAGAGTTGTAGGGAGGCAGACAGGGGGGATGGGGGATACAGGGATTTAACATCACTGGAGACACGAGGGAGTTGCCAGAGACTGAGTGGGAAAGGGAGGGGAGCGTGGGATGTCCGTGGATGTTGATTTGGGTTCTGGTAGCACTGTTGATAGGCTATGAATATGTGTCTTTGTGCATGCTTTGGGGGACTGGGTGAATCTTTGGGTGCTGAATCTGTTGTTTGATGGGTTGGATGCATTAAAAAATAAAGTGGAAAAAACCCCAAACAAGCCAACATCTTCCAGCCTGAAGCTACAGCAGGGCCCTAGTAGGAGTGAGGTGTCCAAAATTGGTTATAAGGACAAACCCCATATCGCTCCTCTGTACTGGAGGATCTAACAGGAGGCTAGTAGGAAAGGATGCAGGGTTGTATCAACCGCTGTGGTGTGGTCTGGTGCTTGGGATTGTATTGTGGGAACAGATTAGTGCGAATTTGCCCTCCGTAACCTTCCATGAAAGATGCTTGAGTGGAAAATTATGGAGTATATAAAGCCCTGCAAAATAGACCAGAAACCAAAAGGAAGAGGGATGGCCAGACGCCAAGAATTCATTCATGGCAATAATGACGGCAGAAACGAGAGGTCAGGGAGCAAAGTTAAGTGTGTGGGTGCATGTGTGCATATGCGTGGTGGGGATGGGGCCTCCTGACAGCAACTGCAGCCGGCTTCTTGCTGACAAAAGGTGCTCGCAATAATGGAACAAGCTGCCAAGAGCAGCAACGATAAAAACCCAATCCTATAAATCGACCAAAAGGAACCCGAGATGTTTTTGGAGCTGATGAGAGTCAGCAAGGGGCTGGGCTGGCGAGGGTGATGGTGAGGCCAGCCAGGGTCTGGCTTCCAGGAATGCAGGGTATAGACGGGGGTTAGAGCCGGGTCCATTGGTCCAGGCCTGATGCGGCGTTGGCCCATTCAGTTTGGACCCAAAGCTAGACATGACTGTGCTCTGCTAGAGATTAATGGGAGGCAGCATGAGCAGGAGGGAGCATCTTGGGGAGACACGGTAGCCCGTGACAGCTGTGATGTAGAGAAAAATAGATTATCTTCCAAGGTTGTTTTACTCCGGCCTTAATCGGAGCTGGGCCAGATGTAGATGGTTAGATCCTTTTCTCAGCTGGAACCGCACATCAGAACGAACCCCCTCAATTCCTGTGTTTTGGATGTACCAGTAATTATTAGGAGAGGTGGGATGCAGCAAGGGTTAAGAGGGGGGGAGTGTGCTCCTGCTCCACCCACAGGGAAAAAGAGACCTTTCATCACCAAAAAGAAGGTCAATTAATGAGCACCCTTTTTCAGTAGGAAATGTCAGCATTAGAGATGCAGGAGCCCTAGGTGTAGCTTGTCCGGCCGTCTTCGCTCACCTGCCAGGGTGGTTGGAGGAGCAAGGGGCAGGGGGCAGACAGCTACATCCAGCTCTTTGAGCGCGGGGTCATCGGATGACAGTGAAGGGGAGGAAGAGGAAGACCCTCTGGTTTGGCTGCTTGCAGCTCAGATTGTGCAGGGCTAAAATGCCTCAGATCTGAGTGCTGCAATCTAGTGGGCATGATCCTCTGGCCTGGGTTTGGCAGGAGGTTAAACTAGATGGTTATAATGGGTCCCCCAGGCCTTCATACCTATGGCTCCCTGAGCAAAATCCACTATTTGCTGTTTCCAGCGCAATTTTGCAAGGGCATTCTGTCCAGCGCAAGGGGGGACTGCTCCGGCAGAAGCCAGCAAGCAAGCTAATGAGTTATTTTGTGTTGTTAAATGCAGGGTAGCTGCAGGGAGAGAGGCTTGTACCTGCTGAAAATGTCATAATGTTTTTCAGTTACCCAGACGCCTCAGGGGGCCTCGTCAGCTGAAAGCACTTATTTGGGGCACCCCGAGGTTACATTTTAGTCCAAAAGCCAAATTACAGCCCACAGACGAAAGGCTTCTTTTTACAGTGACCTGCCATGGATTAATTTAAAAAATCCTAACAACAGATAAAATATCCTGATCCTTAAAAGAGCATGAAGGCGGGGGGGTGGGGAGGAGATCACAAAGCAGAAAGCTGGCTCCAGAGCACAGACATTTGCTACTTCCCGCACTGCAATTTTAAAAGGGAAGGTAGGGGAGGGAGAAGGGATATGTCAAGCGCTGTGGGTAGTGCAGTCCTCCAGGAGGGACCCAGTGACCTACCCACCACCCTGCCCCACCAATCGGTCTGGAAGAACAAGTGGGGATGGGGAGTGGGTTCAGTACCTATGACCCATTTGATTGAAGTGCTGGTGAATGTGTACCAGCGGCTCAGACCTGGCTGGACATAATGGAGCTCTCCCATCTTTCTTGTGTGATGGGGGTCCAGGACCATGCGCTAAAACCGACCCCATACCCTGGCTTCAAAGCCTCGTGCTGCATTGGACCCAGAGTGCTGAATCTGGGACCGCACTGCAAGTCCAACCTCATGCATTATCTCCACGGCTGCATGGCGAGCCTCGGACCATGCACCAAGTTTGGGTTGGACCTGGCACACGGCTCCAGAGGCAATGCATGGTGCCATGCTCACCTTACAGCCCCAGGCATGGCACCAGCCCCAGAGGCCACACAAGGGATTGGACCCAGCATGTGGCTTCAGATCCAGTGCTTGGCCCCTGCTCTGGCTTGCGCTCCCAGATACGGTGCTTTAGTTTCAACCCTAGATGTGACTCTGGAGCCAGCAAGCAGGAACAGACCTGGCATGCCAGGTCCAGGGCTGTGTGCCAGGTCAGACATCAGACCGAGCGTGCCAAGTGCAGCCTCATGCCAACCCTGTGTGCCAACCTGATTGGGGAGGTGTGGAGGGAGCAGTGGCAGTGTTAATTGCCATAGCTCCCGGAGCTGCAGCAATTAACACTGAAAATACTCCTCCACCCCTACCCTACTGCCTGTGCCAAATTGATGGATCCATGGGGACCCTTTTTCCTTGCATATAATGGTGTTGGGGGAAAAGGTGTGGGTTATATGCATGAAAATACGGTAGGTAACATCTTAGGAAGAGCCATCTAACTGTGAGGGTCGTTCAGCACCGAATCAGATTCCCCTGGGATGCTCCATCCTTGGGAGTTTGAAGTCCAGGTTAGACAAACACTGGACTGGGATGGTCCCACCTTGAATAGGGCTGTTGGACCAGATGACCTCCTGAGAGTCTTTCCTGCCCTGTTTTTCTATCGATTCTTCCTCTGAATCAAAAAAGCTGCCTTTATATTCAGATGCAGCTGAAAGAAACCCCTAAGAATTCCCCTACTCCTAACCCCGCTGACCTGGCAGGTGGTGGATTTAGACAAGGAAGTAATTCCTGTGTGGAAGAAGATGATACAGGACCCGCTGAATGAAATATAAAGGGGTCCCAGCAGCCGTCTCCCGAGTTTGCATTTACAGGTGCTCCTGATTGGAAAGCCAGATAAAGGTAATAGGATTTCACCTCTCTCCCTCCCGCTGGAAGGTGGAGGAGTCACAAATAGGGTAGGAGTGCCGCTCTCCTTCGTGCCACAGTGGACAGAGCCAGAGATTTCCTCTTGGCGCTGTGACTATGAATGCAGGGGTCACCTTTTCTTCCTTCACCCTCCCGTGCCCTGCTTTTCCCATTCTCTTTACCTGCAGTTAGCACTTGCAGAGAGAAAAAAGGGTATTGAAGGGACACAGTCGAGCAAGTGAGGAGGCAGTCATCCAAATCCATACTCAGGCTAAGATCCCGCTCTTGGGGACATAAGAAGTGCCAGACTGGGTCAGACCAATGGTCCATCTAGCCCAGTCTTCTGTGGATGCTATAGAGGGAGGGCATTGAACTGGATATCTCTGGTGTGATCTATCCCCCATTCAATAGCTTCCCTGACATCCACCATTTATTGGTTTAGAGATGCCAGAGATGTCAAAGGACTAAGCATCTCCCTCCCCAGTCCCCACACAGCCTGAACCTCAAGATCTCCCATTTTGCCAGCTGCAGAGACCACTAGGCACTTGGATGCTCTGCAGGTGCTGTTAGGGATGCAGACTCACCCTGTGGCTATGCTGTGATACTAGGGGTGGCGACTTAAGGGGCTGGAGTAAATAAAAGCCAGTCTAAGATAATTTTAAATCATGATCACCACTGCTGACCGGTCATGCATTTGCATATGCAAACATCCCCCTCCGAAGTACCACCCAGAAATGAGCACTCAGCATTGGACCCCCCTCCCGCTAATTTAAATGAATAATAAAAGTAAGTGTCGGCTATACAAATACATTCTAATTAGGTGATAAGAGAATTGCTGAAACCAAAAGAAATTTGCAACGGTTCTTGCATTTTTATATTAGAAGCAATAAACAGAGTCGGCAGGTGATATTTCCATATTCAGGAGTTCGTTTTAATTAACTCGAGCAAATGGATGTAATTTATGAGCAGATCTTGGTTAAGCTGTGCCTGGTTGTGGTTGAGTCTTGGTTACCAGTGATGGAGCGACGTGTTTCTGATGGTTTCTGGTTCAGATACAGTTGACTTAACCACACTTTGGTGCAGTTTCTTCAGACATGGAGCATGGTTTGAGATATGTCTATGAATCCCTTCCTTGAATTGGGCTTGTGTGTATAGACATGTCATGCCCATGAAGGTAGCTTGTGTGATTTCAGTGCATCTGCATGTGTCGTGTGCCTGAGTACATGTCACATGTGTCTTTGTGCAGTTGTCAGGTGTTTGAGGTCTTGCTACTGATCTGAGTGATTTGGCACATCCCATGAGTGTATGCATATGTGGTGTGCATGGGGTATGAGTGGTCCCTGTGGAGTGTGCACCAAGCAGTCCCTTTCTCCCTACGGGTCAGGAGAGCAGAAAACCATGTGCTCTTTCTCCCTACAGAGTGGCGGCAGGCAAGCGGGGCCAGAATGATCCTGCAGGACGAAGACATTACCACCAAGATAGAGAATGACTGGAAGAGGCTCAACACCCTGGCACACTATCAGGTAAGGAGGCAAGAGCCCTCTGCCAGGGACACAGCAATAATACTGCCAGCACCTGCCTCTCTCTGCCTCATCCCCTCCAACCCTCCTTCAACATTTCTGTGACCTTCCCATCCAAGTCTCTTGCTGCTGGTCTGACACAAACCCCACAACTTCTGCTCTTCCTATCCCTGTCTTGGCTCCACTCATCATCCCAGCCCCACGTGAAGCTCAGTGCTGGAACAAACAAGAGCAATACAAGGCAGCGACTCTCAGCGTTGCCCATCCTCCAACATCCTTCTCTTGTTTATGGATAAAAGGCCTTTATTCCTCTCCCATGGAAGAGAAAGAGTCCTTCAAGATCCATTCCCCGGGACCTTACTGATCAGATAGCCCAGCTCAGCCCTGCTCTTGGGTGTTCACAGCCTCTTCTTCAGCTTCCCCTTCTGCATCCTCCTGGTCACCCCAACATCCTGCTGCCATCTTTGTACCCCGGTATTCCCATCTGCTGGAACGCAGCACCAGATTGCTGGGCTGGCCCTTTTATAATGACTCTTAAATACAATGGCCTAAAGCCTAAGAGGTGCTGAGTGGCTGCAGTGCCCATCACACAGAGGTGGATGGAGAGCTAGGATTTGAGCAGTCTCCCACGGTTTGACCTAAGGTGAGTGCTTGGCAAAAGAAGGGCAGGTCCCGGAGTCTATCCAAGCTATTCCTGCTTGCAGTGCCTTCACCTGAACTCTGCACCTGAGCTTGCCCCAGCCCCATTAAGGCATGGCATGGCAGGACAGGCCATGTGTCCTGCAGAGATGCCAGTGCATGAGAATGAAAGGAAGTGGCGGTCTCTGGACCTGACCCAGGATTGGAGTTGCCAAGCTCGGGGCTGTATCCCCATCCCCACTTGATCGGTGGGAACATCGGTTGTGAGTAAACATTTGGGGTCTTTCAGAGCCCTGCAAGATGCATCCAGGAGTCTGTGTCATGCATACAGGGTCCGATCCACAGGTCATGTAAGCCAGCCTAGTCCTGTCTAACAACTGCACCGATGTAGACCAGATGAAGACCTGTCCCACATGTCTAGAGAAGGTGTCAAATAGCACAATGAAAGACAAAGAAATGATGTCAAGGACTGGCCTGATAACAGGTCCTTCCCGGGTGATCAGGTCCTTAGGGTGGGGTGGAAAGAGGGTGGCTCAGCCCCAGGAAGAGAGACAAAGAGCTGTTTTACAGGTAGCGCGTGGCATCTATTCACCACAAAGGGGCTTGTATGTCTTCCCCAAGTCACTGTTACTGACACTGGTCAGTCTGTCAACCCAACCATCCTATTGGCCCAGAGATACCAGATAAAAGTGTCCTGCAAATCATTTGGGGTGGGACTAGAGGGATATGTAGGCAACCACCCCCTTAAACAAGAGGCTGAGCTTCAGCCCTCACCATGCCACCAGCAGTAGAAGTGGATATGCCAGGCTGCCCCTGGCATCCGCAGACAGGAGCGGGTACAGGGCAGGAATGGATAGGGCACAGAGAGGAGATAATATGGGAGAGACTAAACTAGTTTTGCTCCTGCTCTGGGGGTCTTGGATGTTGACAGAGCAAAAAGTTGGGGGCTTAAGGTCTGGAAGAAGAAGGTTAAGGACAGGGAGAATGGTCTAGGATGTGGGGGGACGCAGCCAGGCGATGCTGGGTCAGGGTCAGGCCCCCCAGGACCATTGCCTCTCTGACTCCCTGCCTCTAGAAGAATGGAAGTGGGTCTGACTTCTTTTGTGGAGCATGTCAACACCGATGCCCGAGGAGCAGATCCGGGCCATGGCTCAGCCAAGGGCAAGTCCAAGAAAAGCAGAGATTGGGCTGAAGACGCTCAGAAAGGAGAGGGATTTCCAAAATGTCAAGAAATGTGCGTTTCAGCATTTTCAAGTCAACGTTTCCGGTGGAGTCTGAACTCGGCACTGACTCCTTGGGCACCTTCCACCACTTCCCGTGCCTCAGTTTCCCTATCTGCATCATAGCAATAACAACACAGAGCTCTAATAATTACCTTCGGTGGGTGCTGAGAAGCTGATTAATTGGTGTCTGTAAAGTGCTTTGAAGATGAAAAGCTCTGTGTAAGTACTAATTATTATTATTATTACAGAGACAAGAGCTAGCAGCTCTTCACAGTGTTTCTTTCCCCCTTCCCCCCTTCTCTTTTTTATAACTTCTTATTTTTCAAAGATTTGTCTTGATATGGCTTCGCTTAGCCACAGCCTCATTATTGTATGCTATTTTATTGGCTTTTGAAGCAGGAACGACATAAATGCCTAGATAATGAATGGGAAGATCTGGCTCATTGCAAGAGGTCCTATTCTTTTTGAAGCCCTTGTGCCTACGACACATAGCCATACCTACACCATCTGTAGAAGCAGAGCAATACTAATTTTCCCCTTTGGTGCTATGGAGTAAGGGCACAATGAGCATGGGAAACCACAGTGATAAAGCAGGAGTTTCTGCATGCCTGCTTTACTAGAAAAGTCCTCTGACACCTTACAGGATGAGACCTTACAAGAGTCATGGCATTTCTGTGTCTATGAGGGCCGGTTTCAGGCACCATGTTCCCATAATGTCTCAAAATTCAGCCACCTTTGTGAACTCAGTCTTAATGTCTGCTTCCCTCTAAATGCTGAACCCCTTCCTTTCTCAGAGAGATGGCCTGGACTAGACCCTCAAGTCCAGACCCTTGGCAATCCTAGAAGGATTTGAATTCCCAGAGCTGAACCCACACCTTCAGTTCTGGTTTGAATCCAAGGATGCAGATGGAGGAGGCTGTCATCCTGTTTGGCTGAGATGTGGGCAGAGGCTGCTTTCAGAGCAAAATAGCAGAGAGCTTGCAAAAGCAGCTGGTTCTGTGACATTTCATTTGGGGTTGAAACCTTGGGAGAATAGCCTCTGAGATCTTGGGACACTGAGGTCTGAACCACAGAGCCTGATATGTCTTGATTTGACCCAGAGTCCTGTCTGAACCCAGTGCAGAATCTGCAGCCTGGCTGTGGTAGTGAAATTTTGCCTCCTGGACCTTTTCAGTGTCAGTCTCCTGCTTTACTAACTATTGGATATGAAGAAGATCAAAGACTTCTATAAAATCAGCTTCTTGCAGTTTCAGATCCAGCATAAAGTTAATGTGGATGAATAGGGGCATGGGTGAAACCCCACACCTTAGATCTGCAGCCATTGCTCATACAGCTAGGCTAAATAGGGTCTTGATCCAAAACCCGTTCCACTGACTTCATCCAGCTTTGCAGTAGGATCTGCATGGGTCTGGTCCTGCCTGGCTACAGACTTGCCCACTGACTTGAGCAGAGCTGGCCTGGACTTGCATCAGTGGAAGTGGGAACAAGTTGAAGCCCCATTGATATCAGTGGAAGCTCTCATGTGAGGAGCTCAGCTTTTGGGGCTGGAAGTAATTGTGATGAGATCCTCAGGGTAGCAATGCTGATATGTCATTCAGGTTTGGCTGTCTGGATTTCCTCTGGTACAATGCATGCTTTTGGCTGACTCTAGAAGACTTACCGATAAATTCTCTTTTCTCTACAGGTGCCGGATGGATCCGTGGTAGCATTAGTCTCCAAACAAGTCACTGCCTACAATGCTGTCAATAACTCCACCGTCTCCAGGACCTCAGCTAGCAAGTACGGTAAGGACCCGTTGGCCGATGCATGTCAAGACAAGTGGCAGAAGGAAGATAAGGGAACAATGTAGGTGGCAAGTCATTGGACTTACAAAGGGAACAGCGCCCTGACAACTAGTTAGTGCTAATTAGATAGTGTCGGCCCAATGACATGCCGATGGAAACCACCAGACAAAGGCCAGACTCATCAAGCACTTAGGTGCCCAACTCCCCTTTGAAGTCCATGCCCGTAGTAGTCCATGGGAGCCCATAGTGTTATCCAGGTGACCCCATGGGGTCTCCTCTTGCCCACCTGCCATCTCACACCCTCCCCCTGGGCACAGCTGCCCCACACATGGGCTCACGTGGGTGTGAGACATCCCTGGCTGCAGCAATGCAGGTGAGTTTCTCATCTGCAGCGGGAGAGCAGTACAAACCACCGATTCTCCTGGATCCAGCACTCAGTTCTGGTTTTGTTTAGTATACGAAAGCATCTCCATATCGTCTCATCCTCTGTAGCTTGAGGGAAAGTGCCGTTGCTCAGTGTCCAGAGGAACCTCCTTGCCCCTTCTCCAAGGACGTGAGCACGCCACAAAACCTTATTAATATTCATTCTCTTTGCAGCGTTGTTGCAATTACCGGAAAGCACAGTGACCTTTTAAAAAAGACTTTTGGATGGGGGGTATTTATTGTTATAGTTCTTGAATTCTTTGCTACTGGATTTTTCAGGCAGGGAGAGGGAGGGATGGGAAAGGCTGTGGCGGGTCAGAAGTGATTGTTAATTGCAAAGAATGAAGCACCAGCCAGAGAGAACAAGGATACTCCATCTGGTAATTAATATATGGAGGCTGGTAATGCATTAATGAGGTGGATTCAGCCTCTGCTACTGGACGATGCAATGTCTCTGTGTTAATTGTAGTTAAAATACACTCAACTTGTAGCACTGTCAGTGGGTCAGGGGCCTGGGCTGCGCCATCAGCAAGGGGCTCAAGAAATTGAATTTGGTGCAGTGGAGAATAGAGGTGGTCTTGGATGGGGATTCTCACCCTCCATGTGGGTAGTTGGGGGATCTGGACTGTTGCTTTTAAAATTCTTAGTGGAAGCAAGACTTGGAAGAGGAATTGAAAGAGCAGGGAGTAGGTAAAAAATGGAGGGATAGCTAAGTGAGGAATGGGGAGAAGAGGGGCCATCGCTTTGTGTTTGATCAAGATCTATTGTATGCACCCACCAAACACATGTCCCTGGATAATGCCCACTGCTTCCCCAAGGGCCTGGCTCAAAATGCACTAAACATCACATGCAGTTAGGCACGATATGAAGCTAGAGGCAGGAAAAGCCAATCTGGTCACCTGCTCCATCTCCTGCTCATGCTCTTCTTAGATGCACCAGTATCTTGTCCAACCTGGCTGTCACTCTGCCAGGGGGTGGGGGTCGCAGACTGTCTCATAAAAGAAGCTCACACCATAACAGACCCCTGTACAGGGAACAATCTCCATGTGTCTGGTGAGTTCCCTGTGAGATTATAAGCAGTCACCAGCCTTGCAGCCATTATGGGAAGGTAACAACGGATGTGCCTTTTCATGCAGCTGCTGAGGAAACACACTGTACATGGTCTGACCCCTTGTCTAACCAAGAGATGCTTGAGCAAGCCGGGGTTTTGTCCTTGCAGAGAACATGATCCGCTACACAGGCAGCCCAGACAGCCTGCGCTCCCGCACACCCATGATCACGCCGGACCTCGAGAGTGGAGTCAAGATGTGGCACCTAGTCAAGAACCATGAGCATGGAGACCAAAAAGAGGGTGACCGGGGCAGCAAGATGGTGTCTGAGATCTACCTGACGAGGCTGCTGGCCACCAAGGTACGATGCTGGATGATAGCATGAGCAGGGAGACTTGGAAGGAAAGGGATTTGAAGGGGTTGAGAGGAGTTGGGACCCTTGGTGGGTAGGAGTGCAAAAGGAACCATGGGAAGAGGTGTGTCCCCCCTCTGGAGTAATATCTAGGGGTCCCTCTGCCCTCTTATATTCTCTATGGTATTAGGGTGAGGAGGCCTGTGGTGGGGGGGCAACTTTGTGACTCTGGAGGAGTGTGCAGTGGAGCTTTTTGGACCCCATTTGGGAGTCTCGATGGTCCCCTATGGGAGCTGGAGGAGTCTTCTTGATCCTCTAGTGGAAGTGGAGTGGGCCTGTCTGGCCTCCCTTGCGGGGGGTCTTTGTGGTTCCCAGAGGATGTAGGGTACATCTGTGTGGCCATCCTTGGGGCATCTCAGAGGATGTGGGGTGGTATCTGCTCCAAGTGCAAGAGGAACAGTGGGAAGAGGTGGGACAAGAAAGAGTACAGAGAGAGGAGCAGGAGGAAAACAGAAATAGAGGAAGAGGGAATGAGAATGGAGCAAAACTACATCCTCCTGGGCTGCAAAGGTGAAGGTCTGGAGCTTGCATTTAGCACAGGGCCAGTGAAGGGATTCCAGGAGATGGTCAGAGTGATGGGGTAGACTTTCACATGAAGGGGAATGTGCTGGTAGGCTGGATTTAGGGAGAGGGGAGAAAGGGGGTGTCACAGAGATGCACGTTGGAGTAGTCAGGATCCAACCAAGGCATGGACCATGCCAGTGAAGAAAGGAGGCTCTGGTGATATTAAGGAAGTAGGAATCACAGAGCGATTTGGACATGGCGAGGGTAGGCAGGGAGGCTGCAAGAAAGGCTGGTGGCATTCCCAGGAGCAGCTTCCCACAGAGGGATGGCTGCGTACACAGAGCTGTAGGGGCGGGAGCTGCTTGCTTTGGTGACATGCCCTGTCTTGGTGCGAGTCCAGGGATACAGGGTAGCCAACAAGCCCATGCTGGTCTGGTTCAGTGAGTCATGCCATGAACTGGGGGGAAATGGGACTCCTTTTCCTTGTCCCCACCTACTCCCAGGAGACCAGCAGATGGAGAGGAACACATGCTACTTTACTGAGACACTAGGTGTCAAGTTCAACTCCTGGGCCCTCATCACGAAGGTGCTCTGCTGGGTGGGCCCAGATAATGCAGATTGCCCAAGGGGATGGGATGGAGACATGACTACCCATCAGCCACAGTGGAGATTCTCCCTCCTACCATATAGAGCTCCTTGCCGCCAGGGAGACCCCTCTCAGGACCCCATCCCGACCCATGGAAGGAGTTCCCTCAAGAAATAAAGACCACCTCCTCTCCTCTCCCCTCCTTCCTCTCCAACAACACAGCACGTCTCTTTGACCTTGCTTTCCCTGAAACAAAGACACAATAACAGGTGTATTTAAAAATAAAAACCGCCCAAACAAACCTCTCCACCTGGCTGGAGGAGAGGATGAGAGAGCAAGCACTTGCATGAGGAAGGTGAGCCATGTCCTGTTGTGCGCTACTGGAAGGTGATGAAGGGGGACTGGGAGCCCGTATGAACTAGAACAGGAAAGAAGAGAATAGGTGAGGGGCAGGCTGGGTCACAGATTTGGCAATGGGCACTTGAGTCTTGCACATCCCAAATTATTGGAAATCTGGCCTGGTCAGCTGTAGCCAAAGGCGGCAACATCTGATGGCTGTCCTGAGCCTGGGAGAAAGAAGCTGGCAGCGTTCATGTGTAGTCTCCAGCCCCTTGTTGGCAGAAGGAGGCCAAGGATGGAGTGCACCCCTATGGGTGATGTTCACAGGTAATGGGCATTACAGCTACTTGATATACCGGCACCTGATTAATGAAGATACTAGCTCTTCTCCACCCCCTTGAGCCTGGAAACCAGCTGGGACTAAGACATGGGCAGAGGCAAGTGCAGAACAGACGCACAGAGACAGTCATGTTCACAGGCTGTCGGCAAGGGTCACTCCAGCGCATCCTTCCCGCAGCACAGCCCCATCTTTGGTAGTAGTGGTGGATGCTGCAGGACAAGCAGGACTCGGGTATCTACTAACCGTGTCCTGAGCAGCAGCATCCAAGGATGGGGGTAAAACAGCCTGAGATGTTTCTGTGCTCTAGTTTCCAGCATTGCAGTGATGGCACAGCCACACCTGGGTGGGGGCTGACCTCCCCCAACCCATGGCAGACCGACTCTGCTTCTCACGTGTCAGTGGGAGCAGGATAGTAAATGGCGCTGCTTTCAGCATTTGGACCATGCCCATCCCTGCAGCATGCAGGGGCCAGGTTAGCTCCAATGACCCTATATTCAGTGACACCCTCAGGGAGCCAGGTCTCCAGTGGATGTCAATACGTATTCATTGGAGCAATGATAAGTCATCCCACCTTGGGGAACTGGGGTCCTCTGGATACTTTCTGTGGCCAGTTCCTATAGCGGTGGATCATGAACTGGACTCCAGGTCCTGCCCATCCCGGCTTTGCTCCTTTGCGAGCCCGGCAGGGAAGCAACCGAGAATCTGACACTGCAGCAAATTAAGCTGGAAGAGGCTGGTTGTTCCTTCGGGACTTGGGAAAGAAATTTCTTCCCAGGCATGCTTCCCCTTTCGAGACAGGAGGGGAAGGCTGCAGTTGCTGGTAATGCAATCTTGGGAAATGATGTTGACCCTGATATGGGCCTGACCTCCGAGACTCGATGTCTTTAGCCTAAAAGCTTTGGAGGGTTTCTTTGTGCCTGGCTGGGTGAGCGCGTTGAGCATGCATTCCCTCAGAAACAGAGCCGGCAGGCAGCACTGCTTGTCAGACCACTGTGATTTCCCCTCGGGGCTCCTCTCCGAGCCCAGCTACACGCTGCAGGGGGGTTTTTCACCTCTCAGGAGCTCACACGAGCAAACGGTATCTGTGTTTGTTTCTCAAAGAATAAATCAAATGGGGAATCAGCAAGAGATGCCAGCCTGTTAATTAAGCGTTTGTTAGCGCTATGTAAACTGTACCCGCCCCAGCGGAGCCTGGCGCTCGGCTTTCAGCCGGAGGAGCCCTTCCCGGGGTCTGCAGAGAATGGGGGAGTTTTGCTCTCCAGGGAAATTGCCGTTTGGGGAGAGGGATCTGTCAAGCCGTTACAATTATTGTCTCAGATGTGGAGTGAGCTGGGATGGAAGGGGAGGGATGCTCACATCGATGACTGTTAGCTATCTTTTCGCGGATGGGCAAGCCATTGGCAGGGCATGTGGTTATGTCCTGGTCCTCCCCTCGCTGCTGCTGTCCCAGGCTTTGACTGCACCTAGTTCCTGACTTGCACTAGCCTCTGTTCATCCCTTTTCCCCGCTGGGGTGCACACAGCCTTGTCACTGCTCCTCAGGCTGAGCTACTGCACCCTCTGAGTCCCACTGCCTGACTCCAGGCTAGTCACTGCATACCCCAGGCCTGAGCACCCCCCTGCAATCGCCTCTCCAATGCTGCTTGTCAGCACGCCTCTGCTGCAACCGCAATCACCCCAGGCATCGCAAGCCTGCTTGCACCCCTCCATTGCTCTGTACTCTCTGATCCTTGGCAGGGATTGCCCTTCATCTCCAGACCCAGCAGTGGGGCTGCCCTGCGTACTATCAGGGCAAGGAGCTAGGGTAATGGCAGGTGGCATCTGCAGTAAGCATGCTGAACCACATCCCCTTCATACCTCTCCCGTTTCAGTCCCTGTGTTATGTGCCCACCTGCTCGTCTTGCAAAGCAATAGCTCCCTTTTAAGATATCTTTAAGCATGATGGTCTACAGCAAAGATACAGCCCACAGACCACATACAGCCCAGGGAGACACAGCCGATGCTGGCCGTGGGTCTTGAATTGACCCACGTGCTGCAATTGGTGTGTGCCAGACTGGCCCCAAATGCAGGGCCCAGGACACGTGCTGCCCACATGCACTGGGCCAGCCTGGGACCCCTTCCACATGCTGGGTCCAGTACTCAGGGCATCTGCTTCAGCCCGTCAGGGACCGATGCTGCACACGGTGCCTGCCCTAGACCTGCTGAAGCAGGAGCCAAGTGCAGCTCATGTCCGAGACTGGCCAGAGCAGGTGCTGGATCTGGCATGCAGGGTGCAGGGTGGAGCCCATGCACCCACTTTGGCCGACAGGCCAGCCCTGCACCATTGGTTGATCTCATGGCCCAGTCCTACACCACTCCCCTGACCCCTGGGACCAGATGAATTTGACACCTCTGATCTACAGAAACTGAAGACACCTCACCCAACTCTATGCAAGCACACACCGAAGTCACTAGAGCTGTTTTAGGGCCTGATCTTGTTCTCATTGGGAGCAGCGCCCTGCCCTTGTTGCCCCGTGCACAGATGCAGAACGGTCACCGGTCACATCCCCTGCCCCACACCCAGCTCCAGTGTGGACTTCACTGACACTTCATTGATAGCTTTTGCAGTTTGGTGATCCCCTGATTTTGCTCACAAAGTCGGTCCACATTATGTGAGCTCAGTGCTTGTGAGAGGGGCTCAGTGGAGATCAAAGTCCTCTCCATCTCTGCATCAGCAAAGCCTGGTGATGTTCCCTACTGCTGTTCCTTAGCCCTACTGGCATATGTGCAACAAGGTGGTAGACACCTTCCCATTCAGTCCGCTTAGACTCTTAACTGCTTCTGAGCCTGACGAGTGTTTGGCCCAAGGACCATTGGTTTATAATGTCTCACACAAGAAAGCCATTGCACGGCACCATCTTTCCAGTCATTACTTCCATTGGTTGAACCTGCATTGCCCCTTTAAGCTGTCATGATACCCCACCTCCCATCTTCTGGGAGTGCTCTAGGGCTCAACAGTGTCTTCTTGGACAACATCAAGCCTCTGCACTGGCGTCTCATGCTGTTCTTCCTTCTCCCCCATCCCTCAACAGGGCACATTGCAGAAGTTTGTCGATGACCTCTTTGAGACCATTTTCAGCACCGCGCACCGTGGCAGTGCCCTGCCCCTGGCCATCAAATACATGTTTGATTTCCTGGATGAACAGGCCGACAAGCACAACATCCACGACCCTCATGTGCGGCATACCTGGAAGAGCAACTGGTGAGTGGGAAGCCCCCTGGACAGCCCTACTCGGTGTCCCAGATGGAGGGGAAATGCAGCCAAGGAAGAATGGGATTGTGATTACAGTACTGGTCTGCAATTCAGGACACCTGGGTTCCTTCCCCAGCTCTGCCACAGGCTTCCTGTGACACCTTGGTGCAGGCACTTAGATTTTCCGAAAGTGGTTAGGCACCTAAGTGCCCTTGAAATCCACAGGTATAGGTGCCCGAATGCCTCCCAGGCCCTGGGCCATCACCTCTGTGTGCCATAGGGTCTCCCTCTATACAATGGAGATAATAGGAGTCCCCAGGGGTTAACAGGGGAAAAGAGAGATATTTGCAGTTCAAATGCTAAAGTAGCCAGGACCAGGCGCAGAACCCATCATACAGTCGTGACAGCCTGACTGTTCAGGCCACCATAGCCGTCCCCCGCATCTCCCGCACAGCCCCACTGCTCTCGCCGGGTGTAATGGGCTCGAGACCGGAAGCTGCACTCACTGGGGAGAAGGATCCTCGCTGCTTTTATCCTCTGAGTCTCTCTGCTGGAAAGAGTCCCCTGGGGAGTCACTCCTTCCCTCTCGCCTGTGCAAATACAGGGCTTATATAAAAGGAACAGCTAAGGAAAACGGCAGGGCTCCTGGCTGATGTATTTGCTCCTTTTACCAGCCGTGCTGATGGCAGGTCGTCACAGGCGGCGCAATAAAAGCAGAAACCCCATGCACCAAAGAGGCTTTCAACTAATGAAACATTAGCATATTATTAACATTATCTGCGGCACTAATCTAAGGCTGATTGCAGCCACTCAGACTAAATGAGCAGGAGGTTTATTTAAGGGAGGGGGGGGTTGCATGGGGGTGGCGGTATGAAGAAATGATCCCTTCTCAATCAGATTAAATTAACTCCAAGTCACTTCACAGGCCTCAGCGTTCCCAGTCAGTGGCTTCCTAGCCCTCTCCCCAGCTGTGGCTGGAGTTTAGCATCTAAAGAGTTTATGGCCAGCTTTTTCCCCCCTGTCCTACTGCAGTCCCTATTTGGCCCACCTTCCTTTGCTCAAGAGCATATGGAGAAGGAGAGATCCTGGCACAGTCAATTGGGACATGCTGACTGTCTGCTGGTACGTGAAGGGATAGTCACCTAGGAGAGAGATGAATTGTTTCAGGTGTTTCAGGAAGAGGATGACTGGAAACAATGGGATGACTATAAAGAAAAGAAAACTGGTTAATTTTTAGGAGTGTCCTGTTATTGTGCAGTTCATTTAGACTCTAGAATGAGCTCCCTTTGGAAAATATAGAAGCCCCAGCCCTGGAGACATTTGAAACAAGACATTATAAAGCCCCAGAGACAGGGTGATGGAGACCCAGCAAGAGGACTCCAATACGAGAGGTTTATCTCAGCTCTTTGGACATGGCTTCACAAACCGAGATGCCCCAAGGGAACCTCAAGGCAGAAGCACTGACTTGCTTTGGAGCAACTGGGTACAAATGAATCGCTGCCCTGTCACTGTCCCCATCTGGTGCAGCCTATAACAAGCAGGAATTCATGTCTCCTCCCAATGCACTTTGTAACTCTTCCCCAAACTCTTCCCCACTTTATGGCAGTCTTATAAGCACCATTGAAAGGCAACAGGTCAATTCTGCTCCCCTGTCTGGTGATTTCAGCGGGGCTTCTTCAGAATTGGATGCCACTGAGGATGAGTAAGGGTGACAGTCTTGTCCTAGGACTTGCTAGACAAAAGTCATCCCCTGATATCACTCCATTGACTGCAGTATAATCCCAGCAGGTGTATATCAGTAGCAGAGATGCGGGTAGACCCCAGCTGCCCTGCTTTGCAGTTCTGTTAGACTGTAGAGGGATTCCCCCATTGGAAAGGGTAGAGGCCTCATCCCTGGAGACATTTGAAATGAGACTTGATAAAGCCTGACACAACTCCCTGCCTGTTATCAACACGGCACACTGCGAACGACACCGACTCTGACCCACCTTGATCACCTCTCCTGTGCTCCCCGCAGCTTGCCATTGAGGTTCTGGGTTAACATGATCAAGAACCCGCAATTCGTCTTCGACATCCACAAGAACAGCATCACGGACGCCTGCCTCTCCGTGGTGGCTCAGACCTTCATGGACTCCTGTTCAACCTCTGAGCACCGGTTGGGCAAGGACTCACCCTCCAACAAGCTCCTTTATGCCAAGGACATCCCCAGCTACAAGAACTGGGTGGAAAGGTGAGTGCTCAACCAAGGTGGGAATGGCTCAAGTCAAGGTTGGTGCGCCCTGGTACCTGAGCTGCGTCACTGGGATTTTTCTTTGCTCTAAGCCAGAGTGGGAATAGTCACCTTGGGCATTTTATCTCCACCGGCGCCACAATGAAGATGGGAAGGAAAGCACTGAGGTTGTTCTCTTGAGGGGTAATGGGCATGTGGGGATGGAGGAGGTATGGCTAACTGTGCTTGATGAATCATTGCCAGGGGTTTTGAACTATGCCATTCAGACTGAGAGTGCTCACTCAGTATTATAAGCAAAGGGGCCAGATTATCGATTATATGTATCAGGGGACTTAGGTGCCTAAGTGCAATTCAGTTTGAGAGGTCAGGTAACATTCCTGATCCAGTTCTATCTAGGAAATATTTACATCCTTTCAGACATATAGACCTAAGGCAGAAGGCAAGTCCGATTTGCACCTTATAGACTGACTAAATCAGAGATGCATACACTTTTATAAGCAGCAACTTATTGTATTAGATGCTATAGAGAGAGAGAGGCAGAGATCTAATCTGATATCCTTAGCTATCGGCCATCCCAGTGAGATGTAGTTCCTCACTTCTTGTCTTCAGTAAGTCTTTGATTACACTTCTTTTCATCCAGTGCTTCTACCCTTTGAAATGTAAACCACCATTGTCCGTGTGGGGGTTGATCTGGGCTTGAAACACGGTTAATGCAGAACCCCTTTAACTGCTCGTTGCTTTTTTGTGCCTCATTCCTAAGGACCATGTGTTACAACAGTAGATGCATTAACAGAGTGGAATAAATTCGCACTTAGATACCCAAGTCCATTTACCCATCGCATAGTTTGGTAGACTAAAATCTGGCCCTGGGACTCAAATCCCAGCAGACCTGCTCGTTTTTCCCTTCTGAGGCATCTCCATTTCTATGCTACCTGTTGAGTCCCTTGGATGACAACGGTTTTCGCTCCTCCTGTTGGGATCAAAGAGCAGGGGTGTGCCCAAGCACGCTAACCAAAACCTCCCCTGCCCGGTGTTTCCTGCTCTGCTTCTGGCCAGCCAAGGGGCAGTTCCATATCAGCAGTGGAGAAAGTAATCCCAGCATTCACAGTGCAATGAGTGCTTTGTGACACTGTAGGACAGAAGTCGCTCGGTTGCTATCTGATCCCTCTCCTTCAAAACTCACTCTGGCAGCTCTCCCATTGACTTTAGCGGGAGTTTGCATGAGCAAGACTGGCAGAGTATGATCCATATTGTGTGTTTCCCAACATGCCATGTCTGCCTGGCACTCGTGACAGATTTTGGAAGGATGCAGATGGAAAATAGCTGCAGTACTGTAACTATGAATACTGGGTTAACATGCAGATCGCTCATATATACCCAGACACTTTTAAACAATTATTCATCTGGATGGATGGATGGATGGATGGTTAGATATTGCCTAAAATTAATCACACTCTCTCCAGGCTATATGAAATCTCTGATACTGGGGATACAAAAGAGTTTAAGTGGGTATATTTCCTGCAGTGGAATGTGTCAGTCGTTCTATGATAGGAGGCCATAACTGATGAAAGATTCCCACGTTATAGGCAGCGTTAGGTGAAATCCTTTATAGTGCTGCTGCTATCAGCCACTGATTTGTCCGGGCAATTATTGTTAGTCATGGTTAGACACTTTCATTTTTGCAAACGTAGTTTCTTAGCAACCAATTAGGCTCTTAGGATCTACCTTGCATAATTATGACCTACTTCTTGCACTGGTCCAGCCTTTCTTTCTGTTTGGAGTGTGGGCACTGGGCAGGTCTGAGCTCTGGGTGTGAGATGCAGAGAAACTTCACAATAATAGGTGCACATCGTTAGTGACTCGAAGATGATGTGTTTTCTCTTTAGTGGCCTGGGTGTAGCGAGAGGCTGGTTTCAGTGGATCAGTATCTAGCGCACATACCATCCCCAAAATTGGTTCTCATTGCCAGGCTTTTTAGCGTCAGCAAGGTTGGGACAAAGCCATGATGACCAAACTCCCAGTCAGCCCCGGAGGAGGTCCCTTCGGGTGATAGAGTAGCCTGCTCCAACACTATACCTCTTCTCTTGGGGAACAGAAGGCTTCATTTCCCCGAGCTTTAACCAGCATTGCTATCACTTTCACACCGTGTGAGACTGACTTCTACAGAAAGATGATCCTTAGCAATAAGTGCCACTATTTCCTGGAAACCTTCCCAGAACAACTGGATGGTTTTGCTTTCATAAATCAGATGCATGAAGCCTCCCACTGCTCGTGAACATCAATGGCTTTTATCTCAGCCAGGCCAGGGAGATTCTGACATTTATTTATTTTTTTATTGCTATCTCAGAACTTCAAGTGATTTTTTGCTGCTGCAGTGGTGGAAGCCCAAGGTAGCTTGCAGGTTTTGTGAACACGCAAAGAGATTGCCTACTTGGTTCGGCACTGCAAGCGAGCGGCACCGTGCACCTGAACTGAAGGTGTTGTTGCATCTGCCTTCGAGGACGTGGCAGGCTGCAAGGGCAATGGTGCATTAAGGGTGAACAGGAGACAGGCTGGGTTGGACCTAGTTCCTAATGAATTCTGTGCTAATCTTTGACATCCAGGAGGGCTAGGAGCTATTCCAGTTGACAAAGGACAGTATGAGCCAGAGGGAGAATCGGTCAAGACAGTTCGTTTTTTAGAGACTAAGCAGGAGTGGATGCCAGGATTAGACAAGTGACAGCCAGGGAGTTGCTGCATTTTTCAAGACATTAATCAGATGGTACCTCAAACTAGATGAAGTGTCCTGCAGAAGAGCATTCGGGCTATAGGGAAGGGAGTGCTACTGCTGGCTGACCCTGGAGAAAAGCCAAGTGCCTGTCTTAATGTGAGTCTATGTACATGCTAACATGGTTAGACCATTCAGAAAACACCAGTACTCCCAGCCACCCGCTTGCAGCAACTGGCTTCTCTAGTGGGCTATGAACCACTGCTCCAAGACCTCAAAGCAAGGTGCGGTGTCTTGATACAGAGCAGCCGGGAATGGGTGAAAGCAGGTGTCTGGTATGTAAGAGCACCCAAAGACACTGCTTTCTAGAAGAGTTTGGCACTGGGCACCCAGGAGGGGAAGGAATAAAAGCAGATTTAGATGGGCCATGGGGCCACTTCATTGTTCAAGTCCATGGGTAGCTTGGTTTAAACTGTCCGCGGTACTTCAGGACTGAGAGAAGAAAGCAGGGTCCTGAAACTCAGCCAACTTGAGCTCTGGATTCAGATTTTGCTCCACTTCTGTGTGAATATGGAGGGGGGAAAAGGAGCTAGAACCAGCCAAAGATTGACTGGACATCTCCTGTTCAGAAAATACAGCCAGGATAGAAGGAGCCAGGGAACGTGGTGTCTGTTTCCATTTGCATCAAACTGCAGTGCTAGACTAACAGGCTCAGGACCCAGTTTTCATGGCCTTCATGGGTTCAATTCCTTTGGCTTTCCTGGGATGTCCCTGGATGTACGCAAGTGTAGCTGGGACAGGATCATTTCTTCTCTGGAAATGCTGGGATTCAGGAGCACTCAATGAAACCCCTGAGCACTAAGCGGAGCATGTTTTAATTGGGACCAGCTTGTTAGCATTCGCTAGCACTCTGGAAACATGACAAAGGGCCATGGCTGACCTTTCATTTCCCTCCATGCTGCCAAATGTATGATCACACTTGTTTGAACTTCATTAACACAGTTTAATTGCATTCTGCACAATCAATAAGTGGTTTCCTTGCAGAAAACCTGGCACGAAGGCCGGAGAACAGGGTGCTGGAAGGGGGCAGTGTCATCAAAGAGCAAAAGGCGGTGTTTGTTTCCCTATTGCACTAGCATTTAAGATACTGGGGGGTGCAGAGATGGTCACTTGGGGGTGCAGAGGTGGGCGCTTGGACTTGAGGCCCTCCAGCTGTTGTGTAGTAGCCAGCATGCAGCAAAAACCGGAACTGGGCGTACGAGTGTTGGAAACACTCTTCCCCTGTCGAACTGTCCTAGTTGGGAATAGCTGTGTCAAAATCTGTGAGGGTCTGGGGAAAATGTTTCTATGAGTCTCTGAACGCTGGATCTGTGTGAGGGAGAGGGGCAGGAGACAGATCTGTCTGGCTAGTTCCTACTTAAATACTCTTTCTCTTGGCACTGCAATCTGCCAGTGAGAGGTACAGGATACTAGGCTGGTGACGTTGTGATCTGACCCATTTTAGCATTTCTTATGTCTTTCTGAGTCAGCAGTATGCTTTTGTTGCAAAAAAAAGCTAATAGGGATGCATTAACAGGAGTATTGCATGTAAGTCAATAGAAGTGATTCTTCTACTGTTTCATAGTTTCATAGTTTCATAGTTTCAGGGTCGGAAGGGACCTAATAGATCTTCTAGCCCGACCCCCCGCCAGGGCGGGAGAACAACCCAAAAACACAAACAAAACCACTCACCCTAAAAACAAAAACGGGACTCAAATGAGTCCAGCCAGGTAAGTATCCAGCCTCCTCTTAAAGATCCCCAGGGTAGGGGCCAGCACCACCTCCCTTGGAAGTTGGTTCCAGCTCCTAGCCGCCCTGACTGTGAAGTAGTTTTTTCGGATGTCCAATCTGTACCTCCTCTCCATCAACTTGTGCCCATTATTCCTTGTTATGCCAGCAGGGGCTAGGGGAAACAGCGTCTCCCCCAAACCCTTCTGGTTCCCCCTAGTGAGTTTATAGACGGTCACCAGGTCCCCCCTCAGCCTTCTCTTGTGGAGGCTGAATAGGTTCAAGTCCCGCAGTCTCTCACTGTAGGGTCTGCCCTGTTGTCCCCGGATCATGCGGGTGGCCCTCCTCTGGACCCTCTCCATGTTGTCCACATCCCTCCTGAAATGGGGCCCACAGAACTGGACACAATACTCCAGCTGCGGCCTGACCAGCGTCGCATAGAGGGGGAGGATCACCTCCCTGGCTCTACTCGAGATGCACCTGTGGATGCACGACAAGGTCCGGTTAGCCCTGCCAACCATGACCTCGCATTGTCGGCCCATGTTCATCTTGGAGTCAATAATGACACCAAGATCCCTTTCCGCCTCCGTGCTCTCAAGTAGGGAGTTCCCCATCGTATAAGTGTGCTGCTGGTTCCTACTACCCAAGTGCAGCACCCTGCACTTGTCCGTATTGAAACGCATCCTGTTCCTGTCTGCCCACCCCTGTAACCTATCCAGATCCTTCTGCAATCTCTCTCTCCCTGCTAGCGTGCTCACCTCCCCCCAAATTTTGGTGTCATCAGCGAATTTAAACAGGTTGCTCTCCACCCCAACATCAAGATCGCTGATGAAGACATTGAACAGCGCAGGGCCCAGGACCGAGCCCTGAGGGACTCCACTACCCACCTCCCCCCAAGTCGAATATGATCCATCCACCACCACCCTCTGAGTGCGACCCTTCAGCCAATCTGCAATCCATCTGACTGTGTAGGCATCTATGCCACAGTCGCCTAGTTTACTAATTAGGATGGGGTGAGAGACGGTGTCAAAGGCCTTGCTGAAGTCCAGAAAGACTACATCCACCGCGACACCTGTATCCATGGCCTTTGTGACCTGATCATAAAAGGCAATCAGGTTGGTCTGACATGATCTCCCCCTAATAAATCCATGCTGATTGCCCCTGAGCATCATCTCAGATGCCGGCCCATCACAAATGTGCTCCTTGATGATCTTCTCAAAGAGCTTCCCCAGGATTGAGGTAAGACTGACGGGCCTATAATTGCCCGGGTCCTCCCTTTTCCCTTTACTGTGTTCAGCGCTGGTGAGGTCTCGTCTGGAGTGCTATGTCCAGTTTTGGACACCGCGCTTCAAAACAAACCACGGAGAAATTGGAAAGAGAGCAGCGGAGAACAACACAAGGGAGGGCTAGGGAACATGACTTGGAACAAGGATGATATAGCCTGGAGAAGAAAGTCCAGTGGGGGCTGATCTGATAACAGTCTTCAAATACATAAGGGCTTGTTATAGAGACTGTTCTTTCTGTCCACGGGGGCTAGAGCACAAAGTAATGGGCTGAAATTGCAACGAGGGAAATTTAGGTTGGATATTAGGAAGAACTTTCTAACCACGAGGTTGATTAAGCGCTGGAAAAGACACACTCCGCAGAGTGATAACACTCAACTGTTGAGCTTGCTAATGTTTCCTGGTTGCTTCGTAACCAAATTAGAGAGAAAGGGAAAAGCAGAGAGGAACTGGGCTGGCTCAATGGCATCAAACGGCAGAGCCTCTCACTACAAATCCAGGTGAGTGAGTTGGAGACTTCCTCCAGGCACATAGCCAAGGTTGTCCCCAGTCATCCCAACTGTAAATGTGTCCCTGGTCAATTCGGCATGAGAAGCCAAGCTGGCTGGATGTGCTACTAAGTGTGTTGCTCCTTTGTGTGCTGTTGGCTACAGACACTGGAAAACCCTTCACAGGCACCTGATGGGCCATCTAGGCTTGGAGGGTCCTTTGACCAAGTGCAGCAAAGATAACTCATTGCAGAGACAATAGTTTTATGAACCACTGAGATTTTAAATGGTAGCATCAGGGTTGCATGGCAGCTCCGAGGAGCTTAGAAGAGAGCATTAAATGTCTGCAGGAGGCTTCAGCTTGCACTTCAAACACTTCTACTTGAAAAAAGTTGATTCCCTAACCCTTTTCCTGGCAGAGAGAGGGCTCAAAATGTCACAGTTTGGTAGGGGCTGGGGGGCTTGGCAGCACGACCTGTTCTTGAGGGCTGTTCGTTGGTAGCTCTCGGAGTGGCAAATAAAGGAGATCAGGATGTCATCTCCATTGGCACAGATGGGGAAGCAGTAGCCCGTAGGAGGACGGACTTGGCTACGGTCAAGCAATTGGGCAGCCAAGGCTGGGAAGGGCACCTACTTCACCTGAGTCCTAGCCTACGACGCAGCCCCGCATCACTATGTTGCCTGCAGCTGAACCTCGTGCAATTCAGATGATGTATTTGCTAGCTGAGAGCTGTGTTAGCAAAACAGGGCCTGCCTATTACAGCCTGTAGCCCACCGAGATGCATTCATGCTCTTGCCCCAGGTGTAGTTGAGGCACAGAGAGCCGGAGATGCTTAAAATGAATCTCCTGGATGAATCAGTTCAGTGGGTGGTGGTGGAGGGTGCAAGGTCCCTCACTGTAGATGCTCACTTCCTCTGGCCCTCAGGTAGGATGGGAAGCCCAGGCTCACCGAGCATGGGGCTGGTGGAGGGGTGGTGGAAGAGGGATGTGCAGGTGGAGGGAACGGAGAAGGGGAGCATGGTGGGCAGCCCAGTGAAGAGGGGGTGTGCAAAAAGGCCCTGAAATGGGGGCCTTTGCCTGTTGCTGCAGGTACCATACACAGCCCGCAGTATATGGGCAACTTCATGCTCCTTCCTTTCTTCTGCCCTTGCCATCAGCACTGGCTGAAGAGGCTCCAGCTGCTGGAGCAACCTGCCCTTCCTCTTCCCCATAGTTCCTCCTGAGACGGTAAGGAGCAGGGAACGGCACTAAAAAAATCA
Organism: Alligator sinensis; assembly: GCF_000455745.1. Taxonomy (NCBI): domain Eukaryota; kingdom Metazoa; phylum Chordata; order Crocodylia; family Alligatoridae; genus Alligator; species Alligator sinensis. The sequence continues at coordinate 5,230,423 of NW_005841853.1, read as the reverse complement.
AGGCACAAGAGGCTGGTGTTTCACACCTTGATTACCACTCCTCTGCATGATGTGTAGGGACTTGCTCCTCATCAGAGTCAGGCTGTTGACTTGGCTTATAGACAGTCAGGTCTTATACTTTATGCACCAGTTCAAGGCCGGTATTTGGACTTGAACCTCAGCTCTCTCAGACATCAAACCCATTAAGTGGCAAAGACCCTCCACTGAGCAAGTGGAAGACAGGGAGCCGGTGCAGGGTAGCCTTCATCTGCTGCAGGGCGAGAGGATGAACGTGGGGAAATAGTGACGGAGCAGCTGCTTTGCAGTAATGTCCTGCCCCCTTCCCACAAGTGGTAAGTGGTTCATTTGTCTGCACCCTCAAGCAGCTTTGCCGCCCACCAGGAAAGGAAAACGACCCCTGGGATTCAACAGGTGAACCAGCACCATGTCCCTGGACCTCCATCGTATCTGCTGCCAGGTGATTGCTCAGCTGCCCCTGACATGCCAGCCTCTGAGAGGCCAAATCCCTTTGGCCTGCCTCTCCCTTCTCCAGCGATCCAAGCACCGCCTGCTGTTGCATAACCCTAATTATGTCATTTCTGTAATTGCGGTGGCCGTCTGCAGCTCATGGATTCGTTACAAGCTTTTCATATGCTAAGCTGATTATTAATGAGCGCGGTCCCCAACCAGTGGCGGCAACAACAACAACGGGGAAAAAAGCCTTTGCGCGGTAATTAGCTCCGTGGCGGTGTGAACCCAGGCTGCTTGGGAAGATCGTGGGGCCACGGAGGAGGCGTTGGCAGCTGGGCTGCGCTTGTCTCCTGAGTTAATGAGTGCCCGGGTTCAGGCCCTGCCGTAACTCCTCGGCCTCACGGGACGGCTCCCCTTCTGCAGGCAATGGCTCTTCTTGGTGCCCAATGCACTGTGCCTCTCCCCTGCCCCTGGCAAGAGCAGAGACATGGGATTTCTCCTTGCTGTCATCTCCTAACACAAACATAAACTGCTCTTTGGATGGGAGAGAGAGCTGAGGGTGTTCAAGCATGACTAAATCACTCTGCCGGCAAGGGGGCAGTTGTGTGCAGCCACCCCTTCTTCCACTGAAGCCTTGCTGGGGTAATAGGGAGGTGTTTGGGGCCATATCCCGATACCAACACTTCTTCTGGTTCTTCTTAGATCCTTAGGGGTTGTGAGCACTGCAATGGCCAGCACCCCCAAGCTGAGCCACTTATGCCTTCTCAGTGCATGGGGTACCCAAGCAGAGGGATCCTGGGTAACAGGACAGGGGAGAGAGGCAGAATTTGGACTCTCTAGACATCTCTGGTTGCAGTCTGCAGCCCCTCTGGGCATGCCAGTGAAAACACATCCCCAGCAGGCTGGTGGGTAGGACACTCGCCCAGGAGGTGAAAAGGTGACCTGGAGCATCCCCATGGCATCCTTTTGTGTGAGCCTGAGCTTGCCCACCACATCCAGCTCAATGGGTGAGATGGGTACGGCCCTGCCTAGTGTGAAGGATCCTGCTTCAGGCCCTAGATGATGCCTCCAAGCAGCCCGTTAGCTGTGGAAAGGCACAGAGGCGGCTTTGCATTGCTAAGCAGTGGAAATGGAGGCAGCTGCCAAGTCAGGGGGTGTGAAAGGTTGTGGTTTGCCAGGCCGTGCCTGCCTGTGATTTCTCAGGGCAGAGTCCTGTTACGAGCTCACTGCTCAGATGTCTTTAAACCGGGGTGGGCTAAGGAGGGACCCACAAAGGGTGAAAGTCACGGTTGGGGTGCTCTGGAGGGGATATTGGGAGGTGGGGGGAGGTGGGATGCTGGCAGACCAAGTAGTTTGGAAAATCCTGAGTGCTTGGTGCATTGAAGACACTTTGTTAATAGATTTCATAGATTTTTTGGGTTGGAATGTGCTTGGGTCAGATGACCCCAGCCAGGTGTGCATCCTGTCTCCTCTTGAAGACCCCCAAGATAGAGGAGAGCACCACCTCCCTTGGAAGCCCATTCCAGATTTTGACAAACCTCGCCATAAAGAAATGTTTCCTAACATCTAATCTAAATCTGCTCTCCGTCACTTTATGGCCATTGTTCCTAGTAAACCCAAGGGGTAAACAGAGTATCCCCTATTTCTTGCTGCCCCCTCCTGATGAATTTGTAGACTGCTACAAGATCTCCTCTCAGCCTTCTTTTGCAGAGGCTAGAGAGATCCAGGTCCCTCAATCTCTCCTTGTAGGTTCTTACCTGCAGGCCCTTAACCATACAAGTGGCCCTCCTCTGGACCCTCTCAAGGTTATCCACATCCCTCTTGAAGTGTGGTGCGCAGAACTGGACACAGTCCTCCAGCTGCAGTCTTAACAACGCCGCATAAAGGGGAAGCATCACCTCCTTAGACCTGCTCGTGATGCACCTGCTAATGCATGAAAGTGTGGTTGGCTTTGCTTATCACTTCATCCCACTGACGACTCATGTTCATTTTGGAGTCAACTATGACTCCGAGATCCCCTTCCGCTGCTGTGCTGCTGAGAAAGTCACCTCCCAGATTGTAGGTGTTGGCGATTCTCTCTCCCTGGATGCAACACTTTGCACATATCTTTGTTAGTCTGCATCCTATTCTGTTCTGCCCACATTCCCGACCTGTCCATATCCGCCTGAATCCGCTCCCTGCCCTCCAATGTGTTTACTTTGCCCCTTAATTTGGTATCACCTGCAAATTTGGACAGAGTGCTTTCCACCCCCTCCGCCAAGTCACTGATGAAGATACTGAACAGCACTGGTCCAAGGACTGAACCTTGGGGGACTCCACCACCCACATTTGTCCAGGTCAAAAACAACCCATCCACCACCACCCTCTGGGTGCAACCCCTAAGCCAATTCTCCGCCCACCTGACCGTGTAATCATCTACATCACAACTGCTTAATTTATTTGTAAGAATGGGATGTGAGACTGTATCAAAGGCCTTTTTAAAATCCAAGTAGATGACATCTAGCTCAGCTCCTGCATCTAAGCATTTTGTGACCTGGTCGTAAAAAGAAACAAGGTTAGTCAGGCGGGATCTACCTGCTATGAAGCCATGCTGACTGCCCTTTAGCATTATTTTTCCTACTGGACTCCCACAAATGTGATCCTTAATAATTTTTTGCAAAGGTTTTCTCAAGGATAGTGGATCCACTCCCCCATCTACAGTTTATTACCCCAGGGCCCATGTGCTGGCCATGGCCCAGGCTGTCTGCAGGCCTAAGGGAGCTGAAGGGACAGACTTGGATGACTACACAGTCCGGTGGGTGGCGAATTGGCTGGAGGGTCGCACCCAGAGAGTTGTGGTGGATGGGTTGGTATCGACCTGGAAGGGTGTGGGCAGTGGGGTCCTGCAGGGCTCGGTCCTTGGACCGATACTCTTCAATATCTTCATCAGCA